>NC_072807.1:30049062-30352578 GCF_028583425.1 Eublepharis macularius | reverse complement strand
GAGAGAGGCCGTCCATCTAAGCAGCAAAGGGGAGCTTCCGCTCCACGCGCGTCTGAAGCCAAACACCCCCTCCCCATAACATTCTCTGAACTTCAAGGTCATGTGATGCTCTCCTTCCTTATATCCCTTGCATCTGTCACAGCAAACCCTTTCCGTTCAGAAGAAAGCACTCAGCCAGCCCGGGGATGGGGAATTAATTAATATGCCTAAATGTAGCAAAAAAAGGGGAGGGGGGAACCAGACATTCTGTCCCAACTGGCAAAGACTGAAGTGTAACAGAGCAACGCAAACAATGCTAGGCCTGTTAGAAGCAACGATCAGAGGCCTCCCAAATGCTTTAGCCCAGGCAAGCTCTCCCCTTTCATAGGGCAGAGATTCCAAGCCTATGTAGTAAGGGGCTGGCTGGAGAATGCCCCAAGGGCCTGGTGAATCTGCAGAGCACCTAAAGAAGAGACCAAAGAGAGAGGAGGCAGCCTAGAATCTCTGTGTGCCGACGGCAGGAGGGGGAAGAACTCCACAGACTGAATGTCAACTTGGAAAGTTTGCCCAGCTCACCAGCCACAGTACTTATAAAACTCCCACCTGGGAACTTTTAACATACAGAAGTCTGAAAGTGTCTGCGGCATAACGCAACTTGCTTGTCTGCTGTGTCTCAAAGAGAATCAGAACTGAAGAAGAAGAAAAATCCTGAGCAGGAAAAGCTCCCCCTCCGTTTAGTTCTATAACACAGCAGCTGCTACTGCCAACAAAGCCGGAATTGTATATGGCGAAATGACAAGAAACCCACAGGTTCCAGATCCGCCGCTCCACCCCTCCCTGCTGAACCGTGGCTGTATGATGCAACTGGAGGAATTGGAAAGGTGTGCATTTCAACCGCACAGCATGGCTCTCTCGATTCCTGTGAAAGGGAGGAGACTCATAAATCCACTCTCTTCCTTCCTAGGAAAACCATTAGCCAGAAGCAAATCGGTGCATGTTCATGCACACATGCCCGCGTGCATAGTGTGTGCGCACACACAATCAGCAAACTCTTCAAATTAACTAACTGTGATGGAATCAAGACATCAGCTCATCTTCACCAAATCAATATGCTCATCACGTTCGGCCAGGCTGTTCACCCCCATGTTTCCAACCTTTGCAGTTCCAGTCCAAAACCTCTAATCTATTGCATGGCCTCGATCAAGTCATTATCTTTCAGACATAGGCAAAAGCAATTTAAATTTCTTCTTGGCATTCTCTTTCAGGGGGGCTTAACGCAGAAGACAGAAGGTAAGACTATGGCCACCTTTTAAAAAAATCAGTACTTTGTACTGACTTAAATTTCACCTTCCACCATAAATTCCCCCATCAGTAACACGGGATTTTGAAAAAAGAAAGCTGTCCTGCCTCGCAGGGTAAAGAGAAAACATACAGAAATCATAATAATTCTGCTGCCACCACCCTTATCCAGGAGAGATCAATGCAAACAGATTTTATAAGCGATGTGCCAATACAGAATAATTTTGCGTCTTCAAAAAAAGGCCTGCAGCGAAAGGAAGCCCAAGTAAAAGCTTTGCTGGGCTCCCAACTGAGACCTCAGCCGAGCCAAGAGGCGGGCACCCACCAGGGTGTACCATATGCGCAAGAAACGCGCAACATCCTGGGTTCCGGCAGCTGGCCCAAAGGACCCAGGGGGGCAACTTTTAGTCCGGCTCCCGCGGAGTGCCTGGAACAGCAGCGATCAGAAAAAGTTTTGCTCCGACGCACGGCAAGTCGCAGGGGCCGGTTTCTGCAGCCCAAGCCTCTGCTCCAGGCAAAGCAGGAGGCCAGGCTGGGTTTGGGGGTCCCCCTTCCCTGGTCCAAGATCTAGTCCCACCGCAGCACGCTGATGAGCGGCACCGGGGTCAAATTCTCCGAGCCTCGGCTCCCCCACCCAGGACAGTGTCACCAGCTGGGTCAAGAGGTGTAACTTGGGGCGCATCCGCAATACTCAGCGCAGGCTTCTCCGAGCTCCGCGCCGAGCCTTACCCTTTGCTCCAGCAGCTGCCCCGCGCCCCGAAGAGTTCCAGACGACGGCAAAAGCCGAGACCCCGGCGAAGCGTCCTGCTGCCTCTACCCCACCGCTCACATCTAGGAGACTGGAGGGAAACCACGCGCCCTCGTGACAACTGAAGCCGAGGAAAGATGCGCACTGGCCCCGATCTCTCCTGGGCTCCAAACGCAGGCTGCCCGCCCTGGTCCTAAGCCTTGGGGGGGAACAGCGAAGTAGAAGCCACCCCCATCCTTTCCCCTCCCTCTCGAGCCCTGCAGCATCGTCGTCCCCGTCCCCTCCGCTCATGGATTTCGGTCACGCGTCTGCCGCATTCCCACGTTCGCCCTGCACGGGGGTGAGGTCACCCGCGTACCTGCCCGGCGGCCCCGCGTGGCGCCCCCTCCGCGGTGCCGTCATTCCCGGCAGCTCGCGATCGCCCGGCACAAGCCCGGCCCCCTCGCCGGCCTATCAGCGGCCAGGGCTGCCCCTACCCGAGCACACTATCCTGTCCCCGCGCTCCGATTGGCTGTTCCAGACTCGGGGCCGGAGAAAGGCGGGGGCTGGGAGAGCCCTGGCCACGCCTCTTAAAGGGGCCGCTGCTCCCAGAATTGGGGCGCAGAAGGGGGGGGCGGTTTCTCCCTTTCCGCCGTTGCAATCCGGGAGGAAAACTCGTGCAGACCCATCGTAGCCAGCTAGCCTGAGCCAGACAGAACGGCTTCCCAGTCATTTTGCACATTCAGGACCTCTTTACTCCTAAGGAGGCTAATCGGATCTGCTGCCAGGCTGCCCAAACAGGTTGACACGGAAGTAAGTTGAGTTCAGCAGGGCTTGCTCCCATGTAGACGTAAGCTTCCCTGTGTTCCAGTTAAGCATAAATAGGATTGCGATTTTAGACCTCCCTGAGAGAGGGCAGCACTCGAGTCGTTCTTGCAGCCAAGCAAACCCCTGGCCTTGCCCCTAAGCGCAGGCACGTGCCTGGCTCTGACTCGCTACTGCTGACTGAGCAGCGCGGCATCTGGGCGCGAGTCAATCAGCATTCTTTTTAATCCTTCCAAATCCTTCTCTACACCCCTCCCATCTAATCAAGCGGCATTGTACCTTATCTTGTCAATACGATGACTATACAGCTAAGAGAAATGTGGTTGTATGGGAGGGGTGGGATTCAAATGGACACTAATCCACCATAAAACAATGACAGCATTCACAAACCAGGAAGGTTTCAATCGGCAAGGACACCAGAGCAGCTGCAGATCTCATACTTACAAGCAGGGCTTTTTTTCTGGGAAAAGAGGTGGTGGAACTCAGGACCGCACAGTGACGTCACTTTGGGTCAGCTGGAACAAGAGGGGAGTTTTTTAAAGTTTAAATCACCCTGATCTCCAGACAGAGGGGAGTTTAGATTACCCTCAAACTGCCTTCTGTCTGGAGATCGGGGCGGGGCCACCGGCCATGTGACCATTTTCAAGAGGTGTGGGAAGTCCATTCCACAGCGTTCCAGCTGAAAAAAAGCCCTGCTTACAAGGTTTCAGCAACAAAAATTAGAAGGAAAGCTTCAGGACAAAATTGTGGAATGAGAATTGATCATTCAGTTCCCTTCTATTGATCTAAGTTTCAGTCAGGGCCAAGGTTGCCTCTCTCCCCTACTGGTGTTAAAAGTAGCAAGGCCAGGAATGCTGTTGTGACCCTTGTGAAGGGCCACTGGATAAATATGAGCTTTGCCCAGGAAACGTCACCAACGATACTTTTGCATCTCCTACCCCCGACCCGCATGCCAAATTATGTCCTTTCCCAGCAGAGACAGAGATTCATGCAACAGAGATCCAGGAGGGTACAGTCTTGCAATGCCCAGTTAGGCATAATTACCCAGAAGGAAGTCTCATTTTATTACAGGGGGCTTACAAGATCAAATCAAGCCCAAATTCTCCTAGAAGTTAAAATGACAAAACTAAGGCTATCGTACTTTGGTCGCATCATGAGAAGACAAGATTCCCTGGAAAAATCAATAATGCTAGGGAAAGTGGAAGGCAGTGGGAAAAGAGGAAGACCTAAAAAGAGATGGCTTGACTCAATAAAAGAAGCCACATCCTCCAGTTTGCAGGATCTGAGCAAGTCTGTTAATGATAGGACATTTTGGAGGTCGTTCATTCATAGGGTCGCCATAGGTCGGAGGGGACTTGACGGCACATAACACACACACACGTACACACTTCTAGATTGCCCTAACCTGGATAGCCCAGGCAAGCCCGGTCTCGTCACTTTTCAAAAACGAAACGGGGCCGGCCTTAGTTAGTAATTGGATGGGAGTCCTCCAATGAAGGCCAGGATTGCAGAGGCAAGCAATAGCAAACCATTTTGGTTAGTCTCTTGCCATGAAAACTCCACCAGGGATCGCCGTAACTCAGCTATGACTTGACAGCACTCTGCACCACCACCACTCCCAGATTAAGTGTTCTTAGGTTTGCAGCCTAGAGAGGAACTAGAACTGAGATGATTCAGGCTTGTATCTCGATTTAACCATGATACTGTTTGCTTGGCCCTACAGGGCAACTGGTTGGTCACTGTGTGAGACGAGATGGACAAGATGGATGCACTGGTCTTATCCGGCAGGGTTTACTTATATTCTTAAAATCACTGGAGGTGGGGGGGGGGGGGAGGATCTTTGGCCAGTAGCTCTCTTTCCATCAAACCAACCTCACAGGGTTGTTGTGAGGATACAACGCAAAAAGAACAATGTATGCCAAAATACAACAGATCCGTATCATGGTACGTGGGATCTTCGTCCTAAGACGACAGTATCTATGTGAACTCTATAGCTCGTTTCTTCCCCTGGCAGAGGATGACTTGCAGTTGTCTGAGATCCTTCTGACGTGTTTCGCTCTTCCCACCACTCTGGCAGAGCTTTTGAGCTTTCTGACAACTGCATGGCAGGCAACGATGCACCCGAGGAAGCTTTCCCCATGACTATTATAACCATGCTGTAGAAAAGCTCTGCCTTTTGGACTGGTTCCCGCTTGCAGTCCTGAAGGACCTTCTCCTCCCATCAGGGGTCACTTCCTAGAAAAAGAGCTGGAGGAATTTATTAGCATAACTCATTAGCATACGTCACACCCCTTGCCATCTCCGGAAATGTGTCATTAGTATAACTGATTTGCATATGCCACACCCCCTGACATCGCCTATCCTGGCTGCTTTGGACCCAATCCTGGCCATTCAGGGCCGAAATTGGGCCCAAAATGGCAAAAAAGGGCTGAAAATGGCCGAAAAGGGGCCCCAAATGGTCAGGATCGGGCCGCTGCTGAACAGGAGAGTGATCCACCACCCGTCAGAGGCCCAATCCGGGCTGTTTCAGCCCCAATCCAGGCCAAAACAGGCCCAACATGGGCGAGAGTCAGGTGGGCGGGGCCACCTGACATGTGACCTCTTTGGGGAACTGCTGGAACTGCGTTCCTGCGCGTTCCCCCTCGAAATGAGCCCTGCCTCCCATACTGATCAGCCCACCAGTTAAGACCTGCCTTTCAAGCCCTGGTCCCTGTACCCCTGCCTTCACAGGTGAGGTAGGTGGCAGCTAGAGACAGGGCATTTTCTGTGGTGGCCCCTTGCCTTTAAAACACCGTCCCCTTTAAGGCTTGCCCGGTGCCTACTTCACTTTTTTTTAGGTGCCAGGCCGGAACAAATCTTTTCCCCCAGGCTTTTAATTAGGTGAGTTATCTTTTTTTCATTTTTTAATGGTCTGCATCTGTTTCCTGGAGCATTTTTTTCTGCTGCTTATGTCCAATGGCTTGTGTCTTAAAATTGTGATTTTTAATTATGAGCCACCTCAAGCAGAAGTCTGAAAAAATGGCAGAGAAATATAAATTATTATAAATAACCATTGTAGGAACTATATCCCATGGCCTTCAAGAGGAATTACTTTTGAGAACATTTCTGTAGGATTACTGATTTCCCTTTTATGTGTTAGGTAGGTAGCCGTGTTGGTCTGCAGTAGAAGTGCAAGATTTGGGTCCAGACCGGTAGCACCTTAAAGGCTAACTAGATTCCCAGGATATGAGTAAGTTCTCTTCATCAGATATGAGAGGGAAAAGGAAGGAGCCCTTAGGACAATATCATCGGAATAGTTTGCTTCAACCAAGGTACTCTTCCTTTGCATCAGAAGGTGGAAAATGGGGCTGAGATATGAGTGCAAGATACTCATTAATTTATTTCCAGGTCCCGAAGACCCTAGGATTTTCCCAGTGTTGTTTTCTGAGCAAACAGATGGGCCATTTTCACACTGCTTACCGGCCACAGAACATTGCGCCGAGCTCCCGGAACGACAGCGTCTTCCTGGCGCGATTTCGCGCAAGAACTACCATTCTTGTGGGAAATCGCACCAAGAAGACGCTGTCGTTCCGGGAGCTTGGCGCAATGTTCCGTGGCCGGTAAGCAGTGTGAAAATGGCCACGGAGCTGATTCAGTTCTGTGCCTTATAAAGCTTATACCCTAAAAATCTAGTTGGTTCTTATGGTGCAACTGGACTCGAACCTTGCTCTTTTTAGGTGCGTAAATTGTTTTTCAGCCTTCTCATGGAGCAGCTTGGACCCCCAACATAGTTATTCATTCTTGGCAGATTCTATAAAGGGGAAGAGGAGCCGTTGGGCAGCTTGACTTAAAGACCTTCCTTACTATGCACATGCTTGTATTTCTTGACGATCCATTCCCACATGTGGCTACCAGCCAGGATCCACACTCCCAAGAGGCCAATGCAGGGTGGAGAGACTTTCTTGCTCCTCCAACCTGTCATTATACTATTTGTTTCCATTCCTTGAACATAAACAAGTGCCCAGCCTGTTCTTTGGACACCTGCCATGGAAACTCACTTTCACAACGCAGCTCCGCTGAGCCCACCCTGGCACAAAGTGGACCGACACACCCAGGCACCAAAATAACAGTGGCTCGTTCCAAGGCAGCCAAGAGTAGGAGGAGACGACATCTGGCACTCATTCTTTCTACTGTATGCTCCACAGAGGTTAACTAAAACTCACCAAGTCTTGAGCATAATCTCCGAGTATACCCTCTGTACACTCAGTGCACCCTTCCTATATCCTGCTTGGCACCAATGGCACTGCAGAAACTAAATAAATAGTAAATAATTGGCTGAGTAAATAGAAGAAATTCATTTAATTCATCTGTTCAGTACTTGCCAAAATACAAACAAAAAAGAAATCCCCTTTCAGCAAAGGAAGTATCCCAGAACTTGGTTTATACATTCAAGGCCAAATTGTATATTTCATGTTTTAAAAAAAAACAGCCAAACTTTTTTTTTTTCAGTAGGGAAGGGGAAATACAATGGAGCTTCACCAATGATCACTCCAAACCAGTTCTGTTTGTAGGAAGGGACTGGGTAATAAAAGCTGACTGGAAGACAAAGGGCAATACATCACACGGGCAAAATATTGTTTTGCTGTTCCTAAAGTTCTTACGTGATTTACAGTAATTTGTGTGAGCAGAACGAGAATGGTCGGTCTGTGTACTAGGCCTGTCTCACATATGGATGGGTGTCACTCAGTGGTATATCATTTGGTAATTTGTCACTCGGCAGCTCACTGGCAAGGCATGAATTGCCTCTGTTGGAAAAGTAGTTTGAATTGGTGTGCAGGCGCTACGGATAATGTTTATTTGTGATACCCATTTCACACATTAAAATCACATCCTGATGTTCTGGCAGTTGTGCAATAACCATTGCAGGGGACAATCCAGTAGTCAAGGAACCCACTAAGCAAAGTTTTCTTACTAGTTCTTTCTTCCAAGAGTTACCATGGTACTTGTGGATTATTCAAAAGCAAAAGAAGGCAGAGTGTAAGGCCCAATAGTAGAAGGAAGCAAGAATGGATCAAGCAGTAGGCGAGGAATCCCAGAAGCAGGTAGGTAGGAAGGCCAGAATTCATAGGGAATAAAGGGCTTGGCACAGAAGGCAGGGCCTACAGCAAGAGGCAGAGTTAAGGAAGTGCCGCCGAGTTCTATAAACCAGGGGGTGAAGGAAGACTGCTAAATAATCCTGTTCCTGTACATGGAAAGAGGAGCCATTTTTGTATTTCATGTTCAATAAACCTGCAGCAGCTACAAGGGATACGGTTTGTAAGCAAACATGTTCTTAGCCATTGCTGGCCAAACACGTGCCTAAAATGGTGGTGTTTTGAGAATTAGAGGCCACAGAGATACATCCACCTTTGGTCTTGGTCATGCATCGGTGTTGAAATGAAGCACAGTGAACACACATGATCTACACCAAACCTATCTGCATATCCAGGTAGGGTTTATGTTAGGAGAGCAAAAACTCTACCTGCTTTGAGTCAACACAGCTACAAAAGTACTTGCCTTGACTCGGAGGGCCCAGGTTAGCCCGATCTCATCAGATCTTGTAAGTTTTGCAGGGTCAGCCCTGGTTAGCACTTGGATGGGAGACCACCAAGGGTTGCTATGAAGAAGCAGGCAACAGCAAACCACCTCTGAACGTCTCTGGCCTTGAAAACTATGAGGTCGCCGTAAGTTGGCTGCAACTTGATGGCACTTTACAAATGCAGAAGGGCGTGCACGTTGAAGTCTTGTTATCTGAACATGTAGTTCTCCAGTCTGGGAATCAGGGCAAGCAAGATCCGTCAAGATTTGGACCCTCCCATTTAAGCAAGCAGACCAGCAGGAAAGATGGGCAGGACAGCCTGATGGCCAGCCAAGTAGCACATGGCCAGTTAGGCCTTTAAGTAGCTGCTTCGACAGTGGGTTGCTGAGCAAGAGGAAGTGATGTGTTGCGGAGTGAAACGAATGTATACAAGTTGGCCGATAGCGGTTCCAGACGAAGTAGACTGTGGTTGTGTTGGGAGCACAATAACTGCAGTTCTGACCTCAAGGGGAGGGAAGTAATATATCAGTTGCATGTCTTCACTGAGATACAGAGACTTGGTGAGTCTTTCCCAAGAGGCTCTAAGTCAAGCCACACTCAGGGCTGGACCAAGATGTGTTTCCGAGGTGCATTCCAGCATCCCTTGCAACTCTGCCAGAGATCATGAGTTCTCACAGCTTATCTGTCATTGTGGCCAGCGAAATCAGCATGCAAGCTCAGAACAGCATCTTCCGTACCACTTCAGCGGCTACTCTGTTTCACCAGCCACCACCCAAGAGATGGTTCTCGTGCAAAACCGTGTGTTTGTACAGGTGGAACAGGGGCACAAAGGCACCATATCTTTGCTAAATCATCTGGCTTGTTAACCCTTTGCACACTGCACAAAGGATCAAATTTACTGGGGGAGCACTGTAAAGAGTAAGAAGTAACAACGGAGGGCAGCCTAGACCAGACTAGAAATAAAACCAGATGCCACCGTATGCCAGGGCAGGGTATCCTCTAGACTCAAATACCGCCTCATCTGGGCCTCCCACCATGGCAAACTCTCCGGCAGCTGCTTTTCTATGCACAATTCTGCTGGCTCAAGCAATATCATCCAACTTTGCAAGACCAGCTTGCAGTGCAGCCGGAAACTGTAAAGCAGGCACCTGCCTCATTAAGAAGGCCCAAGGGAGCTTTCTGCAAGAGGAGGCATCATCCCCATGGTCCTTCCAGCCTCCTGCACAACTAATGATGCACTACAACCCTCAGAAGGTAAGAGTCAGCCAAAGCTCTTGCCAAAGCGTCTGGTGGGAATCCTCTTCCACCACACAAAGCACATAAAGGACTGGAGGCAAAGGATCACTTCCTCGGAGAGGAGCATTTAAAAAAAAAGCCATTTCACAAGAAATGGGGAAGATCTGGATGAGAGAGAATACGGAGGTACAAGTTTTGGATAATATCCCAAACAAAATGACAGTTAAACTTCAGGGAAGTTTTTGTTAATGACAATATGAATGGTAATGATTTCTTGGAAATATTCTAATATGAGGAATCAGGTATCGAACTAGTGTAGGGGATGCAATTCCTAGCAACAGAAAAATGAATACTGCTTGGGCATTTATAGGGCATCACAATTTCAATACAGAAATGTCTCCTCAATCTTTCAACAGAAGCAAAAATACAGCTTGTTGTGAGATTTTGGTTTGTGTTTTTTCCAATACAGGGGGAACATTCCGAAATGCGATTCTCTCTTGGCAGTCTGAAATGGCGCCGTCCATTCAAGTTTCTGCTGCCTCTTTTTCTTGCATGTGTGAACCAGGCCCCAGGTTCTAGAAACATTCTGCCTCCCTATCCCTCAGTGGCACCTGACTGGAGAAGATGGAGCTTGGCAAATGAAGGAAGCTGTGTGGAAGGGGAGGACAACCTACCAGTTTTGAGGGAAAACTCTGAAATAATGTCACTGAAGGGATTATGTAGAAAGCAGTGATGTTATCAGGGAGCCTACAAAGATGGTCACTGCTTACATCCTGTTGATATCAGTAGGAGCTATCAAGAGCCATGCAGCTCCGTGAAGAAACCTGAATTCTGAATTCGTGGGAGAGATTCAGGGTAATAAGCAAAGAAAGTTGGAAGTATTTGAATGCGGTCACATTCCAGAAACATGTTGCCCTTTGAGGGAACCCGTCAGTGGGGCCTGCTGCATGTTTTTAACATCGACAACACAATGTACTTTCATACCATACGCTTGCAAACAAAATAGAGATAAACGCTCATTGTGAGAGTGACATTTAAATGACCAGATTTTCACAGGGCAAGGCTTGAGCATTGCGCAAATTGATAGATGTTTCCTGTGCCCCATAAAACATTCTTTTCAATGGGTATTTCCCTCCTTACTAAGCAGCTGTTGGGGTCGGGAGGGAAAATGAGTGCTCGTGCATCACAACGGGACTAGCTGCTTAGTAACTCCTGAATCAGACATTCTGAGCCGATTCGGCTGCATTTGCTTGGCTTTTTTAGATCTCCACTTACACCATTGCGGAACCAGTCCAGCCTCCTGAATGATGCCAGGCATCAAGGAAACATTCCTCCCCCCTCCCCAAAAAACAGCCCCCCCCCGGTTGCTACAACCCTATCCAGGTCTCATGTACAACTGAGGCAGGGGTATAAAGCAAGAGCCCTCTATACCTTGGCTGCAGCAGTGACTCCATGTGCTGCTCCAGGAGATGCTCATGTGACAGGAGACACTGAAGGTGTTAATGGACTCCTTCCCTAAACAGTAAAGGGTGCCTAATCCACTCAGGACCACTAAACAAGATTAACACAGAATCTTAAACCAGACCTTGGTGAGCAGCTGGCCTATACATTAAGGAGCCTTGAAAGTTACTCCAGAGGGTTGCCTTTGGCAAGACAGTATTACTCCCAAAAACCAGTGACATCCCCCCCTTTCAGACTATCTACCTGGCACAAGCAGTTCAAGTTTGTAGCTAGATTGCAAACTTGACTCTTGAGTATCACACTTACCAGCTCAGCTCTACCTGCCTTCTCCAAAGCCTCTTGGATGGCTGACCGGAGCACACTTTTAACACAACCTCCACAGCCACGAACCAAGCAGGCAGTTGATTCCTCTTACCTTTCAGTTTGGCTAACTGGGAAGTGACTGAGCTGCAAACAGTAAGGCTGACGATGCCCTTGTTTCAGAACACCTTATTTGAAGCGGAAGGTTTTGTACCTTAAGTGAACCTTTCCTGTAAGAAATCACACCAAGACCAGTTAAGCCCATGAATATGCCCACAGATTTATGTCCTGATTTAATTAGGACTCCTCCACAAAACTGTGTGTTCTGATTCTGTAATGCTATACAACATGCATTTTCAGAGCAGCATACAAGGCCTTCCCTCGTTTTATACTCACAGCCCTGTATGGCAGGTTAGGCTTAAGAGTATAACTGGCTTCAAGATCATCCAGTGACCTTCATTGTGTAAGGGGAGATTCGAACTCCCCAAACCTAATCCAATACAATGACTACTACACTGGCTGCAGTTTTGCTACAGTATCACAAGTCTCTTGCTTTTCAGTCTAAGCTTCCTCCCCATGAATGCTACACACGTCGTCGTCATCAATGTAAAACCCTGGACATACAGGCATCAAAATGAAGGCAGGCCCCCCTCTAGTGGAATGAACTCAGAAATGCCTTCCATTGGTACAATGAACAAACCTGTCACTTAAAAAGGCTTTAATTTACTTTTGTCTTCAGTACTTTCAGGTTCAGATTTTGAAGCTGCAATAAAGGAAGCAGTGACTTTAGACGTAACTTAATTTTGCAGTCAATGGACAGTACAGTAAGAGTGATAATGTTTTGCATTCAAAGAAGCTAGAGTTTGAACAGATGTCTCCGTGTGTTATGTTTAGGCTGGGTCTAGAACAGTATTCCTGCTCCGCATTCTGCACTGCCCTCTCCCCCACCCCAAGTTCAGCCTCAGAACAGGAGGGTGGTTATAGCCAGCATACCCAGGTGTAAAGCTGCCAAACTTACATAAAAGGGAAGAACGTGTGCACTAGAAAAAAAGACAAGCAATAATAGGAGTGAGCTCTGCTTTATTGATGTACGAAGTTGTACTTGACAACCTGATTCACCTGTTACAGGAGGTAACTTATCCAGATTTCCAAAGGACAGTGCTTTCAGGAAACATGATTCAACTCGAACACAAACACAAACACTGCAACAGGCGTACAAGCAGCTCTTAGCAGCTGAAGATGTGGGAGTGCACTGAGTGGAACAACCGACTGCACTGCTCAGCCCTCTTAAGTACCATATATTGAATCTGCCTTGTGTAATTACATCCCATTACATTATCTAACATGCGGTAATCTTTAGCTCAAGTTACTCTTGAAGCAAGATCCCCCCACCCTAAACACTCATTTCCACTACTCTCCTTTGGCTGTACCAAAAAAAAGATGACACAACAGCCACGTTTGAGAACTGTTTTTCTGAAACTTTAAAGGGGTGAGCAAGTACTGCCTTCTATGCTGCCTACTGGAGTGTACATTTAGATATCCAAGTGATTTATGCAACAAGAGGTGAGGTTGCACTGTACCAGAGCCCTGCCTACGCACAGGGACCAGTCAAGATTAGCAAGATACTGCAAGAGCTAGAGAGCTGCGGTCGAGTGTAGCTCCTAGTTGGAGTGTTCGGGTGGAGTCCAGACTACAGAAAGGAGACTTGGAGTGGGAGAAGGACTGGCAGGTTAGGCGTCAAGCAACTGCATAAATGCCTTACCGGCCAGCCAGACCAGCACCATTGCCACAGAGGGCCACTGCGCTCCAGGGAGCTGCAGGGCACCAGGCAGCCCAAGTTACTACGCTAGATACTCTAAGGCTGGCTCCTAACCAATAAGGCCAGGTACCCTAGGAAAGGGAAGAAATGGACACGGTTCTGCTTTTCAGAGAACTACTTCAAGTATTTCTAGACTTAGTCTCTTTCCCCAGCTACTGCACTCGGTGGTTTTGGGCAGCCTCTACCCACTCTACAGACAAGGACAATACTGCAAGCAAATGCTGGTCTAATTGCAAGGGGAAGGTGCCAAGACAGTAGGGAAGAGATGAGATTGCTGGGCTTGATGTTTATGGAACTGGCACCACGCGCATGGTGTTGGTGAAGCCGGACCCAGGGCGCCATCCTGTAAGCACGATGACCAGATCGCCAGTCTTGAAGAATCCCCGAGCTTTGCCTAGAAAGAAGCGGAAAAGTAGTGAAGATGAGCCTTGACGGCTACAAGAGCAATGCTTGCAGGTGTGTATGACCAAGGGGAAACAGAAAAGCACGGTTCTCCTGTTCAAGGAAGCAGCACCAAATGTCCAAATGTAATGCAGGACCACAGCGGCATATTGACTTTAGTGATTCTAAAACTCGCTAACGCTATCGTTGATAGTGGGGTCTAAAGACTGGGTGTGCTATGCTAGACACCAAGTACTGTTACAAAAAAAACAAAAGTTACCAGAGAAAAGCTCCTGCACAGGCATTCCTTAAAGCTTGCGTGCAAATTACGGTATGGGACAGCAGAACCAAGGACGACTACTTACCAACATTCATACCCAGGTTAACCCTAAGGTCGACATCTTCTGCCCAGGCATCATGGGTTGGCTCTTTGCACAGCACAGGGAAAATGCCACGGTACAGATGTGCTTGGCGGGCCGTCTGCTCATCACGGGTCACAGCAATGATGGGGGCGCGTGGGCGGTACCTTGACACTAGGTGAGCAGACCTAGGAAACAGAACACACACTTGGCTCAATCACCATCCAAAACTTCAAGCCTCCCTGGGTTGGGCAAAGGCACACAATGGATCCCCAGTACAAAAGCAAAGTCAGAAGCCAGTTAAGACTGATTCTATATGGACAGAGGTGCCCTTTGGTATCTCATCTGCTGCAGCTTAATCTATGTAAAATGGATACTGCTGTTATTTTAAGTGCCCTTCTCCAGAGATCTGCATTTATAGAACATCCAGAAACCGTTAAAGCCAGGGTAATTCCCAGCATTAAAGACCCCTCTCTACTACGCTGAAGAGATGTGTGCAGTCTGCGAGTAAGTCAAAGATTGCCAGCATTTTGGCAGCTCAAACAGGTCTGTTTTTTCTCCCTTGTGTGTGGCATACAGGATAGTGTATGCACTTGGGGTTCCGGCAAAGAGAGGAAATCCTATCAATTAAACTTTGTTAAATTTGCCTCATGCTGATGCATTTGATAAATTTGTTTTAAACAGTAAAAGCTTGGAAGACCAGTGACAAGCCATTCATGTGCCATCGTGACTTTTGACATAAAATGTCAAGGAGATCAGATTCTTGATTTCCAAGCGCGTTGCTGACTGCTGTGCCAAGTTCCATATGAGGATAGGGACTGGAGCACTCAACAGAAAGGATTTGCTCTAGAAACGTAGTTGTCCCATATATGTGATTCCTTACGGCAGAGAAATTCTACCTCTGCCAACCTAATAACAGAATATAATTTTGAACTGGACAGGGAGTTGACATGTTACAGTGCCTAAATTGGACATATAGGAAACGCAAACTACAACCACCACCTTACCCAGCTTTTAAATGGGGAAATTACTGCTACCCTGTAGAATGTAAGCAGAAGACTCTGCTTGGACATGCACCTCATGGCTTTGGCAAACTACAGTAGTCACTTTTGTTGATTTCTGTCCCAAAGAATAAAAACCTACAGCATAAATTAGCACAATCAGTATAGGACTCAAAATCTAAACAGAAAAGGGCTGTTCCCTTCTTAATTTGCTGCTGTCTTCAAGGTAACTGTTCAGTATTTGAAAGTTCAAACTCAATAGAGTATTAAAAAAATCTTTGCAGCTCAGGACGACCCAGATGAAATAGAAACCAGAGCTAAATTAGACTTTGCAAGTTCAGATTTCTTCAGAAAGGTCAAGTATAAGGCTGGCAGTAATCTTTTACAAGCGAACATTAAGGGTACAAGGACAGAACTGTGCTATATGCTTAAATGCAGTGGAGCCATCTGTGTAGAGCTTAACCGAGTCAAGGCATAATCTACAGCCATCCACTGATCAGATGCAAAGGTTCCCCTTTCACTCTGTTCTCCACTTTATTTTTTAAACAGAAATTTGTGAAGTTGCTTCAGCCATCCCTTGGGCAATCCCATGTTCCTGGGCAGTTTGTGCCTCTCACAAGGCATAATTTGCCATGAACTCTGCGCTGATTCTAGCTCCAAATGGCACAGGCATTCCTGGGCTGAGAAACTGCAGATGGTGAACAGCAATGCCCACACATTAGATGTAACCGAACTGTACTTCTCACTTTTCCCTATGCCGCTAATTTCTATAGGAATGACGCACCAGTTAAATTCTCACAGTTCCTTAAGATAATGGTTTATGCAACAGCTGTCTTGTATACTTGAGTTCTGTAATCTTCTTTCTGGTTCAGGTTATTACAGAAGCAGCCTTGGGTAAGGTTGATGGGGATTTGAGAGGCCTGATCTTTATGGACTAGAGAAACTATTTTATTGTCCATAAAATCTTTGATCCATCTTTCTGCATCTATCTACTACAATCTTGTAAAAGTCTATTACTGACCAATACCAAGTTAGCAACGCCATTCCGTATTTGTGTGAAGTCCATATGGTTAGTGTCCTGTTAGACTGTTCTGTTGCCAAACTCCAATTATATGGGGCCATTTTCTGATTTTAATTCTTTAAAGTATTTTGGCCATGTTCATTTAGCCCCAAACTCAGTAATTGACACCATAAGGGTCTGATGTACTTCACCAGTGGCCCACTTCCTCACCTGAAATAGTAGGGATTGCGGCACGTCATTTGAACTTTTACACACATTAAGAACCGAAGCTGCTTTGCTCCCTGTTCATGGGAAGAGGACTCTGTGGCTGCTCAAAGCAGGGCTCCCTAGACGGTAGAAGCATAGCCCTCAAGCTCTTCCCAAAGGAGCCCCATTCAGCACTTTCACTTCAGTTTTCAGTGCCACTCTACTCCTTCATATTCCACCACATCTTCAGTGCTTGTTCCACCCTTCTGCTGGTCTCAGCCCAGGATTCAACTTTTGCAGCCTTGGCTTTTTATTCTACCTTTCATAATCTTGGCTACATGAGCTTTTCACTGCTCACTCTCTGGAAGGAATCCATGTGCTGTCAGCTACATTTTTGCTATGAGATCTGATACAAAATAAAAACCACTGTTTTATTGCTGTAAGCCATGTTGAGACTTGCTTTGGAAAAACAGGATCACAGTCTCACGTACCAACAACCCTGAGGTGAAGGTAAAAGAAAAAGCAGAAAGCAGAAATGCAGCTAGATACTCTCCTCCACCCAGAATTTTGAAGTCCCAGTTTTTCCAGCAGAGGCAGACATTCAGAAGACGGATTTACGTTGCTTATCGGGCCACCTGTACAACTGAAGTCCTTGTGACTTCTGGCAGAACCTTCCACCTCCTACCTTCCAGACTTGGTGAGGACGATAATGGCCCCACTGCAGCACTTGAAGGAAGCTTCCACAGCGCCAACAGCGGCAGCTTCGGTAGGATCCCGGTTCAGGGGGGCCAGCCGACGGAGTTCTTCAAACAATTGCCTGTGAAAGATGGCTGCCTCTGCTTCGCGAGCAATCTATAAGAGCAACACGCGTCCGGAAGACGACATTCATGTCAGTCACCACTAGCGGCATGAGTGAAGGTGGGGAGCTATACTTGGCAGAGCCCTTGCAAAGAACTTAAAAGCTTATTAAGCCAGGGGGGAAAACCCAGCAAACCCAAGTTGCCAGTATGTTGACTGGGCAAGTCCAGCCAAAAAGCTGGTTTGTACACCCTCAACAAGGGCAACCGGGGTGTGCTATCTGAACTGCATCCAGACATGCAGCAGAGATACAAGGAGAAGCCTCCTTTCTGGAAAGGCAACATCTGCCAAGTCACCCCACTCCATTCTGCCCGTCATCTTTACACTCGCTCATGCACAACTGCCAGTCACTCTCGCTCTGCTCCTACCTACCTCAAATCCTGCTGTGCTAGAAGGATGAAAGACTGAGGATTTTAGTTACAGGCGATGGGTTTTGCACCTTGCATGAACCACCGGTGTGAAGCAGATGCTCGATTTTTTTAGATGACCACTTTGGAATGAATGATGGGTTATCTTACAAATTCTAGTTATCTGCCTAACTGAACCCTACCTGCCAGATTCTGTCAAAACTATCAGAGCTGCAGCTAAGCACTTAAATGAGGCCTCCACCGCGCCTACAGCCATGGCATCAGCAGGGTCCCTGTTGTTAGCAGTGATGCGGAAAAGTTCTTCAAACAGCTGACGGTGATAGATAGCGGCCTCAGCCTCACGAGCAATCTGTGGGCCAGAGTAAGAGGGAGGGAGGAAAAGAAGAGCAACATAGAAGGAAGGAAAGAGATACACCAGAGTGATATGATCAAGTTAATCTGTGATGAGCGTTAAGTGCTTATTTGTCAGCCTTGCATGCAGGATTAAGAGACCAGGTGGTGTGAATGCTCAGTTTTCACGTTAAAAATGAGTGGTGCCTGGCATGCACAGGGTCCAGGCCTGGTTTAAAAGTCCAGTGGATAAAGACCCTTATGCACAGCGCCTGAATTCTGGACAGATTAATGCACAACTGCAAAGCAGCATCACTAGACCATTGAATGGGTCAAGATTTTTATTTTGGTCATGAAGTGCTAGTCAAACACTTCACCCTAAGGAAAAGGACTCCAGAAACTACCGTCGGGTGACTAAGTCCTTCTACTGCACCACCTAGCCCCTTAAGAGGAAATCAAGTCTTTTTTGGCTGTAAATTCTCATGTCAATTCCATTTAGCAGTCAAGGCAACTGGTAGCCAATGTGCAGGACTGCCAGAATCCAAACACTGCAAGCTACTGAAATCTCACACTAGGAAATTGTTATTTTCAGTACAATGCTGCAATTTAAACGGCTGCCAGTGGACGGCTTTGAACTGCCAGTCTATAGACAAGGTACATCCCACATTCAATTTTAGATTGAGCCACATAAGTTCTTACCAGCCAAAACAGAGACTTGCAGAGTTTTATAAAGCATGCAGAGAATTAACTCAGGGATTTTAGCTACATATCTAATGATTAGATAATCTGATCGAGTTATTTATAGCATGACAAATTTTATAGTGCCTTCAGTGCAAGAACTGTAATTTATTCTTGTTCTTCAGCCTTATGAGGCAAATTAGGCCCATTTTATAGAAGAGGAGCAGGTGTACAGGACAGTAGGAAGCCAGAAAACCCACTTTAGTTAGTTACCTCAATAATCAGAGCCACACATGCTCAGTGTCAGCTGTAAAGTTGCTTCGTCAGGCCTTACGTTTATCAAACACTCATCCACAAAGCTACCTAAGGCAGCAGTTCAATACAGCCTCGTTCGGACAGATGAGATGTCAAACTTGTTTCCAGATACACTCTGCATTCTGAAGTGGCAGTATGTGAGATAACTGAACATTGCCCCTACAGATAAAACATTCTCTCCACAAAAAAGAACTGGGCTGAGTTCTAGAACCAGTGTTGCACAGTGTAGGCAGAGGTTTTCCAAAAATCACACAAAACAAGGAGCATCAAGTACTGGAAGCAGTACGGTTGAAACTAAGAGGCTGTGCTGTTTTGCAGAGTATTTGTACCTACTAATATTTCTCTACTGGGGCACATTTGACAGGCAACATATCTACATGTCTCACACGTAGTAAGGATTAGGCAAGGAATTAAAATTAAAAACTCCTAACTGTTTAAACTGGCATTACCTTCGTCATTTAGGTTGCCAAACAAATAGGCCAAGCTGCATTTAGAAGGCTTTTGTTAAATCGGGTCAATGTCCCAAAGAGCTGCCCAATACTAAGCCTAGCAACAACTGTGCTTTCTTTGAGCATCTTAGCTTTGCCAGATTTCACAAATTTTAGTTTTCCCTGAGCTTACTTTGTTTGCAGCTCAATTTCATTATAATTGGGAACAGAGAGGTTTTAGATCTAAGACTAAACAAAACCATTCTTTGTCGGTCATTTGTTTCACTTACTAGTGTTGAGTGTGGGGGAGAATACCTCCTGTCTTTAAGGGTTCCATATCTTTCTCCCTTCTGCCATGGGAGAATGCATGTTAAAATGAAGCTAGTGGAGATGAATTCCATCATGAAACTTAAAAGACAAGGTCATCCAAAACAAAATACATATATCTGACCCTGGAAGATGTTGTCATACTAAGGGTCTTCTTTTCTCAGTAGAATGCTAGTACCCCTAATTTCAACCACAGTAATGCTACAGTTCTATGCACAATTACTTTAAATTTCCAATGAACTCAGAAGGATTTCCAGATAACTGTGCATAGGACCATATCTCACACTGCGTAAAGCATATTGTAAAATCTCATTGCCACAGCAAGCAACTGAAGGCCAATAAAGTCAACTTCTGTGATCAAGCAACGAAAAGGATGCTTTAGAGAGTTAGTAGCCAGGGTAAGCCTATCTGCCATCGGTTCAGACGAACTGATCCCTGTGTCTGTTTCTTAGTGTTTGCCAGGTTACAAGGAGAACAGCATGAAGACATGTTAGAACCCCTCTATTACCTGAACTTGAATGGAATAAGCTAATTTGAAGTGCAGCTCTCTTACTAGTAGGTTATCTGGGCTGTAACTCACAGCAGGCAGCCAACACAATCAGTACTTTAATTCTGGTACTCAGTGTCAGGTTGTCAATAGGAAACTGGAGAATTCCAAGCAGAGCAGAGAGTTTTCTGGCAGTTTAAACATGTAAAAGGTCAGTCATGCATTACATTTTTAACAACATGGTCCAAGGGCCAACAGCTGAACATAAAGGAGGAAACTGCCACAGCCCAGCCTCACCACATCAGGATTCTAGGGGTCTGATCAGATATTACTTTTCCTCAAAAATGTAATTGGAAGCACCCCCCTGCCCCCCAAGCAAAACCCAAAAAGCAGTGACATGGAGGCAATTAATTTGCCCAAGCAAACTATGAAATGGCCAAGCAATAGGTCTTACTTTAGAAGACAGAAGGCCCAGAAACTCCAACGTAATATGAATATATAGTAGGAATATCCTATTCCAGATGCTTTCAAAGCTCCTGGCAGCCATCCACATACTACTATTTAAAAGCCAAATCGTTATCACTTACAAGATGTTGCATACGAACAGCCTCCAAGGGGTAGTCTCCTTTGGCGGTCTCACCAGAGAGCATGATACAGTCTGCTCCATCTAGGACAGCATTGGCTACATCACTTCCCTCTGCACGTGTTGGGCGTGGCTTCTTAATCATGCTCTCCAACATCTGGTGAGAAAACAGTTTCAGCTGTCAGAGAAGCGGACTCGTTTACGTTAAACTTACAACAATTTAGCCACATGCCATTCTAGGCTGCTTAAAACGTACATGTATTTTTATAGATTGACAGCAGACAAATGCCGTAGGTGTCAGGCAAATCAAATTATCATAGATTCGAGAAGTTTGATTTTTCTTGCTCAACACTGTAAACAAGGTTCATTTTCCCCTCAAACCTTTACAAATAAACTTTTTGACTATGGATGGATAGGACACTATAATGCCAGCTTTGTAGAATAGTTAATAAACTCTGGTCAAAAATCTTTATTTTCACTTCCATACTTTTAAAGACACAGGAGCAGCAGCCAGAATGAGGAGGCAGCGGAGTAGCTGTCTCCTTCAGTCCACAACCACAAGCCAGCCAGGGAGAAAAGGCAAATAAGAGGTGATGGTAGGAAGAGGTGGTGGTGGAAGAGTAAGCAACCTTGGTACTGCTTTTTCCTTCATTTCTCCAGGTGCCTGTTATAAGCAATGGTGGCCAGAAGGTGGCAACGCTGCTTCCTTCCCCAACTGTTGTCCCAGCCTATGCTACAAAAAGAAAGTGGGCAAGTGGCGTTGCACTGAAGAGGCGGCAGCGGCAACAGGTCGTCATGGGTCCACTCCACACTTGTTTCAGTCTATCTAAAACAAAACTCTCAATGCTTTCATGCTTACTGGCCAAAAGCACAAGTTGTTCGAGTATTATTTACAAGCATGTCAAAACTTTGGCCTCTCTCAAGAGTGCATAGCAGTGATTACAAAGCCTGTTCCAAGCACCTGAGTAGCACAGATGATAGGTTTGCCAGCTCTGTTGCATCGACCAATCATCATTTTCTGGGCAAGGAAGACTTTTTCGGCTGGAATCTCAATGCCAAGATCGCCGCGAGCTACCATAATGCCATCACTAGCCTCCATAATTTCATCAAACCTGCAAGGCAAAAAAAATTGTATTGCATTTGAATGTTATTTTGGTGCATGGGTGCATAACATCTTATCTGAACAGGGCACACACATGCTCAAGAGCCAGGCCCAGGCCCAGGCCCATCAGTGTTTGTAGCAATCACATCCAGAACTGTGTCCCAGGCCACAGAACCACTAAGTCAACAAGCTTATAATTTTGTTCAAGGTTCTTGCATATGATACAGGCCAGACTTTACCCCTTCTAGCAGAGACTTGCTCTGCAAGCAGAATGGCTGCAGCAGTTCCCCAGGGATCCTCCAGATAATACCTGACAACACAGACTGCTGAGTACTATGTCATCTCTTATTTTTATCCTTCAGCAGAGGAAACTCACTGTAAATCGTGACGTTTGACTGAAGGGATAATCGAATTTTAGATTAAACTAGACTCGTTAGAGCAAGTCTCCATGCAGGACAATGCCCTTTGAACAAGGAGGGAACTAGAGGAGCAGGGTCAGAGTTAGCTTACCTGCGGACTCCCTCATGGTTTTCGATCTTGCTAATGATCTTGATATTCTTTCCCTTTTCGCCCAGCACTTGTCTGACAGCATGAACATCGGCTGCTTTGCGAATGAAGGAAGCAAACACCATGTCCACGTTCTGCTCCACGCCGAATTTTAGATCCTGGATGTCCTTCTCAGAAACAGCGGGAAGGTCTACTGCAGCACCTGGAAGATTGACTCCTTTCTTGCTGCCTAGCGAGCCACCATTTTCAACTTCAGTGAGGACATAGTCAGCACCTGCACAAAATTCCAAGTAGCAGCACATTAACCAAGTTTCCTGATAAACTGCGTATTTATATAATGCTAGGTTTCCCCTTGTCTGTTCCAACCACACCTTCTCACAGAGCCTGTTAACTGAGCAACAAATAACCTGCTATCAAGCAGTTAATGTTAGGGGTCGCACCAACCCTCCCCCCAGGAAATCTGGATCCAGAGATTCTCTGATCTGTTTAAGACAGATTAAAGAATCCTGGATTTATTTGGCCGTTATTCCCCATGGGGAAAACTATCTGGGGGTTATCCGGGTGTGTGTGTGTGTGTGTGTGTGTGTGTGTGTGTGTGTGTGTGTGTGTATCATTTTTCATGCAAATTCCACCAAATTTGTGGGGAACCTATTCCTGAATGTCCTCTAAAGACTTTCACGTTTCAGGAATACTGGACCCCAAGGCCCAATTCTATGGGCCTCTGAAGAAGGTGCCACCAGCCACTCTCTAATATTTCCTATGGGGGAAACATTTCCAACCAGGCTCTCAGGCAGAAACACACGGACCAAAGGCACACTCTCAAATGCAAAAGGAAGCCCAACAGAACTAAACTGAAGCAAGGGAATTGATAGACACCCCCCCCCCCCGCAAACCAAAATGTATCAAGGGGACCAACGTCAACCAGAGAATTATGTCAAAACAGAGAATTCCACCCAAACCAGACTGAAGCAAGGGATACTGTTGCAACGTAGCCCAGCTGAACCAGTGTCACTCTCAGAAGCCAGGCAGAAAGGAGAGCTCCTGCGTGGATTGCCCACTCACCCTCCCTCCCTCTCTTTGCCCTCTTGGGAATAAAAAGCAAGAGAAGCCCAGGAAGGCGCCAGCCAGAGGCTGAAGCCCCATTTCCCGGATTTACCCATGGGTCTGGATCCAGGTTCCCAGATTCTCTAACTTGATTTGGGAAAGCTAGATTTAGCCAGATGAGCAAAAATCCAGCATTTTTCCTGAATCCCAAATCTAGATTGCACAACTAGTTAACATGTTAATATTATGCTTTACAGCACACTAGCCGCTACAGCCAAGATTAGTCCTGTCAGTGCTCTTCTATTATTTTAAACATTTTTGCCACATCTATGCTCAGCTTCATATATTTTAGTAACTACAGCTAGTTTTTAAATACTTCAGGGCTGTTTGTCAACCAACTTTAGTATGCAAGCATGTTTCGTATTTATGGTCTGGCTATTTTATTCTGGAGTCCCTCCTGAACATACCTTTCTCTTTAACCTGCAGTGAAATAAGACCATCATCCACATAGATTTTGCTGCCAATTTCTACAACTTTGATGAGGTTCTTGTAATCCACCCACAGGACATTTTCATCACATTTCTCCATGTAGGCATTGTCCAGGGTCACTTTCAGAGCTGCCCCCTTCTTAAGCTCCACTTCTGCTGTGCCGCTCTAGAATAACACATCAATCATTAATGGAACTGCCATCCTGACAGCTGCCACAGATTTCTAAATGCAACAAGGTTCTTATGAAGGTCAGGAAGCCTTATATTAGAAAAAGGTAACCCTCCCTCAGTGACCCCCACTGGTACAGTAGGAAATACACACAAAGCAGTTCAGAAACTTACACCTTTGATGAGTCCAGTACGAATTTCAGGTCCCTTAGTATCTAGTGCAACAGCAACAGGTCTGTAGGTGATAGGATTGGAAGCAAAGCTCTCAGTAGCTTCTCGCACATTCTTGATGGTTCCTGCATGATACTAATAGGGAAGAATATCCAGTTAGAGAATATAAAGCACCTGTTTCCTTGGTATACGGTATCTTAACGTTCAAAATGCTTCATAGCCAAACCTGTAGCGTCTGCCTCTTGGTTCATCAGTATGTTGCCAATTCGTTTCACAGCATAAGTGAGAATGATTGAAGACTCCTACTCCATGCTACTCTGGAGACTAAAGAGCATGGATTTTGGTTGCTGTGGATTTTCCGGGCTGTATAGCCGTGGTCTTGGCATTGCAGTTCCTGACGTTTCGCCAGCAGCTGTGACTGGCATCTTTAGAGGTGTAGCTCCAAAAGACAGAGATCTCTCAGTGTCACAGAGAGATCTCTGTCTTTTGGTGCTACACCTCTGAAGATGCCAGCCACAGCTGCTGGCGAAACGTCAGGAACTGCAATGCCAAGACCACGGCTATACAGCCCGGAAAATCCACAACAACCATCGTTCTCCGGCCGTGAAAGCCTTCGACAATATAGCATGGATTTTGTTAACAAGTCCAGCGCTACTCTTCATCCACTACCTAAAATGTCAGCCATGTATTCAACTGCAATTTTAGGTAACTGTATCCGTGTCAAGTTTGCCAAACTTTCAGCTTTAGCAAATGCTACAATCACAGGTTCAGCTGAAACATGCATGCAAAGGACCCTGATCAAATAGCCTTCAACCCTAGTCAATCCAATTCAGAGTAGTTCCTCTCTATCAGATAACTTCTTCACAGCTTATTCATGGAAGAACTGTTTGCTTATCTAGATCAAACCACAGCATGCAGTAGACAAAGTTCACAATCAAGGTTATGTAAATTTTGACTCATAGCTATCAGTTGCAGGATTCGGAACAACTCATCCTTGTTCATGTCTACTTTATATGGAAATGTGACAAGAAAGGATTTGCTTAGTGGTTTGGGGAGAGATAACACATTAATTGCCTGATTTTAGTATAAGCTATGGGACAGAGGTCAAGCAAAGCATCCACAAGAGAAGCTTCTCTAGACAAAAACACGGAACAGTGACGAAAGAGCTCATTTTGCCACTGTTAACCCAGAAATGTAAGCAATCTGAATTACACCGACTGTATACCCCATTTCTAATTTATGAACCGGGGTCTCCAACATGGCACCACAGATGTCATGGAGCCCACCAGCACCTTGTCTGGCGCTAGGCGTTTTTAGAAAGCAGATGGGGCCAGGCAGAAATTTTCCCCAGCAGGGGTTGTGATTGGCCAGAGGAGATCTGATTGCTGTGCATTTTTTTAAAAAATTGCTTTGGCCTCAGCTAGCACCACCGTAACAACCAACTTTACTGCATGACTTAAGGTAATTGGTAGGTATGCAAGAAAGTATTTTAAAATATGTTCATTTAAAAAGGCATCCTGTTATACAAAGCTTCGGCCTGATATGTTGAAGACCTACTACTGGAATCATCCACAACCTCATTCCTTGATAGTTGTGGCTGGCTGCCCCCTCCTGTGGTGGCCATTTTGTAGTTGCGCCCACGACCATGTGTTATAATTCCAAAGGTGCCTGCAGGTGCAAAAGGGCTGGGGAACCCCTGTTCTGAACCGACACTGGGACACCGAGACAGTAGATGAAGTTCTGGTAAGTGAGATAAGGTAAATGGGCACTCTTCACTATTTGTGGTTATTCTGCTTTTTAAAAAAAACTAAGGCTAGTTGATTAATTTATAAATTAAGAGGGTATCATTTAAGACTGACGCAGTATCCTAATGCACAGTTTAAAGGGCAAGCCAGACAGAGTGCAGAACACTGAATGTACTAAGATGAAGGTCTCAGTAAGGCACTGCCCAGATTGCAGCTTGACCTTTAGGAAGTAACAGAAGCCAGCCCACAGGCATTTAGGTGGCCTTTAAGGAAAGTTGCAGTCGGAAATGGGAGCCTTCCAGGCCACTGGTAACAGTGAGAAGGCTGTTTTTATTTATAGAAGAGGCCTTGCCCTCTACTGCCACTTACATGCATTTCTTGCAGCCTTAACCTTTTAAAAGACCAGGGTCCTGTCAAGGAGTGCTGCATTCCAAAGTCACTTGCAAAACCCCTTGTAACATCTACATCTTATCACTGCCATGCTCTTTATCAGCAATAATTAGGACTCCTTACAGATCTGCTTCAGCAAGGAGCAGCCTGTAAGTGCCCCGGATAGCAGTGGCTACAAAGATCATCTCAGCAGAAGGTGGCAGTAGTTTTCAATGGACATCATAACTGACCCGAACCCAGTTAGCTGTAGTATCACAGTCTGGTTTATTCACTTCTAACAGAAAGATGTAGTGGCTACAAGTGTGAATGTGTTTTAAGATCTTCTTTATAAATCACACAGGCATCAGCAATATCTAGTAACTCAGGAGTGACCTTTAGCGGGTGACCACATGAACATACATGAAGCTGCCTTCTACTAAATCAGACTCTTGGTCCATCAAGTGCAGTATTGTCTGCTCTGACTGACAGCGGCTCTCCAGGTTCACCGGAAGAGGTATTTCACATCACCTACCACCTGGTCCTTTTTAACTGGATGCCAGGGTTTGAACCTGCGACTTTCTACGTGTCAAGAAGGTGCTCTACGACTGAGCCACAGCACCTTCCTAAATGCCCTGAAATAATTAGGAAGCAGATTTTTTTTTTTTTACATTTGCTGGTGTGCGTCCAAAGGCCACTTGGCACTTGTACCCACCTAGTTTTTAATGTAACCCTTCCTGCAAGAGCTATTTTTATAACACTGCATTTATCACTAAGAGCTTTTACCTCTCTTAGCGTCTGAAAGCTGTTCGAGAAAACACACTTCAAATCTGCACTTAGTCCAAGAGGGAACTTCATAAATGGAAATATGAACTGTTACATTTACATAGAGGAGGTTACATGGGGGTTTAAAAGAACTGGATATCGTCAGAAATTCATTACTAATTAATTAATTCAAGAAATGAACCTAGGAGGACTTGAAGTAATGTGCATTAAGCCATATCCTACCAAAGAGCCATCAGCCTCCAGATCTGGACTATGCATGATTTTTTTTCATTTAGTATGACCCTCATTCCTCAGGTCAAACACAGCTTGTGCCATAGTCTGAGCAAAAACCGTTGTTACGTACGTTTCTCCTCCCATCTGTCCTTACCTCGTGAGTTCCATGAGAGAAGTTGAGACGGGCAACGTTCATGCCAGATTTAATCATTTCTTTCAATATTTCCACTGACCGAGAAGCCGGGCCTAGAAATTTCAAGGCAAACTTTGGTTAGTAGGTGCCAGTTCAACCATAAGATTACGAAAGCAGTAAGACAAGGGACATTGAGGCAGATGTAGTATTATGTGGAGCCAAATGTCACCTGCAGCACTGATCTCAACTAAGAACCAAACCTACAAAAGGTATGAAAAATAATCTGCAGCTTTGGGGGATAGCTAGTCAAGTTCTCCTCCGTATTGCATCTCTTGAGAACCTTCTAACAGAAGACAGCAACTCCACTACTGCAACCCATGGTTAGTAGCACCTTCGTATGCGACTGAAATGTTGCCAGGTAAGCGTGCACATGATCCTTCAGTTGGGTGGCACTATTCCCTACAACATTCAAAGGACCTTGCATAGGCTGCACCTGCAGCCTGGACATTTCTCCTGTGCAAGATTCCCTTCAGGTGATACCATGACACTTGCCAGCTGAACACAAGACCCCAGTAGCATCTCAAGCTACTCTAGGAGATCTTTTATAATACTGCCTTTATTGTGTCTGTGAAAAACACACACACACACCCTAAAGCATAATACAAAGAGAAACTCAGAAAACTGTTGTTAATTCTAACTCTAGAATTAGAGTTAGGCTGCTGTATCTTGAGGTAGCTGCATTATACCTTGAGCAAGGAAAGAAGAGAATACAAAGCTAGAACAAGCTAAAATTAGATTCTTAGTCTTAATTTGCTGGGCAGAAAGTGACAATAAATCACATGGCCACAATATTTTATTTCTTTAGCTTTGTACTGACTTCATTTGACTGGCTCTGTCTAGTCTGCTGCGATCTGCAGCTCACGTGTATAACTCTCCTTACTGCTACAATTGCAATAAGTGAGCTATCCTTTTCAAGAAATTACAAGCTGCAAATATTGTGCATCTTTAATTCATAAGGTTTTGCATGTTTTAGAATGCCTACAATAAGTAGATGATGGATATAATTAGTATTGAGTTATCAGATAAACAGATCACACTTTCCATCTATAATTTCGCTGAAGCCTTCTCTCAAAAACACAAGGTTGCTCATATAAGCAACTGATTTGACAAACTGGCAGCCAAAGAGCGCCAGCCAAAACCCTGAGAACAGTACAGATGTCCCCGAAACGTGTTAATGTTATAAGAAAATCCCACTTACCAATTGTGCAGATAATGCCGGTGTTTCTGGCAAGGACTGGTTCTGAGTCAATATCCAGGCGGCACATGTGTTCCAGGAATGTGTCTGCCATGGCAGCATGCAACTGCTGGGTCTGGATAAAAGCAGTTCCTGCATCGTGGGGTTTAGACATGGCTGCTGAGTTCTTATTTTTTTTAACCTAAAAAGAATAAAAAGGTACTGAGGAACATGTAGCAAAGTCAAGTTTTGACATTAGCAAGAGGTGGGCACATCCTCGAATCACAACACCCTGACCTCTGCTATCCTTAATCCACCTTCTACTAAGTACTGGAAGAACAGAGGGAAGAACAATTAGGAAAACTGCATCATGATAGAAATGATTCTTTCAAGAGGAAAATGTGGATTCAGTGGAGTGTTTTAATCAGCCCCCTCCAACTGGGGGTGCACAGTAAAAAAAAAAGAAAAAAAAGAATTGGCTTTATCTGGATATCAGGAACATCATAAATACTTGATATCCCTGATATTCAGGTCAGATTCTCTATTCAGACTGAATTTTATTAGGGTATCCTGAATATATTCCATTATTATTCCCCATGGAGAAAACTATCTAAGGAGGTTGGAGGGGTCATTTTTCAAGCAAGCTCCACCCAAAAAAATAGGTATAACATTTATTTAGATAAAGAGTGCAATCTTAAGCAGAGTTACTCCAGTCTAAGACCATTTAAATCAATGGACTTAGACTGGATCAACTTTGCTTAGGATTGTACTGTAAATCTCAGTGTACAACCAAACTGAAACACCAAAACCAGTCTCCTACCTAACTGATAAGGGAATATATCTACCTAGGATGGCAATGCCTTTCACTTAGAGCAATGGTTCTCAAACTTTATAATTTAAATGCCATTTTAATGTTTGCCACTTTGGGAACCCCTTCCAACAGCTGCTGCTAATATGGTGCATTGCTAAAGCAACACAAAATTGCTGTCAAAGGATTTGCACAGCCAGGTCTAAGATCTGTATCGTTTTTATGTATCGGAGAATGAACATTCATTGTGTTTCTTCTTAGAACAGTTTGTGCATTTAAGACATATTGCTACATCCATTCCATGTTAATCTAAGTCTAGAATTTTGTATCAATTTAAAGCCACATCCTGCAACAGAACAGAGAACTTCAACTGCCCCAAATAGTAGGTTTCTAATGCCAGACAGCTGACACAAACCCTATTATTTTGGGGATAGGGTGGGGAGGAGAAGGGGAACTAACCCATCCCACAGACCTTTTTCAGCTCAGCTGTTCCCAAGCAAGCCCCCTTCCAGTGAAGGCTTTCCAACACAGCTTTACAGTAACTACATGAACCACTGCTGACTAGTGGACCTCCGCTCAGCAAGCTGAAGCTTTGTTAATTACGCCAAAGTATTAGAACATCCTTCATCTCTGCAGCAGGACTATTCAGAGCAGCTTTGGCTTTGTGCGCTAGCTCTTTAACAGCTTGGATCATCCAGAGAAGCTCCACCCTCTCTGGTCAGGACCTTTGCAGTACGTGCAGCTTCCCTCGCAGACAGGGCTGCAACTCATTTGGATGCTATTTCAGCAAACAGTCTACATACCCTCCCCAGCTTAAATCATAAGGCAGCTCTTGCTCCAGTCTCACAGGTGACTCACTTTCAAATAACATATAATTCAAGAAATGGTCGCTGCAGTGATGCTTGTTAATATTTCTCAGCATATGAAGTAAATGTATACTCTTACGTAGCCAAATTTACATTTATAGTCTTCTGTAAAAAGGTTTAGGCTACTTTAAAACAGCGCTCCTTCCACTTGCTTCAACTACTTGCTACCGAAAAATTTCTCTTGAAGAAACCAGCATTTGTTATTTGAGATGAAATTCCAACTACATCTCTCTGTAAGGACTTGTAACTGAGCCTCACTAACAACTCTACTCTGAGACCAGCATAAAAGAGTATTGGGCTGTGGCCATTTTCTGCAGCTAGCCAAAAGTTCATCCCTCTAGTAAATCACACAAGATTTACTAGAAGGATATAGTTTCAGGTAGGTAGCCATGTTGGCTTGCATTAAAACAGCAGGATTTGAGTCTAGTGGCCAACAAGATTTTTCAAGGATACAAGGCTATACCCTCATACTCAAATCCTGCTGTAGAGGGTGGGGGGTATAGTTTCACATCCACCTTCCAGTTTTGATTAACCGTTATGGTAATTCTACATCAAAGATAGCCCCCCATGGAAAACTGTAGCCATATAATATTACTGTGGTCAATATGCATTACTATTCTGAACAGAACTATCCAAGTGCTTACTGTTTCTACTGCCTGAAAAGACCCTTGCCTAGAAACTGAGTAGAGTGGTAGGAAAGGATGGGAAGAGGACAAAACCGGAAGATAGTAGAAATCTTGAACTCTAGTACTACTGCTCTCCAATACAGAATGTTTCACAGAGCTTCTAACAGCTTCTAACAGCTTCTTTCTTTATTAAAGAAAAAAAAAACCACTCTCACAACCTAGTTACTGCTGGAAAGCTGCACTGTTGATTTGGCATGCTCACAGCAAGCAAAATACTTTTAAATGAATGAAAAAGGGAAGATGCCCAGTTTTCTACAATCCAGACTCCATGGGTTCACTAAGAAAAATAAGGTCCTATCACAGAATAGCAGACCCATGCACATTAGCAATCAAATTAAACTGAAGTCAAAGGCAAAGTCATTGCATAACTCTGGGTAAAAAACAAGCTAGGGCTGCAATCCTAAACACGCTTATTAAAAGTCAGTGGATTCTTCTTCCAAATTCTAGTTGGTTCATTAAACGCAGACCTTAAGAGCAACCAATCTGTAGGAGAACAAGAAGTCTGCCTGTCAAATCAAAAAGATGGATACGATTCAAAACGGTAATGGAATGAAATAATTTTATCAAGTAAATGGGCTACATAATCTCTAATTCTAAGCATTTTCTTTGTCAAATAGGTAGTATTCAATTATCCTAAATTAACAGTCAGGCTAATCAATGCATGCAAGGAATTAGATGGATAGCCACAGCAGCACTTGTCTGATTAAAAATGCAGTAAGCATAAACAATATACCAGCCCAAGACGTAACTGTTCTCTCTGGCACTCCTCCTAGTCTCATTTCATCTAAAAGCTATGTTCGAGAGAGAATTCAGCCATTTGTATACAACTGTTGCTTTTCATTAAGAATGCAGGGAACTTGTAGCAATCAGCCCCCCTCAAGAAATGGAGACCAGTTATTTTAATCCAGTATGGCCAAAATCCTAACTCTTAAAATGAAAAACATATCTAGCCTACCATAAACCCACTAGGATGTACAGATGCAAATACATTAGTAAACTTCACAAGGGTAACTTGTGAAGTATACTCTTATCTTCCATTACCTTCCAGTTGAGCCTAGGAATAAGCTCTTATCAAGGAAGTTCTTCACATCACCCCACTAAAATCACTCTTTTTATCTCTGACCCAGGCAGGTATTTGTAGCCTGGAATCTTTCTGAAGCTGGCTTGCAAAGCACAGATTAACTGGCTCTGAAGGGTCAGGTGGAGCAACAATGCAACACAGCATCAGCATTTCCCCGAACAAGAGCAGATTAGTTGGCAGGCTAATGTATGGTGTATCACAGAAGAGTGAAGTCATGTGACAAGCTTAAGGTCATGTTTATCATGAGTAACGGGTGAGAGAGATGGGATAAACCTCAGTTTTGTATGTTATGTTGGTTGTAGCTGGGTTTTATAGCATTAAATTTCAGGACACTGCTATCATTTAGGTTAACAAGATGGGGTACCACTACTTTCCCTTAAAAATGCAAGCAATTTAAGCTATAGTACCAGCCATTGTTTAAAATATTCCCCAAACAAGCTTGGTGGAGACTGGGTGGACTTGGTGAAGGCTCCTCCCCTCCGGCCCTTGGAAGCTTAAGGGGAAGCTGACTTTTGGAAGGTTTTTCTGTATTTGATGGTTGTTTTATCACCTTTAGTCCTCACTGGAAAATTAAAAGCGTATTAAAATTTAAATTTCCTATGGAAGCTAAGAATATGCTACTAGGAATATTGCCTAATAAACCACCAAAGTTTTGGAAGAAATATTTGAATATAGTGGTTAGAATCATCCATACAGCAAAATAGAAACTAGACTTCTGTCCAAGCGTAGAAGAATGGGAAAATAAACTTGCCGAATATGCAGTAATGGCAAAATTAACAACCTATTTGAGAAACAGATCAATGAGATTTGAGGAAATGGAATGTGCATTATGCAAGGAGAAAAATTTAGAATGAGAAACAGTTCAAAAAACTGTACATAAACGCATTGCACTGTAGAAGCAGAATAAGTTTTAAGTGTAACATCTTGAATATAAATATATAAGGAAGTAGATATTGAGCAGAAACATATTTTATTTTATTATGAGATATATAATGGGCCTTCCTTTTGTATTTTGATATATTATCTATCAAAATATTTTGTTAAAAGTTATAGCAGGTATGTAAAAGTGGCAAAAATATGTAATACTGAATATGTAGTAATGACAAAAACAGATTAGTTACAAAATTTGAAACCTAAATGTTGAATATAAATGTATCCCAATACAAGTAAGTACCATTGTATTTTAAAGACAGAGTCTTGAAAAGTATAATGGAGGGGATATTGGGGAGAAATATTTGTCTTTTATACTTTTATATTATTTCTGATCTAGACAATTTGTTATATAATCCTTTTTTCTTTCTGTATCCCTTCTATACTATCACTTTGTTGTATGTTTTGTATATTTTATATGAAAGTTAAAGTGACCAAATAAAGATTTGTAAACTACTGCTTAACTAATACACACAGCTTTACTCCCCTCTTCATTTTCAGAAGCTGTCATATGTTCTGCTGACCAAGTGAAACAGATGACCACTTTACATAAAGCAGAGGAAGAACAAGCCCCAAGCTAAATTTAGAGATGCACCATCATTTGCCGGGAGCTTTACAACGCGCAAAGTAGTGGTGACAGACTGCAACTGCAGCCTCCTTTGACTCCTACGTGCCAGCCATCACAGCACACTGCAGTAGAGCTGCTGTTTTTAGAAGGGCCAGGCCACATCAGAATCGAAGACCCCTCCTCCCCTTAAAACCAAGAGGGTAGAGAACACAATGGGGTGGCCCTCGTGATATACACGATGGTATGACAACGCATCCTAACACACTCTTCCTTCCCATTTACCAAGGGTCATCAATATACATGGCATTCTGCAAAGTAACATAAGGAAAAACAGAAGCCGGCTAATGAATTTGGCAACAGGTGATTCTGTGTAAGTGATATTTAGGTATTGTTTCTTCGGCAGAAAATAAGGGTTAAGGGCCTGGCTCAAAGGCTTAACAAAACAGATGACTGAAGGATACATGTAAATTTTGCTATATTTAATTACAGTGTGTTTAGTGCAATGGGATAAACATATGCATCAATCAGAATAGTGCTCCAAAATGCTGTCAAATTGTACACTGCTTCAGTGAAGCAAAGAAAAAGCACCATGAAGACAATGCTTCCAATAGGAGTTAGATTTCCAAATGCGTATTTAAGTTACCCAAAGCTTTAAGTTACCAAATCCACTACTCGATCAGTTACTAATTAAATAATACTGATCATATTATGCCAAAACATAATAGACTGTATGAGCTAATATTTTGCTCTCCATAACCGTGCAGATTATAATGATGAGCAGCACATTTTAAAGCATGTTAAACTGTTTAAATGCTAAACTGGCTTTACTACCAAATACGACTTCACAACAAAGGTAGCATCAAGAATTGCATCTCGGAAAGTAAAATAAGGATGTGAAATAACATTAGTGAAAACTTACACCATTTCCCATGAGCCTTTAGGAAAATTACAATGGTCTATTTCTTCAGAGAATCAAGACTGCCCACCTGTTCAAAAACTAAGCATAAAAACGTGTTTCTGCCAACATGATGCCTAGCTGATGTTCTCCAGAAGAGCAATCCATCTGTAGCTTAAGTCTCAGAAAGATTATCTCCCCTGCTAGAAGTCAGCTTGAAAAAGCTTGCAGACTACAGGTGTTCCAAATGGCCTGTTATATAACAGATGACTCAGCTACAGAGATAGGCCAACTCAGGTACAGTCAACTCAAGGCTTTTAGGGCCACATTCATTTTGCCAAGCAAGCCTTTCCCCCCTCAGAACAAACTGCGCAAGACACTACAGGACAGCACAGCTGGAGAATGCTTTGGCAGGTTGAACAGGCCTTGTGCTATGACACAGACCAACTATAAGCACAAAATCTCACTTATTTACTCGCAGCCATGATGCCCATGGCATTGTTTCCTAGCCAGATATCTAGCAAAGATCCCCAAGCAATGCCACAATCAAGCAGCCAGTTTTAAATTCCATTCAATGTGTCATTTGCTTAGTCATTTCCTTCTTTCTTTCTGAAAATTGCATAACTGTGAGGATGCCTAGTTTTCTTCCCTTGCATGGATAATATTTCAAGATACTTACAAATTGTGCTTGACACCATCAGGCACACTAATACTCAAGATGCTGTAGCACCAAATATTGCCGACAATATTAATTCCCAGGTAGTTCACAAATTTTGGCTGGCCTTGGCAGGCAGCGATTATCCAAGGCTGCCAGCCATCCCTTTCCCTTTAAGCACATACTTGAAGAGACAGCAGGGTCAACTTGACAGTAACATCCTTCTCCACTCTCTCGTGCATGTACCAGAACTTGTGGGTAGAGTACATGTCTTGCACCTGGCATGAAGCAGAACTTGTGGGTGGAGTACATATCTTGCACCTGACATGAAGCAGAGTGTGTTAGAGAAGGGGGCCTCACTTTCACTGGCTATCTAGAGGCAAATAATCTCCAGGAAAATCCATGGCAGTAACTGATCAGATTTATGAAATTTGATAAAAGTTTAATTTGTATCCCTTGATGGATCTACATATAGCACTGTACAACTTAATTATTTTACCTAAGCCCACGTTAATTTTTAAAGCCTAAATGAGGGGCTGTTCACCCCCCCCCTTTTTTTTGCTGCCCAAGGCAAGGTAGACCTGCATTACTGATGGTATAAAGAACACATCAGAAGCCACAGTAATGTTGCACAGCAAGTCCCAGCATGGCAGAAGTGTGCCCTCAGGGAAGCTGACAAATCTCCCTAGCAGAGTTGAGCCAGCCTTGCCTGCATTTATTCTCTTTAACCCTATAACCCTTCTGCTCATAACAGTTTTGTGCATCTGAAACTTCATTAAGCAAGCTTTCAGGCACATTTTCTTCTATAAATGCTTGCCAATCAGCCACATTCATGCAGCCCTTTACTGCAGATGTGAAGGTGAAATGTATTTCTACTTCAAAAAGGTACATTAAGTTTCATACTGTTCCAGTATATAAGAGCAACATACAGTGCAAGCAACCACTTTGATGGAAATTTGCTCCTACACAGGAAATGTGCAACTTTTGCCTTGCTCTGAGCTACAGCAGCCAAGGTCATTTTGGGGAAATGCCGCCTCATCCTTGGCTAGCTAAGCAGTTCTGCCTTCTCACTGCAAAAGATACGAGATTAGGGCAGGAAGGAAAACTAATTTCCTGAAAGAAGTTACCAATAGGAAATCAGCTCCAAAACATTGCATATTTCAAGTCAGAACAAGTTCTCAATCATATTCTTACTTCTGACTTTCTTATATTTGTTTTCCACCTTGCCAGAAATGCAATCTCACAGCAGTTCCAAGTAAATCTGCACAGCATTACGCTGCATGGATGAAAGCAGCAAGATAAGGTTGAATTGCCTTTTCCTGTGCAACCCGATAATGCCCATAGTAAAACCAGGCTGCTTGTCTCACTTAAGATCAAAATCCTCTAGGGGAGGAGGGAAACACGAACAACCCGCCAGGCCAGAAATGGCACAGAGTGCAACATGATACCCTCACAAGGCTCTCGCTGGGGTAGGGGAACTACTTGAGAGGGATCCCAAATGGGCGGCCCCCACCCCCAAGTAGTCTGTGGCAGTAAAAAAACAGTGCTTTTGTGGCCCCTTGAAAGAGGGATTCAATTTTATTCCAGCAGATGCTTGGGCAAGTCACTTCATCCATCACATGGAGTCTCTCCTTGCCTGATGCAGCACTGGTCAGCCTAATGCAAGCTTATGCCAAAATAAAATTTTAAAATGCCACAAAGGATCCTAGAAAGATGAAGGGGGAAAAAAGAAATAGTGCTCAGAATGAGCAGAGGCACTTCCGTAGCTGAGGAAAAAGGGAAACAATAAAAGAGAAGCCATGATGGAGCCTCGCTAGAGGCTCTCCCCTCGTGCGTTGTGAGATCCCCCTCCCCCCATCTTGCACGTGCACACATTTCCCCTCCCCCACTCTCCATCCATCCATCCCACCCCCACTTTCCTCTATGGAGATTTGGGAGGCCATTTTAGCGCCTCAGCATCCAATCTCCCCAGGAACCCCCTCATTTCCTAGAGATTTTGGGGGGGGGCAAGTTGGTCCTTCCTGGGGGGGGGCTTCTCAATCCTCCCCTGCCCCCCTCATTTCCCATCACCGCTCAGAGAATGCAAATCTGCACAGTTGCCAACTTCCAGGTGGCGACTGGATTTGCAACTGATCTGGAATTGCAGCTGATCCCAGAACTGCAACTGATCTCCAAGCCACCCACAGCAGTGCCCTTGGAGCAGATGGCTCCTCTGGAGGACAGACTCTCTGGCATTATAACCCTGCTGAGGTCCATCCACTCCTCAAACCCTGCCCTCCCCAGACGCCATCCCAAATCTCCAGGACTCCCCACCCCCCGATCTGGAGCTGGAAACCGTCACAGCATCAATAAAGCGCTAAGAATAAATGAAAAGGGAGGGGGGAGGGGGGAAACAATGAGGGAGAAGAGAAATATTTGGTTAGTTTTTACCCTCACCCTTTATACAAGCACCACAAAGCGCCAAACCAACTCCTACCACCGAATCCTTACCGGCCCAGCTAACAACGTCAGTCCTCCTGGAGAGTCTCTCCCTCTCTGAGCGCTCCTCAGGCCGGCGCAGCGTCAAGGTGGTTGCGAACGTGCCGCAGCGCCGCCTTGCCATATCCCTCCGCCTGTCGCTCACACCCTTCCGGCCCGCCTTGAGAACGCTCGGTAGGCGGGCCCTCCGGACTCTTTTTTTTCCCGGTGGAAGCATAACCTGCAGAAGGAAGGAGGTGATTCGAAATAGAAAGTAACGGTCCAATCAGGGAACGGCCAACCGCCCGGCACGCGGCCTGTAAATGGCAACGGCATTTAAAGGGGACGCGCTGCAATGCCTGCCATGAGGACCTGAGGAGGGCCCGGCTGGGTCCATGTAGTCCTCCATCTTGTCTCTCAGAACAGGCCAACCAGTTGCTATGGTTGGCCCCTATAATATTAATAACAATGATGCCAATAGCAACAATGATGATTATAATAATGATAAAATTATGTTTAGTTATCACTGTACTATCTCACAGTATGTAATCCACCTTGAGTTTCAGTGAGAAAGACAGACAATTAAAAAACCCAAATAATTCAAGGCCAAGAGACCTTTCCCCATGTTGTGTGGCAGGACCAGTTTTCCAAGATATCTTTTAGTCAATAGTAGTGCCATTGATGGACCTTACCTTTCTTCAATTTGTCTGATCCCCTTTTAAAGCCCTCTGTGCCTGTGGCCATACATCAGAAATACATCAGTAAAAGATTTTAAAATAGAAATAATTATTAGCTTTTCCTTTCAGTCTTCATAGCCTTATCTATTACATCATTGATCATTTGACTATTAAAAAGAGTTGGTGGACTTACAATAGATCCAGAGGAGTTAGCTGTGTTAGTCTGTAGTAGCAAAAATAGAAAAGTCCAGTAGCACCTTCAAGACTAACCAACTTTACTGTAGCATAAGCTTTCGAGAATCACGTGCATCTGAAGAAGAGAGCTATGATTCTCGGAAGCTTATGCTACAGTAAAGTTGGTTAGTCTTAAAGGTGCTACTCGACTTTTCTATTTGGACTTAAGATGAACTCTTCTTAAAACAGGAGCTTTCATTGTTCACTGACAAAAGTTTTAAGGTTTCTTTTAGCCTTCATTATTCACTTCCATCAAAAGAAGACTCCTTTGGTGGGAAGAAGGCTTTGAATTTCACTAAGCAGAGGGATGAAATACAAGCCACTATACATAGGCATACCTCCATTGTAAAATACTACAAAATAAATAACATAAAATGAATGTGTCCTGTTGTCCTCTTTCCCGTGAAACTTAGCATGTCAACTACTGTTCTTAGCTTTTTAAGTGACTTTTGCCTGCTCGTCCCTCCAGCAAAACGTAGCCCTTGTAATACGATTAGGTGCCTTTGTTCTGGCAGGCATGTAACCTGGGGAAATGGGCTTTGGGGAGGGGAGGCACCTCAGCAGGGCATATTGCCATACAGACTACCTTCCAAAGCAACTATTTTCCTCAGGGGAGCTGATCTCTGTTATCTGGAGATCGGTTCTAATTCTGGGAAATCCCTAGTCAGACAATCCTAGACAGGCAGCTTGGCAAATCACAGGCAGGCCCTAACTCTCTTTTCAGGCTTCATTAGAACAGCAGCTACAGTACTGGCCTCAGTTGTGCCAAACTACAAGTCCCAGGATTCTTGGGGTGTTATTTCTATTGGCCTGTATTCATTTTGTCCTTCACCTGTTCTGGAGAACCTACCTGTGAAGAAGATGCCTAGCTCTTGACCAGATTTCTGGCAACATTCAGGTGGACTCCTGGATGGAAACAAGGCTTCAGTTACGCCTGCAAGAATTTACGGATTGCTGAACTAGGTAAGTAAGAACAAAATCTCCACACAAATGGAAGAACGATTGTGATATACAGATGTTAATAAGTTTCTGCCCCTTATGGCAGACAACAACTGTGTCATTTTGAAGCTGCCATTTTCTGAAACACCTGCATTACTTCCTACCTATAACCCAAAGCCACCAACATATTTTACAGGAACAAGAACTCTTTTGTCACAGGGGGCAAATCCTGCTCACCAGAATTATTTACAGGAAGCAGCACCTCAGTTACACATTTTGTAAGGGAACCAAGGGTCAGTTCCCAAATATAGATTACGAAAGAGAGAGAATTTCATCCCCAAATAATTTTGGTGGGTGAAGTGTTCCTTTACTTCCCCAACTGGTTCTGGTTAACCCGCCAGTGCAGCCAGTCTGACACAGGGCTAGGATAGGATCAGGAAGACCTATATTCTCCTCCATGTTGAGCCAGGATGAATTTAGACCAGTCACTTTCCCTCACCCTTGCCTTCTTTGCAGACCTTCGTCTTGGTGATCTGGTGGTTGAAGGTGCCATAGGAGAGCCTTTAGGCCAAACTACACAAGGCAAGCACATTTAGATAACTGTAGCCCCAAACAACTCTTTTAGAAAAGGATGAGCTGTTTCCAGAGACAAAATATCCAGAGGGAAGAAGGAAATAAGCAAATTCAGATGCTAGCTCTTACATTAATGTTACATCATAAAAGTTACACATTAGCCAGGTGCGACCAGCTGTACTCCATCTTGTCTCTCAGAACAGGCCAACCAGTTGCTATGGTTGGCCCCTATAATATTAATAACAATGATGCCAATAGCAACAATGATGATTATAATAATGATAAAATTATGTTTAGTTATCACTGTACTATCTCACAGTATGTAATCCACCTTGAGTTTCAGTGAGAAAGACAGACAATTAAAAAACCCAAATAATTCAAGGCCAAGAGACCTTTCCCCATGTTGTGTGGCAGGACCAGTTTTCCAAGATATCTTTTAGTCAATAGTAGTGCCATTGATGGACCTTACCTTTCTTCAATTTGTCTGATCCCCTTTTAAAGCCCTCTGTGCCTGTGGCCATACATCAGAAATACATCAGTAAAAGATTTTAAAATAGAAATAATTATTAGCTTTTCCTTTCAGTCTTCATAGCCTTATCTATTACATCATTGATCATTTGACTATTAAAAAGAGTTGGTGGACTTACAATAGATCCAGAGGAGTTAGCTGTGTTAGTCTGTAGTAGCAAAAATAGAAAAGTCCAGTAGCACCTTCAAGACTAACCAACTTTACTGTAGCATAAGCTTTCGAGAATCACGTGCATCTGAAGAAGAGAGCTATGATTCTCGGAAGCTTATGCTACAGTAAAGTTGGTTAGTCTTAAAGGTGCTACTCGACTTTTCTATTTGGACTTAAGATGAACTCTTCTTAAAACAGGAGCTTTCATTGTTCACTGACAAAAGTTTTAAGGTTTCTTTTAGCCTTCATTATTCACTTCCATCAAAAGAAGACTCCTTTGGTGGGAAGAAGGCTTTGAATTTCACTAAGCAGAGGGATGAAATACAAGCCACTATACATAGGCATACCTCCATTGTAAAATACTACAAAATAAATAACATAAAATGAATGTGTCCTGTTGTCCTCTTTCCCGTGAAACTTAGCATGTCAACTACTGTTCTTAGCTTTTTAAGTGACTTTTGCCTGCTCGTCCCTCCAGCAAAACGTAGCCCTTGTAATACGATTAGGTGCCTTTGTTCTGGCAGGCATGTAACCTGGGGAAATGGGCTTTGGGGAGGGGAGGCACCTCAGCAGGGCATATTGCCATACAGACTACCTTCCAAAGCAACTATTTTCCTCAGGGGAGCTGATCTCTGTTATCTGGAGATCGGTTCTAATTCTGGGAAATCCCTAGTCAGACAATCCTAGACAGGCAGCTTGGCAAATCACAGGCAGGCCCTAACTCTCTTTTCAGGCTTCATTAGAACAGCAGCTACAGTACTGGCCTCAGTTGTGCCAAACTACAAGTCCCAGGATTCTTGGGGTGTTATTTCTATTGGCCTGTATTCATTTTGTCCTTCACCTGTTCTGGAGAACCTACCTGTGAAGAAGATGCCTAGCTCTTGACCAGATTTCTGGCAACATTCAGGTGGACTCCTGGATGGAAACAAGGCTTCAGTTACGCCTGCAAGAATTTACGGATTGCTGAACTAGGTAAGTAAGAACAAAATCTCCACACAAATGGAAGAACGATTGTGATATACAGATGTTAATAAGTTTCTGCCCCTTATGGCAGACAACAACTGTGTCATTTTGAAGCTGCCATTTTCTGAAACACCTGCATTACTTCCTACCTATAACCCAAAGCCACCAACATATTTTACAGGAACAAGAACTCTTTTGTCACAGGGGGCAAATCCTGCTCACCAGAATTATTTACAGGAAGCAGCACCTCAGTTACACATTTTGTAAGGGAACCAAGGGTCAGTTCCCAAATATAGATTACGAAAGAGAGAGAATTTCATCCCCAAATAATTTTGGTGGGTGAAGTGTTCCTTTACTTCCCCAACTGGTTCTGGTTAACCCGCCAGTGCAGCCAGTCTGACACAGGGCTAGGATAGGATCAGGAAGACCTATATTCTCCTCCATGTTGAGCCAGGATGAATTTAGACCAGTCACTTTCCCTCACCCTTGCCTTCTTTGCAGACCTTCGTCTTGGTGATCTGGTGGTTGAAGGTGCCATAGGAGAGCCTTTAGGCCAAACTACACAAGGCAAGCACATTTAGATAACTGTAGCCCCAAACAACTCTTTTAGAAAAGGATGAGCTGTTTCCAGAGACAAAATATCCAGAGGGAAGAAGGAAATAAGCAAATTCAGATGCTAGCTCTTACATTAATGTTACATCATAAAAGTTACACATTAGCCAGGTGCGACCAGCTGTAAGAGGAGCGGAGCAAATGAGTCCTAGCTGAGGGATGGAGAAAAATCTCAGCATCTGTGATGGAGCGGGTGCAGCGTTCCCTTTACATTGATCAGAGAGGTGAAAAGAAGAAGATACAACTTTCTCTTGCTGTCTCGTAATAGTAGACTTCAGGGATGGGGGGACACTGAAGCTGACGGGCAATAGGTTCAGGCCAGACTCCGAAACATCATTTACTAAACGAGCAATTAAATTGTGGAGTTCACTGCCAGCAGATCTAGTGATAGCCACTAGAATGGATGGCTTTAAAAGGGTATTAGATGGATTAATGGAAAGGTCCATCAGTGGTAAAGTAGCTTTTGTAGCTAAAGGGATCCTCCATATCTAGAAGCAGTAAACCTCCTAATGCCATTGCTGGAAAACAACATCAAGGGAAGGCCTTGGCCTCTGCCATGTTAGTTGATCCTCCAGGGGCAACTGGCTGTCACTGTGCAAAACAAAATACTGGACTAAGTAGGCAGCAGGTCTGATTCAGCAAGGCTCTTCTGGTGTTTGCAGGGAACGGCAAGTCCTTTTCTACCACTGAGGCTGTCCGCTATCTGGCTCCTGCCTGCCCTCCCAGAAGCATCTCTGCCGGCAATTATTGTCTCTGGTCATTATATAACATTACGTAAGAGTTGGCATTTCAGTTTGCTACTTCCTTTGCCATCTTTCTTTCCTTCTGTTGGGCTGATTTGATTGTATGGCACAGACCTGTCTCTTCTATACTCTGTCAGTGCTTAGGAATATTTATCATGCTTAACAATAAATACTAAAATGATAGAAACTGGGAACCTGAATGAGCTTTGTAATATCATGCCATCCATCCCTAGGTTTTGCCTAGGCCAGCTTGCAGCAGCAGTGGAAATCGTAAGTGACACAGTATGCAGTTAAGTCTGTGGACAGACAAAACAAGAACAGCAAACCATGTGTGATGGGGTGGGAAAGGGAAATAATGTGGCAGAATCCAAAGAGGAAGCAAATCACTACCCTTGACTAGGATCTGAGAAGCCCAGGTTTGAATCCCCACTCCCTGGGTGACCTTGGGACAGTCACACACTTTTAGCCTAACCTAACTCGCAAGGTTGTTGTTCTACAGACAAAGCAAAGGATGGGAAAACAATGTTGTGAATTGCTTTGGGCCCCCATCGGATATAAATATAAAGCAAGTTTCAGAGCAGCCATAAATCCAGAAAATTCAAGGGAAGGAAAAATAATTGGCTCTTCATCGCTTCCCTGCCAATTAAGCATTGCATCTGACTTTTGGCTATGGCGCTAGCGGCTGACCTTCTCTAGTACCAGATGGGCCTGTATTCAAAATGCCTGTAAGTTTCAGTTGTCCCTTGCCCAGTTATGCAAATCTGCTGTAGGGTCTTGTGCAACTGGTAAAGCAGACAGGAATGTTCAATTTCTCTATGTAGGATTTGAAAGGCATAACCTAGGAGGATGGCAGAGGAACAATCCTTCCTTGCAATGTTGAAGAAACCACACCCCAATACCAGGGCTCAACCATCTTGACACAGGGCAATCCCATGTTGCACAAACAGAGGGTTCACTTAAGGTTTTTCTGCCTTAACCTACTTCTTACCAGAAGAAGGCGGCCCAGGCTTCTGTGAGATTTGCTCCTCCTCGTTTCAGTTGATTTTTATCTTGCATTTCACACACACACAGGAACTGGAAATAGGTATGTGGGAGGAGGAAGAAGACCAGCTTCTTTTAAAAGAAGGGCTGATTCTGTTCCTTGGGCCTCCTTGTTCAGAGAGAACAAGAGGCAGAAAGAGAGATCATTTCCACAGCTTTCTACTGATATACAGTATGATTGGAAGAACATTAATTTGATCTTTGTAGGAATATCCCTAGATATTTTTGCCAAGGGACAGAAACGGTTACATATGCAGAATTCTACTAAAAGAAACTGAAATGTGGTACTTTGGTGGTATTCTTGGAATGGAGAGAGCTCAGGAGAGAGCTGTTAAGTGTAACACATTTTTTGAAAAAGAAGCTGCCAACCTGATAAGGTTGTTAGATGCTTGAAGCTAAGTGTACCAAAGACCATGGAAGCATCTCTCTTTTTTTTTGTCCTTTTGTAGCTGAAGATGGGACAATTAATGGATTGGCTTTTTGTCTTGCAAATGCCAGCAGTCTGAATGGAAATCACAAGTGGATAGCTTTTTGTTCTGAGGGGAAAGCAGTAATGCGCCTGGGGGAAATACCTTTGTAAATGGCTGACAATGACTCACCAGGCATGCTTTTGGTTTCTTGTTAACCTGCCCTTTCCAGGAAGCGCTGTAGGCCATTTAGAACTTACAGTGGGGACCAGATCTTGCTTGAAGAGGAGATTATTCCTTTGTTAGGCAGATTGCTGGAGAATAGTCCCAGTGATCTGTCACTATTTTGTCAGTGGGAGCGAACAGGTAGGAAATGATGTTCTAATAGTTGGGATCTGCTCAGCCTTTTTTGCATATTGAGGATCATCAGGGTTTGAAAAAAGGGACCGTCCTCCAGCGGCGGAAAGGGATCAACGCTCTGAGTTTGTGAGCAAGAAAAACAACAAATGATCACAAAATGTCTGAAGAAGGGAGCTCTAACTCTCAAAAGCTTATGCTCTGAAAACCTTGTCGGTCGCTAAGGTGCCACTGGACTCAAATCCTGTTGATCACAACAGGTGACACCACATTAACTTACTCCCCTTGAAAGTTGTGCAAACTTGTCATTTTTGGTAGCAAGGGTTGAGCCTGCTTCAGGTCTGGTTCACCATGCCGAGAGAATGAGGTGAGATCCAGATTCAAATCCCCATTCAGCCATGAAATTCATTGAATGACCCTGGGCCAGTCTAACCTACCTCATAGGGATGTTGTTGGGATAAAATGCATAATGGAGAACTATGTACATGGTGGGATCCAAAAAAAAGTAAGAGAGAGAGATAGTGAGGGCAAATCAGTGGATGTGAAGGGAGAGCTCTGCCTGGGTATTTTTTCTCCCATATCTGGGCGCTGACAGGAAATAAAGCCAACTGAAAGAAAAAAAGGAAAACCGAGAAGGATTAAATATTCCACCCCTTCCCTAGTTCTCCCCCACCATACCCTCCCATCCATCCTCATTGCCTTGGAAGGTTTGGAAAACACGTTTCCTGAGGTACTTGAATATCTGTGCGTTACTTCATGGAAATCAAAGAGCAACTGACATAATTTGACCGTTAGCATTTTATTTTACTTATTCCTGAAACCCTCACAGGAAATTGAAGGCTTGGAACAATATGACTGAGCTTGTCCAGTCATCCTGAGTCTCTGTGTTTCTGACTCACCATTTGGTGGTCTTTCAGGACTCTCTTTCTGACTCGCTTTTTCCTCTTGGCAGCCGGTCTGTAGGCTAGAAGCTGTCTTCTTTCTGCAAAGGGTTCTTTTGCACATTTCTGTTTCATATGAAGGTGCAAAGCAGGCTTGGCTCATTTTTATTCTTTTCATACGGCTATAAATTCATGCTAGTGGCCCTCCCCTCCCTTCCCCTCCTTCTTTGGGAATGTTTGCTTGCCTTTCGGTGGTGGGTTTTTAAAATAGTTTTTTCTTCCTTTTGGAAATGTAAACGTATGCATACACTGTACGTCCAGCACGCTGTCAACCATTGCAGATGCAAGGTGAAACACAAGGGACCTCAGTGAAAATCAGAAACCCACATAAACACTAAAGAAAAAGATAAGACAAAAGAGAACAATACCGCAGAAGGAGAACCCCTCATGGTGCGATCTTATGCATGTCTACTCAGAGAAGTCCTACTGTGTTCAATGGGGCTTATTCCCAGGTAAGCATGTTTAGGGTGGCAGCCTCAGACTCTTCTACATATTATTCAGTGTGATCCACTTTTCAATCAGGACAGGAGTCATCTCGGCCCAGCACTACGAACCCCCTTTCTACCTGGTATTCTACCTTTCCTATACTAAGCTGGATATCTAAACATCAGCTAATTAAAGACTGATGCTTATGGTCCCACAGTTGCTATAACGTCCTTTCTTTAAGTTACCAGTGTTGTGCTATAGAGATCTTTTCTGCTATCAATGGATTTTGGTGCTAGAGAAAAACGGATTGATTTTTGAGGTTCTGCCAGATCTGGGTAAAACCCCAGTTTTCTTGCTTGGAAGCAATCATTCTGAAACCTTAGCAACTTAAATAACTAGATAAAGGTGCTGCTGCTTCCTCCAGATTGGGGGAGGCGGGGGAGAGACGTGCATTTTTTAAGGCCTGGAAATCACAAGCACCAGATAATCAAGGTATGTCATATTTGAATGCTGACACCTGGCAGTTAGGGATTTTTCTTCAGCCCTGCACTGAAACCTAAAATATTGTTCCCCTCAAAAATAAGAGTGCTCCAAATTCCACCCACCTGTATCCTCTCAAAGATTACTATATCCTCTTGCACTTTAACTGTTTTATCTTAAGCAGAAGTACACCCCTAAAAAGACCATTGCAGTTGATAGCTTTAGAATTTAGGATTGCGACAAGGCAGGGTGTTTTAAGGACATAGGGGGAACTTAAAGAAATTACTGTTTATTTTTAAAAGGAGGTAATTATAAATTGATAAAAGTTTCTAAATGTATTTATTTAGATTCCTTTATTTTCTTAGACGCAAGGGAAGGTGGCATGGTATAGCCCAATCTTGTTAGAGCTCGGTACTAAGCGGGGTCAGTATTGAATGGGCGACCACCAAGAAGACTCGGCAGAGGAAGGCACTGGCAAACCCCCTCTGCTGCTCACTTGTCTTGAAAGCCCCTTGCTGGGGTCGCTGTAAACCTGTTGCAATTTGATGGCACATATGCACACAAGTATTTACTTAGATAATTATACCCCGTTTGTTCTCATCAAATGCAACACTGTTCTTTCCTCCTCCATTTAATCCTCAATGACAACCCTGTGAGGTAGTTCAGGCTACGAGAGTATGACTGGCTCAAGTTTATCTAACAAACTTCCTGTGGGTTTGAAACCCCAGTCTTCCAGATCCCAGTCTGACACTCCAACCCCTCTACCACACTTGCTGTACACTATAGATCAATGAATGAAGTCCCACTTGGAGACAATGGCCATTTTCACAGGCACCCGTAAGCCTCCGGAAGATCACGTGAAACTCATGGCACGAAGCATCTTCCTAGCGCGATTTCCCAGCACGATCCCCTTTAATGGTGCGATGATATCAGAAATTGTGCCATTAAACGGGATCGTGCCAGGAAATCGCGCTAGGAAGATGCTTTGTGCCATGAGTTTTGCGTGATCTTCCGGAGGCTTTGGCTGTGAAAACGGGCAACGTGCCCCTCCATTCAACAATGCCGTTAAAAATCATGGGGTATTTAATTTATATTATAATATTTGTTACATGAAAATAGGCTGAAAAGGGGGACAATTAGAACAAACTGCATAATCGTCTGCAGAAAGTGAAAGAAAATCAAGGTCCAAAAGAATCAGGACACAAATTCTTAAAGGTTAACAAGTGCTATTGACATTAGTTAACAAATTTATGAACAAAATTGTTTATAATTTTATAAACAAAATAGTTTATTCAAGTGTTTTTGATGCCAATAATTCAGAATCTAAGAGTCCAGTAGCACCTTTAAGACTAACCAACTTTATTGTAGCGTAAGCTTTCGAGAATCACAGCTCTCTTCGTCCGATGATAAACCAACAACAACAATAAAGTTGGTTAGTCTTAAAGGTGCTACTGGACTCTTCTTGATTTTGCTACTACAGACTAACACGGCCAACTCCTCTGCAATATTGTCAAAGGCTTTCACGGCCGGAGAACGATGGTTGTTGTGGGTTTTCCGGGCTGTATTGCCGTGGTCTTGGCATTGTAGTTCCTGACGTTTCGCCAGCAGCTGTGGCTGGCATCTTCAGAGGTGTAGCACCAAAAGACACTGAGAGATCTCTGTCTTTTGGTGCTACACCTCTGAAGATGCCAGCCACAGCTGCTGGCGAAACGTCAGGAACTACAATGCCAAGACCATGGCAATACAGCCCGGAAAACCCACAACAACCATCCTCTGCAATAATTCAGAAGCACCAATATGTGTCTATTCTCGCTTTTGATCTTGCACGGCAGCTTACGTAAGATACCTTGGAGGTCTCCTGCCCAAGGCCTGACCAGAGCTTTAGATACTTAGCTTTGGTAAAGGTTGTTGAGGCATTGTATGCCCTCCAATCTGGGCTGAAAGAGAACGTTCTGGAGGAAGGAACTGATTTTTCTGTCTCTTTCTTTTAAAAACACACCTGGAAATATTGGCAGCTCCATCTAGCGAGGAAAACTAGCTACTACCTTGAGATGTATCCAAATTGCCATTTCTCACACAGCATGGGGCCTCTCCTCTCTGCAATTGAATTAGCCATTCAAGAAACATCCACAGCTATTAAGAAACACCCACTTCTTTTGTCAAATCCCGGAACCTGATCAAGTACTGTCCCAAGTGATAAACTCTGTTGCATTAGTAATCAGGCAGTCTCATATCTGCATAACATTGGTAAGTGCCATGGTTTATTACCTCCACCTGAGGCAAACCTGGTAGGTGGGGAACTCAGGCATGTTGAGAGGCACCTAGGGCTTCAATGGTGGAGGGAAGGCAGAACCATGGGCTTCTTGACTCATCGTTCAGCCACGAAACCACTCCAGTTTAAGATCTTCAAGTTCCTTCATGGTCCTCCCAGTGCTTGTATAAAGAAATTCATTGGGAAGGTATCAAGATGATGCCAGACTTTTGCCTGGTATCATCTTCAAGGACAGAGGTCCTTCTTCTTGTGGAGCCAGTGGTCACTTTTGGAATCCTGAGAAAAGGAACTGGGCATTGCCACAACATGGCTGCCATGGGGGAGGCCTTTTCTTCCACAAAATGGTTGCCATGGGAAACTGGCACTTTGCTTTAGGGGAAGAGGGGCTGTTTGGTTGCAGTTTCCCAGGAGGGGTTGCTTCCTGCGTGGCTGAGGGGTATAGCAGCTGACCCCAGAGTTGCGTTGCCAGCTCCAAGTTGGGAAATTCCTGGAGATCTGCGGGGTGAAACCTGGAGAAACTTGGAGAAAGTGGGGTTTGGGGAGAGAAAGGATCTTGGCATGACATAATTCCATAGAGTCCACCCTCCAAAGCAGCCATTTTCTCCAGGTGAACTGATACCTGTGGCCTGGAGATCAGTTGTAATTCCAGGAGATCTCCATCCACTACCTGAAGGCTGGCAACCCTACCCCAGAGGTAGGGTTGCCAGCTTCCAGGTGGTGGATGGAGATCTCTCAGAATTACAACTGATCTCCAAGCCATAGATCAGTTCACTTGGAGAAAATGGCTGCTTTGGAGGGTAAACACAATAGCATTATACTCTGTTGAGGGCTCTGCTTTCCCCAAACCCGAATCTGGAGTGGGCAACCCTACCTTTCTCATATGGTGGCCAACCAGTTACTCTGGAGGGCCAACAACAGGGCATAGAGTCTAAGGCCTTCCCCTGATGTTGTCTCCTGGTGCTGGTATTCAGAGATGTACTGCCATCTTTAGACACCATGGCTAGTAGCCCTGAATTAGGGTTGCCAACTCTGAGTTGGGAAATTCCTGGAGATTGTAATTCTAAGAGATCTCTAGGCCCCACCCGAAGGTTAACAATGCTACCGTTGATAGACCTGTCCTCCATGAAACTGTCTAAACTCTTTTTTAAAGCCATCTATGCTGTGGCCATCACTATGTCGAGTCAGGAAATATTTCCCTTTGTCTGCCCTGAATCGACTGCCCCCAAGTTCTAATATTTTGGGAAAGGCTCTCTTTACCCCATGCATAATTTTATTAACCTCTTTTATGTCCCCCCTCCATAGGGTTGACAGGTCCCCTTACACTCCCAGCAGGAGGAGAGGGACCTGGCATGTACTTTTCGAGGCTCCTCCTGCACACATGCAGGAGCATGCCTGCCTCTGGGCACGATGATGTTACTCTTGGATGTGAAATCATCACATCTGTGGGAAGCACACCCATTGCACACTGGCCTGGGAGGGTTTTTGCCTCCTGGGCCCATTCCCCAGGGCCTTTCCCCCCCCTCCACCAGCCAGGTGAGCGGCGGCAGAGGGGAGAGGCTTTTTCACTGCTGTGGCACACTGCATTGACATTTTCATTAAGCTGTCCTTAAAGACTTGAAGGTCTCTTTCCCTTTGACTCAGCAAGTTCAGACCTCCATTAGCTTTACTTAAAGTTGGGGTGTGGGGGGGGGGGTTGTTCTGGTACGCATCACCTTTCATTTACCTTCACTGAACTTCATTTGTCACATTGTCCCCCACTCACTCAGTTCGTGAAGATCCTCCTGGAGCTCTTGGTTTCCACCGTCCTGAAGAATTTTGTTTCATCTGCAAACTTGGCCACCGCATTGCTCACCCGCCCCCCCCGCCCCCGCCCCGGTTCCAGATCATTTATGAACAAATTAAGTAGCACTGGCCCCAGTGCTGTTCCAGGTTTCAGAAGAAAGTTTGTCACGTTGGAGGGGAAGGGTTGCTTTATGAGGAACAGGAACCCCTATTATATCTTGGGCATGTGGAATTAGTTATGAGTTGGTTGGATCCAGGCCAAGATGTCTTTAAGGTGCACATTTAGCCTAAAAGAAGAAAGGAAAAGTAGCAGAAAGGGCTGCAGTAGTTAAGCAGAAAGATGAGGACAAGGGTCTGGAAGAGGGAAGAGAGACCCTTCTGTCTGGACCAATGGCTGGGAGGTTTTTAGCTTTTTGATGGAATTCATATCCGTAGACCATTGCCCACATTTAGGTCAGTTTCTACAAAACACATATAATCCATTCTCACAGAACAGAGAGCAGAGTTTTTTTTTTCTGACATACTAATGAAAAGTTAATAACAACAGCCCCGACTGATGTGAGTCCCACAGGAAAATAATGAAGGCTTCCTGTTTGTGAAAGCGGAAAGTCTTTAGAAACAGATGAGTGATGCCAGGCGAGACATCTTGTGCAACTTGTAGAGTTGCCAGCAGAGGGCAGACCAAACGCATTTTATGACGAAATCAACACGCTATTATTAGGTCGAGTTTTCCTTTGGAAGATGGGCAAGGATGAAACGACACGCATGGAAATTATGAAGGGTGTCGCCCTTAATCACATTTACTTGAAAGGAACAAAAGCCTCACTGACATCACAGGACATTTTGCAAATAAACACATCTAAGACTGAGGTGGTCAGATTTAGATGAAATAAGTACTTCAGTTTAATTTGTTTGCCTCTTGGTCTCTGTCTAGTTATTTGAGATTTACGGTGCCAACCTAAGCAAAGTTACACCCTTCCCAGTTTACCGAAGTCAATGGGCTTAGAAGGGTGTAACTGCTTAGGATGGCACTGGTAAGGAGCTTTGAAAATGAAAGGGCTGTAGTTCATTATATTATGACTATTACTGCTACAGCACACAATAGCGCCAATGTCCATTCACGTGGCACTTTCCAAGGAGCATAAACTAAAACTGGATCTCTGCCCTGAGGAACTTACAGTCTAGTGGGGTCAACTTGCTATGTGGCGATAATGAGGGGCAGGAAAGGACAACCAAATAGATTGAGGGGACTGAAATGTCTTCTCTGTGAGGAATAGTCAAGCTGTTGGGGGCTTTTTAATTCAGAGGAAAGACAACGTGATAGAGGTTCATAACATTTTCATGAAGCAGAGAAAGCGGACGGAACTTTCTGTCATATATGCCCATCTACATATCTGCCGTGAGTATTTTTCTGTATCCTGTGCTCTGTACTGATCCTCTGAGAGTACCAAAGTTGCATATCAGTGGCCTGTTTGGCTGGGAATTGTTTATCTTACAGGTGCCTGCTGTGGTGACTACTTTCCTTTTCGCAGCCACTTGAGAATGCGTCCTTGAGAGCCGGCTTGTGCCTGGGAACTGAAATGACTTCATTTCTGCTTTTCTCTTCCAGTTCTCCTTTGCTCCTATCTCAACCCCCCCCCCTTTTTTCTGGCTCTTTTGCGCCAGAATCCTAACCATCCATATCCTACAGGTGGGAACTTGCCCTGTAACTAACCCCTCCAAACCTTTACACGTCACTTCTGCCAATACCCTTGTCTGTGTATGCTGATACTGATGGATCTCTAATAAAGTAACTTTAACTCGCACACCGGAGTGTGTGCAGTGGAGTGCCGTGGGGATCTGACTGTTAGAACCTGACGTTTTCCTCCTCTCTTTACTAGAACTTGGGGGCACAAGCTGATGGGCAGTAGGTTGAACAGAGATAAAAAGGATTATTCCTTTACTCTTTGAGTAATGGATGGAATTCTCTATCAAGGGATGTAGCCGTGGCTGCTGGTTTAATTGGCTCCAGAAGAGGATTAAACCCATTCATGGAGAGGTCCACCAGTGGCTATTAGCCAGGATACCAAAGTGCCATCTGCATGTTCTGAGGCAGAAACCCTCTGATTACCCATGTGGGGGTGGGGGGAGGCTTTGGCCACCGTGCCGTTCACTTAGGCCTTCTGGGGGCATCTGGTTAACCACTGTGCTAAAGAAGATGCCAGGCTAGGTGGACAAAAGGTCTGATCCAGCATGGCTTTCCTTATACCACTATAAATCCATGGGATTGGAAGGGTATAACTTTGTTTAGGATGGGACTGGAATCTGGTTTGAATCTTATCTCTCTGCCATGGCTCAATGGGTGGCCTAAGGCAAGACAGTATCTCTCAACCCTCTGCTTGCAACATGGAGATGAAAATAGTGACCTACTTTACAGGGCTGTTGCAAGGATTGCAAGAAAAGCAGAGTATGTTTTGAACCTAGCTAGGTGCTGGGTAAATGCTAAGTGCAATGTCTCTTGGGGGGGGGGCGTGGGTTTGAATCCCACTACTACCACCACCTGTTATGAGCTCCTTTCTTTTTTTTAGTTAGATTTTGCCTTTAACCCTTTTTTTCTTGCCCCCTCTGGGTAGATTGATGCCACCAGGAATTACATTCCAAAATAATTTAAATTTTCCCTTTAATTTTCTTCAATTAATAAATTGTCAGGCTTCTTCATGGGACTATGTGGCCCTTAGGATAGGAATGGGATATATAGGAATAACAGATACTCTGGGATAAAAAATAATAATAAACTTTTATTTTTACAAGAAGCATATCAGTTTCATATTATTTCTTAATCTTGGTGGTTTCAAAGTTAGTTCTCAGTTCTTAAAGTTTACTCCCATAGGCTTAGTCACACAGGTATACATAAACTTTCTCTCTCAGGTGCACACACAGTTTGCCTGCTTCAGACAGAATGAAAGTTCTCTCACAGACACTCAGAATTCAGGCTTCCACATAGGTTGCCTTTCTCTCAGAAACACATGGACACTCTCAGGCTGCACACAGCTTGCTTGTCAAAACCAGACTCAATAGTTCTCTCAGAAACACACAGTTGGCTTCCACACAGGTTGCCTAATGGAACTACAATGAGAATCCTTTCAGGCTTCCGCAGAGGTTGCCAGCTTTGCCCTGACTCAATATTCTCTCTCTGCTCAGTAACTAAAAACAGCAGTTCACTCCACCCACACTCTCAGTCATCAACCAGTCACCTCACTCAGTCATCCCTCTCTTTCGCCCCCTCTCTTCATCTGTACCACACCAAGCATTTAAAGACACACACACTTAAAATCATTACAGTAAGCATATCTGATGTACCCTCACCGCCGGCGCCAGGATTTCTGGCGCCTGCGGCTACCCTCCCGTGCGTGCATGAGCAGTGTGTGCGCGCGCCCCCGGACTGCGTGATGATGTAATCACGTGATGATGTCATCATGCAGCAAAACCGGGCCCATTGGCCAGTGGGTGGCTGGGGCAGCGTGAGGAGGCTGCCTGCGCTCCGCATGCCAGCCCGGCCGCCTGCTGTGCCTGGCCCGCGCTGCTGTGCCCAGCTGGGGGCGTGTAGTGGGGGTGGCAGCGGCGGCGGCAGTGGCGGTGCAGGGCTGGCCTGCTGCAGTAGCTGCAGGCCAGGCACAACAGCTCTGTGGTGTGCACCACCCCCTCCGGCACCCCCTCCGGCCCCGTGGCACCCGCGGCACCCACCTCACCACCTCAATGGTGGCGCCGGCCCTGTGTATCCTAGGGAAAATTATGTGCTTGGGTTTCATGACTTTATAGAGTGGCCGTACATCTTCTATCTCAGTATGGAGGCACGAACTCTGAATTCAAGATCCTGAAATCTTGACTATGATATTGAAATCAAATGCAGTGAGAGCAATGGCAGGTCTTGCTGGCTTAGGAGGACATCTGTATAACGTTATTATGACTGCAGCATTGTTAAAAGAATTCTCTTCAGTCTACTTTACCCAATTTCTCCCTTAAATCCAACAATCAGTTTGCTTTCTCTTTTTAGGAAATTGTAATCAATTCTGTTTCAATGAAAGAATAAGTTAAAGCACAGAGAAGCAAGAAGGGAGGTTCAGCAAAAATTCGGAATTTCACTCTGTAGCTGCTCAGAATTTCCCTCTGTAGCTGTCTTTCCAAACCTTCCTATCCTCCTGCAATAGATAGGGTTGGCAGGTCCCTTGAGTCCCCCCATGGGAGACTAGGAGCCTGGCACTTACCCTGCAGAGGCTTTGGTGTGTTCCCTTGCACGCGCACACAGCACCCATGCGCTCACTACCAGTGTGCATGATGACAGCACTTCTGGGAAGTGACATCATCATGCGGGTCAAAGAGCAGCCCGGGAGCACTCCCACACTCGCCAAAGGGCTGAATTGCGCCCCCTGCGGGCCCAATTTGGCCCAAAACAGGGACTATTAGCAGGGCAGGAAGTTTGTCAGTGTGCTCCGAATCTTTACGGAGCACACTGAAGGGGGTTAATAAGCAATTAGTCCTCCAGGGGAATTGATCTCTGTCTGGAGATTGGTGGGTGGGGCGACCGGACACACAATTAACTTCAAGAGGGGCCGGAACACCGTTCCACCACATTTGGCTGAAAAAAAGCCCAGCTTTGACATTCATAAACCTCAGCAGCTTTCTCTTTATCCGATGTCCTTTCTAGTCTGAGCCCGCAGTGATTTAGTTACTAGATCTGAATGCGGGAGAGCCAGGATCAAAACCCTGTCGCCTGTGAAGCTCTGTGGGTGGCCTTAGGCATCCCTCTATCTTCACCCTCAATCTCCCTGACTACCTCTTGGTTGTTGTGACTGAACTTAAAATGCCACTCTAAGCTCCTTGGAGGAAAGTCATTAGGGATGGTATGTCTTGTAGTGCTTTTGAACCTCACTTCCTGTTTCCTGCCTCTTAAATGGAAACACCCTGCCACCTAAATTTCTAAAGTATGACTTGGAGGACAGTTTTCCTCACGCTTCTTTTGAGTTGTCTATTGGACCGAAGGACACTTTTGATGCTGACGTTTCTTGGTAGACATTCACCTCCCAGCAAGCACAAGTACAGGAACATTTTTATTTGGTTTGTTTATTTCACAGCTGTATCTGTTCTTTCCTCCAAGAGGATTGTGGTGGTTGGGGCAGCTGGAGGGTTTTGTGATACTAAATAGTTACGTTGGCATAACAACCAGGGTCTCTTGGGGTGTAAGAAGGACTGGAATGGGAGGACAGCTTTGACTTGTCTGACCCCCTTACTCTTCACCTGGCTTGTTCATCTCCCATTTCCAGGAGTTCATCTGCCACTAATGCTGGACGTTGAACTGCACGAAGCTGCCATTTTGAGTCAAACCATTGGTCCGTCAAGATTACTGTTGTTTACTCTGACTGGCAGTGGCTTGTCAAGATCTCAGCCAGAAGTCTTTCATATCACTTACTGCCGAATTGCTTTAACTGGTGATGCTGGTGATTGAACCTAGGGCCAAAGCAGATGCCCAGCCACTGAACTGCAGCCACTCCCCTGAGGTGCCTCAATCCACTCCCCTGAGCCACTCCCCTGAGGTGCCCCAATCCACTCCCCTGAGCCACTCCCCTGAGGTGCCCCAATCCGATGCAAACACAATGATACGGCGCATCTTAAATGCTTTTGATTTCGGCATATGCTCAACATATGTTTGCCTAGCTCTGGTGTGGGGGTGTTCCACGCTATCGTGTTGAAACACACGCTTCACTGTTTGCAAGCACAATGCAGTTGCGTGGAGCCCCGCCCTTATGGCAGCCATTTTTGCCTGCTATCACACCACTAACATCATACCTTCAGATGGTACTGTAAGTTTCTTCCTTTGGAATTTTGGAACTATGATGACGATTCTTGGCAGAACTACACGTCATGCTCAGTGTGCTCTGCTGCTGTTGAAAACGGTATATTTACGTTGTGTTCTCCCTTCCTCCTTGCAATGAAGGACAGCCTCGCCAGAAAATTTAAGCTTGCCCATCCATTAAGATCTCCTGAAGAGGCCCGTGTCCGGGTGCTCTCTCCTGTTGAAAACTTCCAGCAGTGTACAGGGATTAGAAGAGATGGCCTTTAAGGACCCTGCTATATTATGATTTCTGGAATTCTTGGGCTACGAGTTCTAGTTATGTTGCTCTTGCTTAATTTTACTGAGTTATTTGTCTTCTTATATGACGCTTGGTTTTAATTTGATTCCTAACAGGCTTTGAACTTTGGGGAAAGACAGGCACAAATCGTTCACCATAAATAGGTATCTCGTAAGACCTCTTATTCTGTGTTATGATGTTCTCACATTTTTGCATTTCCTTGCCACTGCCACTCAAAGCCAATGGTATTGCATAAGAGTAGCGATGCACAAAAGGTGATCGAATCCTCAAGTGGGGTAACCAACCCTACATGTTATGGGAGACAGCTGAACCAGCAGAGAAATAATTTTTGGCAGCTCTTTGTGTTGAATGCCACGTATAGGTCCTCCTTATAACTTTTATTTAAAATGTTTTTTAGGTAGGCAATATGTTGAGATTTGTTTTGCATGAGCAAGTCCCTGTTGTGTGAGTCATGGAACATTCTGGTTTTTCGTTATCCCTGCAGGCTTTTAGCCAATGCAGTTTCTGAGCAGATTTCTTATCTTGTTTACTCAATTGGGAACTCTAGTGAGCTGGTTATGTAACCAGAGAAAACATTCCTGCCTGTAATTGAACACCACCTTTTCTTTCTGTATAACCCTCCCAGGATAAGAGGTTAAAAATCGAAGAAAAAGGTTGTGTGTGTTTACAAGGACTACTTTCAACGTCACGATTCCCTAGTTGGAAGGCAGTGGAAAATCTGGTTTGCAGAGTTCTTGTAAATCAGCCACTTAAATCCCGATTAAAAAGAAAAACAACCCAGTGAAACAAAAGCATTTGTACTGAAAATAGTCATACTGTGGCAAATCCAGAAACAAATTATTATGAACTACTTCCCTGACCTAGATGGTCAGGGCATGCCTGATCTCATCAAATCTCGGATGCTAAGCAAGGTCAGACTTGGTTAGTAATTGGATAGAAGACCTCCAAAGAAGATCAGGCAAAGACCAGGAGACCTCCAAAGAAGACCAGGCAATGGCATACCACATCTTGTTAGTCTCTTGCCTTGAAAACTCCAGCAGGGGTCGCTATAAGTCATCTATGACTTGATGGCACTTTCCACAACCACTAGGTTGAGTAAGCTGTAGCTCTCTTGGAATTACAACCAACCTCCAGAGGCTGGTTTCTCTGGAAGAAATGGCTGCTTCCAGGGCTTTTTTTCTGGGAAAAGAGGTGGTGGAACTCAGTGGGTTGCCCTTGGAGAAAATGGTCACATGGCTGGTGGCCCCGCCCCCTGATCTCCAGACAGAGGGGAGTTTAGATTGCCCTCAACTCCCCTCTGTCTGGAGATCAGGGGGCGGGGCCACCAGCCATGTGACCATTTTCAAAAGGTTCCGGAACTCCCTTTCGTTGCGTTCCTGCTGAAAAAAAGCCTTGGCTGCTGCAGAGGGAGGACTCACACCCCTGCAGAGCTCCCTAATTGGGTTGTTTACAAGCCCACTTTTCTCCCCAATAGGGACCCTGAGTGGCTTACAACGTTCTCTCCTTCTCCATTTTACCCTCACAACAGCCCTGTGAGGGGAGTCAGGCTGAAGGTGTATGACTGGCCCAAGGTCACCCAGCAAACTTTCTTGGCAGAGGAATTTGAACCTGGGTCTCCCAGATCCTAGTCTGACACTCTTAACCACTGTACCACACTGGCTTTCTTCAGCTCCCTCCCCTTTCCAAAATACCCTCCTCCAGAAACACCTCTCCTAAATCTCCAGGAATTTGCAAAGCCAGAGTTGGCAACCCTAGACTAAGCTGTGACTTGTTATTGTGACAGGCAGTTCCAGAAAAGGAGAAGAAACAGGGTGGTGTTTACAGCTGTCAAGCCAGTCTTCTATCAGTGTCGTCTGCCTTGACCAGCAGCAGTTATTCAGGGTCGTGGGCAGGCAGGGATCCTTCCACACCCGAGACTCCTTAACTGGAAATTGAAGAGGTCAAACCCCCTGCATGCAAAGTAGCTGCTTTGCCACCAAGCCATGGCCCATCACCGGTGACAAGTTAGTGCTCAAGGGAGATTCTACACAATGTGTTTGAAATATTATTTCACTGCTTCGATGACATTAGAAAAGCCTGCGGAATCCGACCAGTGGTCCATCGAGTCCAGCATCCTGTTTCACACAGCAGCCAACCCAGTTGCCCTGAAAGGCCAAAGAAACAGGGCATGGAGGCCAAAGCCCTCTCCTGCGGCCGCCTTCTAGCACTGGTGTTCAGAGGTTTGCTGTCTCTGTAGATGGGGGCTCCCTTCAGTCATCATGGCTGGTATCAATCATAGAATCCATCACAGAATCAGAGTTGGAAGGGACCACCAGGGTCATCTAGTCCAACCCCTGTACAATGCACACGGACCTTTCCTCCATGAATCTGTCTAAACCCCTATGCTTATGGCCACCACTCCCTCTGCAGGCAGTGAATTCCACAGTTCAATTACTCACTAAGTAAAAAAAGCATTTCCTTTGGTCTGTCCTAAACCCAGGGCTCATTTCGAAGGGGAACGCGCCGGACAACAGTTCCCCCGCCCACCTGACTCTCGGGCATTTTGGGACCACCTGACTCTTGGCCATTTTGGGCTCGTTTCAGCCTGGATTGGGGCCGAAACGGCCCGGATCAGGCCTCTGATGGGTGGTGGATCACTCTTCCACTCAGCAGCAGACTGATCCTGACCATTTGGGGCCCCTTTTCGGCCATTTTCAGCCCTTTTTTGCCATTTTGAGCCCAATTTCAGCCCTGAATGGCCAGGATTGGGTCCAAAACAGCCAGAATAGATGATGTCAGGGGGTGTGGCATATGCTAATGAGTTATGCTAATGAGTTCCTCCAGCTTTTTTTCTATGAAATGACCCATCTAAACCTACTTTCCAACAAGTTTATCAGGTGATCCTAAAGTTGCCAGCTCTAGGTTGGGAAGTACCTGGAGATTTTAAGGATGCAGCCTGGGGAGGGCGGTGTTTGAGGAGGTGAGGGACCTCAGCAGAATATAATGCCATAGAGTCCACCCTCCAAAGCAGCCATTTTCTCCAGGGGAACTGATCTCTGTGGCCTGGAGATCAGTTGTAATTCTGGGAGATCGCCAGTCTCCACCTGGAGGCTGGCAATCCTTGGTGATTCTAGTTCTAGTACTAGAAGAGAAGAAGAAAAAGCTTCCTCTGTCTACTTTCTCCACCCTGTGCATAATTTTATAAACCTTCATCATCCCCCCCCCATTAAGCTATCTCTTTTCTAAACTGAAAAGTCCCAGTACGTCTAGCCCGTCCTCATAGAAAAGGTGCTCTAGTTCCTCCTGACTCATCTTGGTTGCCTTCTTCTGCACTGTTTCCAGCTCTGCAATGTTCTTCTTCAGATATGGCCAACAGAGCTGTGCACAGTATTCCAAAATGAAGCTGCACCATAGATCTACACAGGGGTCATTTCGTAGAAAAAGAGCTGGAGGAACTTATTAGCATAACTCATTAGCATAACTCATTAGCATATGCCATGCCCCTTGCCATCACCGGCAGTGTGTCATTAGCATAACTGATTTGCATATGCCACACCCCTGACATCACCTATCCTGGCTGTTTTGGACCCAATCCTGGCCAGGGCTGAAATTGGGCCCAAAATGGCAAAAGGGGGATGAAAATGGCCAAAAAGGAGCCCAAAATGGCCAGGATTGGGCCGCTGCTGACTGGGAGAGTGATCCACCACCTGTCAGAGGCCCAATCCGGGCCATTTCAGCCCCAATCCAGGCTGAAACAGGCCCAAAATGGCCGAGAGTCAGGTGGGCAGGGCCACCTGACATATGACCTTTTGGGGGAACTGCCGGAACTGCGTTCCTGTGCATTCCCCCTCAAAATGAGCCCTGGATCTACACAGGGGAGTTACAATATGTCATTTTATTATCAGTCCCTTTCCTAATAATTCCTAGCATGGCCAGCAGGCGCAGGGTCAAACTCGAGTTCAATCACAATGCACATGACAGTCTCCTCAAGATCCTCCCCCCAGACTTCCATCCCAAAATCTAAATCTTTCAAAGGTGGTGTATTGCATTGCAATATGTTTTGCATTTTTCCCTTCCCTGCTTTGAAAATAAGTGTGGGAGTGGAGCAGATGTTTAAATTCCAAACAGAGAATTGTGCTGTAAACATGTACATCGAGTTTCACTTTGATCTTCTGATATTCAGACTTTGCATAGAGGCAAGTTTGACTGCCATTTCTAGCCCCTTTGAAATAAAAGGGTGGGAGATGAGATCAGTTTAGAAATGTACAACGGTGTCCTAAATGTGCCACCAACATTCGTTTCCAGTACCCCAATTCTTTAAGAGGTATCTCACATTGTGGTGTGCTCCACATCTTTCCTGGGCCCCCCTTGAACATAATTGTTGGGTTCAAGTCCAAACGCGGATTTTTTAAATGGTATCTTTAGAGGGGCCATCACTTTACATTCCAGAATCGTAAAAATACAAACCGCACTACAATATAATTTGTGTCCCTCCCCTTTCAAGGCAGTAAGCCAAACCAGTATTCAGACTTGAAACAAAGAACTGTGTCCTGAACATGTATACCAAATTTCATTATCTCATGTTCAATGGCATTATCTCTTTTATAAGCAAATATTAAGGTACCTTAATAGGGATTCAGGCTGTTAGTTTATCAATGTCACTGTTGTCTACTCAGACCAGTTGCCAAATTACACAGTGGGGAATCTAGTCACAGATCTCCAACACACTGAGTGTACTTTGGCTCTTAGAAAGTCATTCTAAAGATTTATTTTGTATAGAAAAGAATCAGTGAATGTAAACTCCGAAGGCTTTGGGACAAGTCTAGTAGTACTTTTTTTTTTTAAAAAAAGGAATGTTACCATGCTCCTTTTCCTCCCTATACTTTGGTATTCTGTTCTTGTCAGAAACATAATATGATCTGACTCCATAGTATGTGTTTTTTTAAGGTCTGCTACTAGAGCCATTCCCTTGGAAATTAAAATAGCAGAACTACTGTTTGTTGCCAGTATAACAACAACAACAACAACAACAACAACATTCCACTCTTCTAGACAGATTAGTGCCTCACCCAGAGCAGTGAACAGTGTTAATGTTATCATTATTCCCACAATCCAGCTGGGGAGCTGGGGCTGAGAGGATTGGCTTACCCAAGGCCACCTGCTGAGCTCATGGCAGTAGTGGGATTTGAACCAGCAGAGTGCTGATTCACAGCCGAACCACTTAACCACTGTGCTACAGCAGCTTTCAATAATGTATAATGATCTAGAAAATTATGAACAGCTAGCAAACTGCCCATCATTATGACACATAACGGGTGTTTGTGTGAAGGGAGAATAATTGCTGTGCTCTCTGGAGCAGTACAGTATATCTATGAACACTGCATACAGATCCAGAGGAGTGAGCCGTGTTAGCAAAATGGAAGAGTCCAGTAGCACCTTTAAGACTAACCAACTTTACTGTAGCATAAGCTTTTGAGAATCACAGTTCTCTTCATCAGATGCATGGAGGGTAAGAAGAAACTGGCCATATATATATAGGTGGTGAGGGGAGGGGGAAGTAGATGCAATCAGAAGTTTCTGATAATAAAATCAGTTACTTCTGATAATGAGATAACCATTCATAGTCTCTATTCAATCCAAGCCTGACTGAGTCAATTTTACATATGAATTCCAATTCAGCAGCTTCCCGTTGGATTCTGTTTTTGAAAGGCTTCTGTTGGACTACAGTGACCTTTAAGTACCTGATGGAATGTCTTGGTAGACTGAAGTGTTCTCCCGCTGGTTTCTGGATATGCTGCATACAGAAACACTCTAAACACACATGCCCTCCCCCTGTTGGCATCAATCGAAGAAGGTCTTGGTTTTGACCCATAGGAGTTACACCACTGCTGGGTAATTGTTTCCCAAGTCAAGCAAGATTATTCAATGACTTCTGTTTCAGAGACCCAGCATGACTGAAGAGGCTGTTGATTGCATCTGTGAATGAGTCACTGTTCATGGGCGTGACTCACAGAGAACAATAAGAATCACCGGAAGGAGATTCTGACTTGCCTACGCTTTGGGGGTATAAGAGTGAAGAGTACCTCCAATTTTAATTTTAAAAATTATGTCTCTGCAATCTGCAGTTTGGAAAATGCTGTGTTGCTGTGACTATTCATCTTTTACCATGAATAGTGTTGCGAAATAGATTCTGAAAACAATTTAAAAACAAGTCTCCAGTATAAACATTGTGAGTCCACATTTACATGATTTCTAGATTGAAATGTTAATTTAAAATGAAAGGGATGGATGGGCTTATTTTTCCTGGCTATAAGCAGACCCAGGGCTAGCTGTTTAATTTGATGTCTACAATCTGATTTAGATCAGTTCTGTGGATTCCTGCTCACAGCTTAAATTTTTCCCCCTTACCAAATGTAGGGGATGAGGAAATTAATATATCCACGTTATTCAGCATTTCATAGATTTTAGGATGTGTGTGCGAGATTAATTATCTATAGAGAAGGAAGATACTGTTATGTGAGAGGGGGTTGTTTTGATTATTTTAAATGGGTCTTTCACAGAAGTTTCTCCTCCAGTGACTCTTGGTGTGATTTTACATTGTAATCCTGAGCATGCGTATTTAAAAGTAAGACCCACTAAAGTTCAGTATGCACAAGTCTGCTGTAGCACAGTTGTTAAGTGGTTCGACTAGGAATCAGCACGCTACTGGTTCGAATCCCACTACTGTCATGAGCTCAGCAGGTGGCCTTGGCTAAGCCATTCCTCTCAGCCCCAGCTCCCCAGCTGTCTTATAGAGATAATAATAGTACGAACTTGTTCACTGCTCTAGGAGAGGCACTACTAATCTGTCTAGAAGAGCAGTATATAAGGGCAGTTGTTGTTGTTGTTGTTATAATTATTCTCTTTAATGGCTGTGAATGTTCTTCAATAGGCAATTAACTCAATTGATATTAAGTTAAATGAAATGAAATAGATCCACTAATGGATTTCCCTGACATTTTTAATTGGTAAATGGCAGCCATGGGGGGGGGGGGGGGTTTGCATGTCAGCTGGAGCTGTAGTGTGGGGCAGGGGGTTCAGCTCTTTACCTTATAACAGATCCCCTTCAAATGCCCTCCCCTGCCCAAGCTGCTGTTGGCTATACTGAGAGAAATGTTACTTCCCACTGAGGTAAATATCAGCTCCACTGGCATGTTTGAGGTTGGGAAATGGTATGGAGAAAAGGATGAAAACTAGCAGTGCTAACTCTGAGTTGGGAAATTCCTGGAGACTGAGGGATACAGCCTGGGGGTGTGTGTGGGATTTGGGGAGGGAAGGGGCCTCAGTGAGGTATACTGCCATAGAACCCACCCTCCAAATCAGCCATTTTCTCAAGGGGAACTGACTTCTTTAGTCTGGAAATGAGTTGTAATTCTGGGATTTCTCCAGACCCCACCTGGAGGCTGGCAACCTCCATATCCTGATCGGGGGGGGGGGTGCCCATTTACCAATTAAAATGGGTCTTCCATCATTTTTTCCTCCATAGAAATTGAATTTTAATTGTGAGGCAGTGGGAGAACTGGAGTTAGCTAAACTAGAGAGTGCAGATTGGCAGTAATGTCATGTGCCCCCATGGCTATATCAGGGAATGTGTGCTGTCTGCTTAAAGAAGCATATTTGCCTTCCCTATTTCTGCTTGTGTATTTGTAAATAAAGCAACTATTAAAAATATACCATAAATCCCCAATACCCTTTAGTCCAAAAACACTGACTCAAACAGCACTGCCCTGGAACTTTTCAGAGACCATATGTGGTTGAATAACTTTGAAGGAGTTCTTGGAAGTTATTGCCCAACCAAATTGCTTAGCATGAGATTTGTAGAATTTTGCGATATCCTTGGCACCCTTCTAATAAACTTTGCCCTGCTGACATGGTTGGTAAATTGGAGCTATAAACTATCCATAGTATAATCTATAATACTACATTTTGTCTGGCCATGTGCCCTCTGTCTGGCCTATGAAAGACTATTGGTTTTAATTTTGGCAACATCACTGTTAATCTGCCACCTTTTCCTGTGGCGGATTAAACAGTGAATTTGCATAGGATCGTATCCTCTTAGGAAAGTTGTGAAATTACACATTAAAAACAGCACAAGCTTGCCATGAAAACGACTGTTTGTTTTTAGCTCTCTTGTTTCTCCCTACCACCACCACGTCCATCTAAGCCAGGTGACCCTGATGTTGTTATAATGTGTTTCTCCATCCCTACTAATCAGCTGCCTTGAAGCGTCAGAGAATGTCCAGGATAAGTTGAACTTAACATTATAGATAACGAAGGGGGAGCTCAACACGTGTTTTTGGTGGCAGCCCCATATGCTTTGTTACATGGAGTTTCATCCATAGATGTTGCTCTAAATTCCTGGGAAAAGGAGTAGGAAGGATTGTCAACAGGCCCCTGGAGTGGTGCCTTTAAAGGAAGGTGAAGCTATAGCAGGTGATAACTCTTATCTCCACGCCATGAAAAGTTTCACTTAGTTATTCCTACAGGTTGAGCAACTGTTAATTCTGTGCTGGAGTTAGGGTTGCCAGATCCCCCGACAGTGGTTACTTGCTATGGTGACTCAAGGGACCCTCCCCATTCAGAGGCAGTAAACATCTGAATACCAGTGCCGGGAGGAAAAGATGTGACATAAGAAGCTTCCACCCCACGTTGGCTCCCTAATTTCACAAGATGATTAATAGAAATACTGTTTGTCAGGTGATTAATGGCTTTGAGTGAGATTCCTCCTATGAGCCATCTGATATTTTTTTCCACTCAGGAACTGAAAAAATTCCATTTCAGGCAAGCATCCCAAATAGAAAACTTGCTGTCTCTCTGAAAATGAATTTAAAGTGTAATGCCTGGGATCAGTGGATATTTTGCCTGAAAAAGTCCATCTAAGAAGAAAGGTGTGTCTGTCGCCCAGAACAGGAGCCACATGCACTGGTATACCAAAGGAACCAATGCCCTCTGTGGGTGTGTGTGTGGGGGGGAGCAAATGTAGAGTCTCTGTACACAAGAGATCTTACATGGGGATGCTAAAGTGTAGGGAGACACAATGTTAGTTGGGAAGTGTAGTTTAAAAAGACAGAGCCGATGGAGATCTCTCCTTGGAGGGTTTGTTAATTTCATCTTTGCCTCCTCCAAGGCTGTCAATTTCACCTCCCCTTCATGAAGCGAAGATGAAATTAACAAACCCTCTGAGGAGCGATCTCTGCAGGCTCTGTCTTATTAAACTATGCTTCCCGGCTAACCTTTCGTCTCCCTACCCCTGAGCATCCCATGTAAGATGTCTTGTGTAGAGACTCTTAGACTCTACAGTCAAACTGAAAGGGATTGTCCTTATGTTAGAGAGTCACAAATATCTTGGAAAATGACTGAGATGAGGATCACTGGGAAGCATCAAGGATTATTGTGGCAGAGGCAAGCTCAGGGCTTAGAATGCTCAGAGTTACCTGGCTTCCAGCACTAGCCAGAATACATATTAATTGGCTGTCAGGATCCAGTCAACCTCCCCCTACTCTCATGTGTTGAGTGACAGCAAGGAGGTCCAATCCTAACATAGTTATATCTGGCATAATGTTTAAGAAGTTTTTACTCTGCTTTGCATTTCAAAAGATCATTTCATCATATAGATAAAGGCCCCTCTGATCCACAGGCAATAATTAGCTAACCCGTGTTTGCAGTTAGGGTTAGCAACCTTCAAGTGAAGAATGGAGTATTGACTGTCAGAGTTACAACTGATTTCCAGACTACAGGGATCAGTTCCCCCGGACAAAATGGCAGCTTTGGAGGGTGGATTCCTTAGCATCACATCTCTGCTCGCTCCCATCCCCAAACTCTAGGGGGTCCCCTCTAGGCCGAACCCTCAAATCTCCAGGAGTTTCCTAATGTGGAGTTGGCAATTCCATCTGGTGAAAATGTTCGTTTCAGAGAGTGGCCTGTATGGTATATCATAAAGTATAGGAGAAACAAAAGTCCTAGAGCCAAGCTACAAGTGATGAATGACACTTGAACGGCCAGTGAACAGACTCACGTGTATTCCTCCCTGTTCACTCGCGCTCCACTTGCCCGCCACTTGTTTGCCGTTCAAGTGTCATTCGTCACTTGTAGCTTGGTCCCTAGAGTGACATCCCAACCCCACTGAACGTCCTCCCTTCCCGCAACTCTGCTTTCCTAGGCGCCGCTCACAAGTTTCCAGGAACTTTCCCAGTTGGAGTAGATAACCCTACTTCCAAACAAATCCTAGAAGTTCAGGCATTGAGTGATTCTTGTCTTTTTCTAGTCCTAAGAGCAGCTGAGCTCTCCAAGTTTTTTTCCAGGCTCCTTCCCACCCATGTTCTGCTGGCCAAAACTTATTAACCAATAAGGAAGTAAGTTCCTTGCTGTCTTCAGTACGAAGTCCCTTCGTGATCAGTGCGGGCCATCAGGGCTTTTCTTCTTGCCTGTCTGTAGAATCAGCTGCCTTCTGAGGCCAGATATCGTAGGCTGTAGCCATATAGCCTTGTGGTCCTACAGACAATGCAAATATTTGATTTAAACTTGCTTTTAAAGTGGAGCTGATATGGTTCTCACCCTACTGCCTTCAGGACATTAGAAGGCAATGGTCTCCCAGGAGTGTGTGTAGTGTGAAAGCTGGTGTTGATGGGCACACTGTTGAAGGAGGGAGGGAGGCCTTGGGGAAGCTGCAAAAAGGTTTAAATCTAAATAATGGTCCCCATGTTGCTAGAGAACTGCTGCTTTAATTTATTTATCCCAGGGATTGGGTTGCCAGCCCCCACGGCAGGAGAGGGGACCCCCACCCCTGCCTCTCCAGCAGTGGTGGATATAGTGATGCCCTGCCCATACTGTCTCCGCTCGCCTAGCCAGAGGGGAAAGACATCAGGGATGGGGGAGGCACACACATGTAGTGTTCACTTCCACTTTGTTCCAAGAAATGACATCTTTTTCCTGCATGATGTGGAAGCTACAGGTTGTGCCAGGGGGTGTGATTTGCTAAAAATTGTCTCCAGACACTAAATACCTGTTGCCATCCCACCCTCCAGTTTGGCTCCTGAGAGATCTGGCACCCCTAGGTGGGAGGAAAATTAAAAAGGCCGTTGGGCCATCAGCGTGCCATCATTTCTGGAGAAAATCTGGAAGCGACATTAGTTCTCTCTAGGAATTCTCTGAAATGCTATGGTTTTACCATAGAGTTTCTGGTCATTCTTAGAGAGGTATGATGTCACTTCTGGGTTTCCCTAGAAGCAATGTCACACAGTTACAGATGGCTTACCCCATATCCACACACCCCTGGTCTCCTGCTAGTGGGTTCCCCAACCTTTTTGAGCCTGCGCACACCTCTGGAATTCTATCACAGGTGGGCACAACCACAAGATGGTTGTTGCAGGAGGCAGAACCAACCACAAAATAACTGCCAGAGGAGGTGAAGCCACAGACACAGAGGAAGCCCAAGTGCAGGACAGAAGAGGAGTAATTTTAAAAAATAGACTAGGAAAGAGGAGTGAGAGAGAATAAAACTAACACTTGATGGCAACTGCTGCTGAAACGTTATTTTAATTTGCACAGCAAATCTAAACTCCAGTAGCCAATCAGAAGCCAGTTGGAATACCTGGCCCCACCCACTTTCTAAAAACACATGGGCCCCAGGAAAAGTGTTGGTGTGTACCATGGCATCCATTGGTGCACGTTAAAGACCTCTGATCTATCCAGGTATCTATCTAGTACAGTCAGTGTACCTGTCTCTCTTTCCCCATTTTGTCATCGCAGCAACCCTGAGAGGTAGCTTAAGCTGAGAGAGGGTGTATGGCCAGTCTGAGGGCATGTAGTGAACTTCCTGGAAGCAGGGAGATTCAGACCCAACTCCCAACCCAGCACTCTAACTATTACGTTGGCTGTCTGCCTGATCAACAGAACAGATTTTTCTGGAGCTTCTTTCCAGGGGCAGCGCCAGGGTTTCTAGAGCCCAAGGCTGCCCCTACGCGTGCGCCCCGGACTGCGTGATGACATCACTGCATGTGATGTCATCACGCAGCAAGCCAGCCCCATTGGTGCAATGGGCGGCTGGGACGGCACACGGAGGCTGCCCGCGCTCCCAGTCAGGTGCAGCGGGTGGCTGGGGAAGTGCACGTGCGTCCTCCCAGCCCTCCTGCTCCGTTGTTTCGCACACCTCCCCGGACGCCTGCCGTGCCTGGCCCGCAGCTGCTGTGCCCGGCCGGGTGCATGTGTTGGCGGCAGCGGCATGGAGTGGGAGGACTGGCAGGCTGCAGCAGCTGTGGGCCTGGCACGCGGCTGGGGTGGCGCGCGAGCGGCTTCCCATCCCTCCCGTTCAGCCGCCAGCGCTGCCACCACCAGCTCCACGGCACGCGCCCCTCCCCTGACGCCCCCTCCAGTGCCCCCTCTGGCGCCTCAGCACTCGAGGCAGGGGCCGGACCTGCCTCAATGGGTACGCCGGCCCTGCTTCTTTCTCGTTCTGGACTGGACACTCTGGCTTTTGCACGGAAGAGCCCCAGCTGTCTTGCCTTCCACCTGACCTTGCTTCTGTCCCTTGCTTGGAGCCTTTGCTGTAAGAAGCGCTTGGCCTTAATCTCCTGATCTGTGAACTGGCTCTGCAGCCTTGACCTGATTCTTGATTCTACTACAGTCCTCTTCCGGCTTGAGGCGGCTTCAGTGCAAAGGTTTTCCTCACTCCCCCCTGCCACAGCTGCTTTTTGGGGAAGACCTCTGCAAGATATCATCGTGCAGCAGTTTTTCCCGGTTCTGCTGTAGGTCTCCCCAAACCTGCTTTGATAAATCATTCCTGAAAGATCCTACTTGAAGTAGTTTTGGGGCGAGTTTGCATCAGAAGGTGTGGGTTTCCACGCCTCTTCTGCATTGGTGCCATTTCCCTTCACAAGTGCCATTTTTTCTTCCCTAACACTGGCTTTTCTTTTTTAAAAAACAGAGCGAATGGAGTGCCATGCCATCACTTCCAGTTCTGAATCCAGAAGTGATGTAATAGCATCGCTGCCACTGATTGATGCCCCCCATGGAATGGCAGTGGGGAGCACAGACCTCCAAGAATGGACCTCCGGACAGAGGTCACCCTGTGAACTTCCATGGCGGAGTGGAGATTTGACCCTGGGTCTAACCCCAACACCACTTGCTAAAGCATCATCAGCCACAATGATGTCACTTCTGGGTCACTCTGGAAGTGGCATCCTTACTCCAGGGATGTTGATTGCTCACCCCCATGTTGCCCCCCCATTTTCCTCCTGCCACCCAGCCAATAAGTGGTAGGCAGAGGCAGTGGGGGTAGGCGGTAGGGTTGCCAACCTCCTGGTTGTGGCTGGAGATCTCCCAGAATGACAACTGATCTCCAGGTCTCAGAGATCCAGTCCCCTGGAGAAAATGGCTGCTTTGGAGAGTGGACCCTCTGTAATTATACCCAGCCAAGGTCCCTCACCTCCCCAAACTTGCCTTCTCCAGGCTCCACCCCCCAACTCTCCAGGAACATCCCAATTTGGAACTGACAACCCTAGTGGAAGGTCTGCCACCAGTGGGCAATTGGCATCCCTACATAGTTTGTGGTGTTCTTAGATATCATAATGGCTCTGGACAATAGAGTTAGAAGCACCGCCTCTTAGGCAATGTAGTACAGTAGGACACGAAGCAGAACAGAGGTGATTAGGCCTGGACCTACGCTGACTTGCTGAGTGATGCAGCCATTATTATACTTGTTTAAGATCTGCAATAAACCTTGTTTGGGACTTAAATCACACTTAGTCAGTTGATTCAACAGCAGCGCTGGCTGATGTGGTTTTTGCATCTGTCTGTGGGCAGAACTAGCAAAGGTAACGCAGTCAGCTGAGGGGAATAATAAGGAGGTAGGGCAGGTTTTATGCACCGCTCAGAAGGCCGTGTTTGGGTGCGCTGGTTGTATTTCCTAAGGACATCTTCGTTTGTGGATCTTATAATGCAAATACTGGAAGTTTGAACGAGTTTTGTTTTGTTTTACAGAAGAACAACAAAAGCACAACCTTTGTGGAGCAGCGCCGCAAAGATGCTCAGATAAGTGATGCTCTGCCACAGCTTTTCATGTGGGAAGAGACAGCCTGACTCTTCAGGAGTGCCAACAGGCAGCACCACTTACAGACAGACATGCTCCTAATTAGCATTCTTCCATTAGCTTCAAATTCAACTGAACATTGTCAATATCCGATCCTTGCCTCGGGAGGTGAGTTGTGTCTATATTAAACTTTACAGATAGCAAAGGGTGGATTCAGCAACTCTGCTCATGTCGTTAATGCAATTATCACCTGATGTTGCCTATCTGTGCTTTTGCTGCATCTGAAAAGCAGCAGCTGTCAATCAGAAGAAATGTGACAAAGAGGAACATTCTGGGATCTCTGGGGAGGGGCTGTGGCTCAGCAGCAGCGCACCTGCTCGGCATGCAGAAGATTTCGGGTTCAATCCCCAGCATCTCTAGTTAAAACCATCAGTCACAAGTAGGGTTGCCAGCTCCAGGTTGGGAAATTCCTGGAGATCTGGAGGGAGAAACCTGGAGAAAGTAGGGTTTGGGGAGGGAAAGGACCTTGGCATGGCATAATTCCATAGACTCCACCCCCAAAAGTAGCCATTTTCTCCAGGTGAACTGATCTCTGTGGCCTGGAGACCAGTTGTAATTCCAGGAGATCTCCAGCCACTACCTGGAGGCTGGCAACCCTAGTCACAGGTGATGTGAAAGGCCTCCACTTGAGACATTGGAGAGCTGCTGGTATGAGCAGACAATATTGGCCTGGATAGGCGAACGGTCTGATTCAGTATAAAGCATCTTCTTATGAACGAGTTCATAAGAACTCCTCTTGAACAGCTAGTTCATGTGTCCACGTTGGTCTCTTTTCAGAGTCTTAGCCTGCTTTTAACACCGGGCATTTTTTTTCTCAGCCAAATATGGGAATTGTGCCCATTTAAAAGTACTGTGGTGTGAGTTTATCTCAAACTATATAAAACGTGTCTGTTCTGATGACAGTTTCACACATGCAAACAGTGCAACAAGAGTGCATGTGTGAACCAGGCCCGAAAGGGAAGTATGCTTCCTAGCCGTTATAATTTTTTTTTAAATGACAGTGTGTCTAGAGTACAGCCTGTTCCATCCCTCTCAGATTCACCGAAGAGACAACAACTTCCTCCCTAGCAGAGGATCCTGGCATCGCCTCAAATGACTTCATTGAACATGATCCCCCTTCTGGGGAATGTCACACTGTACCTTGCAGCATGCGGACTGTACAGAAATCAGGGGCACTGCCTCGAATAACTCAGAAGGGATTGCCTCACAGGCCCATCTTACTATCGAGTATTGGGACAGCAGATTCTAGAACAGGACAATTTTCCTGCCTCTGATTTCCATCTCTGGAAATAGGATGCAGCAAAATGAGGTGATAGAATATTAAGGTGGCCGACTGCAAGTGGGGTATATACTTATTGCATGCTGCCCAAATTTAGAGTAATTCTTGAAAACAGAATACATTTGAGGAAGAGTTTCTAGCTTTGCAGTGCTACTTTTCTATTTGCAGGGGAATATTTTAATGAAAGGGAAGCATACACTTGGGGAAAATCCACACTTAACGGCACAGCGCTAAACAGGCAGAGTGAGAGCATCTTTCTGGCATGTTTTATGATGTCATCATGCCACAAGAGCAGCACCATGGCGCGATGACGTCATAAAATGCACCAGAAGGACGCTCTTACTTTGCCTGTTTAGCACTGTGCTGCTAAGTGTGGATTTGGTCTTCCACCTGTAGTAGTACAATCCATCATTACCATTGCAAGACTCTACCATTCCTCCACGTATGTAGATTCAGTCTATAATATTTGTATTAGGTTTCATTTTCCTCCCCTAAAAACATTCTTCTATGTGTGATCTGACCATTTTTGCATCAGGGCAGGGCAGGGCACTGGGTTCAGACTTGATGTACAAAACCAATATTTATTTACTTATCATATATTTAGATATTGCTACCCTGCTTTTCGCCCAATGAAGACCCGAAACAGCTTACATCCCCTTCTACCCCTCCATGTTATCCTCACAACAACACCCCTATGAGGTAGGTTAGGGTGACAGACTGTGGCTGGCCCAAGTTCACCCAGTGAGCTTCCATGGGAGAGGACAGGTTTGACCCTAGTCTGACACGCTGGCTGTCCAGTAAACAGTATTCAAGATGGTACCTAATTTTTCCCCCCTGAAGTCTTCAGAAGGAAGAAAATGTAACCCGTGGCTACTGCCTCATTCTTGCATATTGCTCAGAGCTAGCTTTCTTGTAATACCATGAAATGGTTTTTAGAAACTCCTTTGTTTTGTTTGGTCCATGACCAGTTTTGTTATGTTTCAAAGTCGTCTTAAGGTCTTTGGATCTGTAGTTTTGCTTCTCAGCTTTGGATCAGCTTCCAATTGTGATGGTGGCTGACTGGTAAAACAAGGGCCTCGCGTGGATTCCAGCTGTGTACGAACAGATGAAGAACCCGTATTATTATTTGTTAAAGTCACATCTATAAAAAGTGATGAGTTGTCTGTGCACAGAGTTCTCTTGCCTTTTGTGCATTCAAATACACGTCATCCTTCACACGGGTTAGACGTCAGTTTTCCATTTCGAATCAGTATCCAGCTATGCACTCTGGCACATGCCAAAAGAACAACAGAAGAAAGCACACAGTGTCTATGCTGATCTTTTTTTTTTTTAATGAGTTGATTTGGAGCCAGGAGAAGCCGGCCACGTTAGGCAATGAAAGCCATCTGTCAACACGCGTCATTCCTCTGAATTCTGGAAAGAAAGATGATGTTATGTCATCACAGCTCTGAGGTTTCTGATAAAGGCAGTCTTGTATTTTTTTTAACAATTGTTTCTGCCCCGCAACACACACACACACACACACAAGCTCCCTGTGCATCTTTATAAGACTGCTTGTGAGAGTGCATTTGTTCTTCCCGGTGGTGCTCTGTAGGGGACCAATTGTATGATGGAAATTGTAAAGAGAGAAAAATGTATCTCTCTCCTGGCTTTCCGCAAACAATGCAAAACCAAACTATTCAAAAAGGCTTTTTACTCAAATGGGAGGGCTGTATTGTAGAGACAGGGTCTCAGATGCTTAGCTAATGAGTTAGGGACCGTAGAGACTTCATCACTATATTGCCTTATGTATTATCTGCTGCTTTAAATATATACTCCTATGTACCACCTGTGCTCCATGTTGTCTAATGTTAGTTCTGTTCTGTTTCAGTATTTTTTCTACTCTGTATTGGATTCTTGTTAACGCTATGCCTTTTAAAACTTGTATCTATTTACCCTATGACATTGTTTATGGAAATGTCCTTGACACTGTATGGAAATGTCTTTGATACTGATTGTACTAATCTCATACCGTGTAATCTGCCTTGAGTCTCAGTGAGAAAGGCGGACTATAAATGACATAAATAAATAAACAAATAAATAAATAGTGGTTGTTGTGGGTTTTCCGGGCTGTATTGCCGTGGTCTTGGCCACGGCAATACAGCCCGGAAAACCCACAACAACCGTCGTTCTCCGGCCGTGAAAGCCTTCGACAATACATTAAATAAATAGTCTTCCTGTATGAGGCATCTATTTTAGTCTATAGTGGCAAAATAAACCAGGAGCCTAGCAGCACCATAAAGACCGGCTAAATTTATTCCAGCATCAATCCCCATGTGGCCTGGGGCCAGCACAACTTAAGGACTGCCATGTGAACATACCCAACCTCTCCAGTCATCTTTGGAGGTCCTTCTTCAGGTACCTCTGAAGCTAGAGATTGGTTGGCCAAGGAAGGGCCTTGTTGGTCATGGCACCAAAGTTATGGGAGATTCCTCTGTTTCCCGCTTTCATTTTCTGCTGAGGGAAAGATTTTTGTTTTATTTGGTGTTCCTTCACCAAACTGTGGAATTCACTGCCGGTGAAAGCAGTGGTGGCCATGAGCATAGATATCATTAAAAGGGGGTTAGACAGATTCATGGGGGAGCAGTCCATTAATGGATACCAGCCGCGATGACTGACGGCAGCCCCCATCTACAGAGGCAGCAAGCACCAGTGCTGGGAGGCAGCCGCAGGGGAGGGCTTCAGCTTCTATGCCGTGTTTCTTTGGCCTTCCAGGGCAACTGGCTGGAATAAATGTAGTTAGTCTTTAAGCTCTTACTAGATTCCTATTTGAACGCTAATAAAAGTAGTAATAGTAAAAATAGTAATTATAACATTCGATTTATATACCACCCTTCAGGACAACTTAACGCCCACTCAGAGCAGCTTCCAAAGCATGTTATTATTATCCTCACACAACAATCACCCTGTGAGGTGGGTGGGGCTGAGAAAGCTCTGAAAGAGTTGTGACTGACCCAAGGTCACCCAGATAGCTTCAAGCAGAGGAATAGGGAAATCAAACCCGGTTCTCCAGATGAGAGTCCTGCCGTTCTTAACCACTACACCAAACTGGCTCTCAATGACACTTCACCCAAGTACCTGTATAAGAACTGAGATGGGTGTTGGTGTGTAGAAGAAGCCCACCCAGAAGGAAAGAAGCTATTTCTTTGAGAGGTAGCTCAGTAGACTCAAGTCCAGCACAAACAGACAACTGATATTAATTGTTCTCTCATTATGATTTTGGGGACAAGTACAGTAGCAGCCCAAGGAATGGGATTTGTAAGGGTAAAAGCAGGCCCAGGAGACAGAAGCATCTGTTTTATATAAAACTAAGTTCAGCTACATAAGGGTTGCAATTCCTGTACCTGCAATGCGCCAAGCCACATCCCCCCTTTTTGTTTTCATTTAAGCAGCTTGGAGTTTAATACATCTCTCATTTAGGAAAGTGCATGCAATAAAGTTTCATCAGATAAGTTTGTAGCTTTTGTAATTAAATTCTGAGGTGACAGCTTGACAATGAGGGATGGGAGAGACCAACCAGGAATAATGAAAGCAGTCCTTGCCTAACGCTGAGGATTGTTTTGGAGGATTTGCCAATGGATGCAAAAAGGTGGCTGGCGTGTTTGTTTGAGCCAGAGAAAGTCTCCTGAATTAAAAAGATAAAAGAAATTGAAAGAATGGCAGTATTACGAGGCCTTTTGCTTGAGAACAATTTTACAAATATAACAGTGCATTTCTAAGCGGAATTACCCGGTTCTTCTAAGCCCATTGATTTCAATGGACTTACAAGTGTGTAACTTCACTTCCGGTGGGATTGCAACCCCCTAATTTGTTTCATCAAAATATGGCATATTTTGCCAGTGAGAGAGAAGAACACTGATTTCCCACGAACGAACTTGGGAAGAAGAGGGGGAAGGGGCATGTTTGTTATTTGTGAATGTGGACACCACTTGCAATATGGCTCCATAATAGAGATGGGCATGAACCAAAATACGAACCAAAGTCCGTGATGATCTGGGCTGGTTCATGGTTCGCGAACCAGCGGTTCGTCAGAGCCCATTTCTGATGAACCACCGTGAACTTTAGACTGGTTTGTTTGGTTCATTTTTTGGTTTGTCCCTGCAGACAGCCTGGTGCCGATCAATCAGTTTCCTAGGCAACAGGAGACAGACTTCCTGCAGACCTTCTGCTGACCCAGAAGTGGCCTTCTGCTGGCCTGGAAGTGACCTTCTGCTGACCCGGAAGTGACAATTTGCTGACCTGGATGTGATATTTTCATTAACCAATTGAACCGGTTTGCGAACCAGGGCAGGTTCATGAAAGTTCGTGGTTCGTGAAATGCAACAAACCACAAATGGCACGGTTCGGGGTTTTTTCCAGTTCGTGCTCATCTCTACTCCATAATATTGTCTATAAGGCTGCCAGGGCTGGTCCAACGTTTTTTTTTTCTCCCTTAGTGGACTGACTTTGGTGCCCCGCCCCCGCCAAAGAGAGAAGTGAGACATCTGGAATGAATGTTTTAATTATCTGGCATTTAAAATGAACAATATAAAAACAAATACGCTCTTTAAAAGCCCTCTGTGCAGCTATAGAAGACAGATTCTAGAGGCTGTTTAATAACAAGCTTCCCTTCAATCTGGCTCCTTCTTGCCTTTTGCATCTTATGCCGACGATGCAGTTTCACGGAGGCACACCTCAACATCTGGTGCCCTGGGCAATCACCTAGGTTTGCCTAGTAGTTGGGCTGGCCTGAAGGCTGCAATCTTAAGCATACCAGGAATTAACTCCCATTGAACACCAGGTAGTAAGAGGCTCACTGCTCAGGTGTACGTTTTCCATGCTGAAGGTTCCACATTCCATTTTTTTCATTTTCTTTTTTTTTTGCATCTTTAGTTACAGAACCTCAGATAGCAGATGCTGGGAAAGACCCTCAAGAAAGTTCGCTGAACAGAGCTTCACAATGGAGTGGGGTTTTAGCTTTGGCTACATCTGTTTAAGATCAGGATGCCAATTCAGATTCTCACTCAGCGTTATACTCATACTCGCTCAGCATCTTGGGCGATGTGATTTGCTCCCCCACTGTTCATACATCAAATTAGACCTACACTGCATCATTGGAATGGCATACAGCAGCATACACAAGAATATATGAAGCTGCCTTATACTTGGTCAGACCCTTGGCCTACCAAGATCGGTATTGTCTTCTCAGGCCACTGCTCTCCAGGCTCTCTTTCCCATCAGCTGCTCCCTCTTAATTGGCGATGCTGGGGATTGAACCTGGGACCTATTGCATGAGAAGCAGGTATTCCCCTGCTGAACCATGATCCCTCCTTGTAGTTCATGAGAAAGGCAAAACTCACATGGTGGTGACTTTTTGCCTTTAAAAAAATGCTTCCTGAAGCAGAGATCTTTGAATGGCCTTCGGGATTCACGCTAGCGCTTAACTTCTCAAGCCAGAGATGATGGGCTTTCTGGAGGCATCTGCCTGGGGCTCCATCCATACCTTAATACAGGGCTCACTACTCATTCCAAAGAACTCTGTTCCAAGGAAGAAATCTAAAATTCATTTCCATTGCTTAAGCTTACTGAGATTTGTGGCCATGGGGGCAAGGCTACAGCGATGTCACTAAGAGCTCTGCTGGATCTACCACGATACTACTGGGTAGCAATGTTGTTGTTGTTATTTAATTTATAGCCCGCCCGCCCTGCAAGCAGGATCAGGGCAGGTTACAGCAGTAGATATAACAGCAACAACAACATTTGACTTATATACCACCCTTCAGGACAACTTAATGCCTACTCAGAGGGGTTTACAAAGTATGTCATTATTATCCCCACAACAAAACACCCTGTGAGGTGGGTGGGGCTGAGAGAGCTGTGACTGACCCAAGGTCACCCAGTTGTCTTCAAGTGGAGGAGTGGGGAATCAAACCCGGTTCTCCAGATTAGAGTCCCGCACTCTTAACTACTACACCAAACTGTCTCTCACCAAACCACTATACCAAACTGATAAAATCACAATAAATAAAACAATAAAATCACAGATCCAGAGGAGTTAAGCGTGTTAGTCTGCAGTAGCAAAATAGCAGAGTCCAGTGGCACCTTTAAGACTAACCAACTTTATTGTAGCATAAGCTTTCAAGAGCCACAGCTCTCTTCGTCAGGTGCAAATAAAAACACAGACTCATTTATCCCATTCGGTCAACAAGCATAATTTTCAGTATCCTAGATAACAACCACCACCACCACCACCAATTTATATTCCGCCCTTCAGGACAACTTAACATGGTTTACAAAGTATGCTGTTATTATCCCCACAACAACAAACACCCTGTGAGGTGGGTGGGGCTGAGAGAGCTCCCAGAAGCTGTGACTGACCCAAGGTCACCCAGCTGGCTTCAAGTGGAGGAGTGGGGTCCCCCTGCCCCTTTCCCTGCACATCATACATGTAAGAAAGGGTGGAGGTGTGAGTTAATAAACTCTAACTGTAACTCCTCGTGTGTGTGTGGGGGGGAGCAGATGATCATATAGCCCCACTGCTGGTAGGAGACTGGCAGAGAGGCTGATTAGATGGATCCCGTGCTGGCCTCAGCCATATGTCTGGCGGAACATCTCTGTCTTACAGGCCTGCCGAAAAGATACAAGATCTTGGTGGGCCCGAGTGTCTTCCGACAGAGAGTTCCACCAGGTCGGGAGGGCCAGGATGGAAAATGCTCTGGCCCTGGTTTCAGCCTCATACGCATTTTAAAATCGAGAAGTGATAATCCAGGAGGAAAGCAGGATTTAAAATAATAATAATAAGCAATTAAAACATCTGTGTCTTAAAAATAGCCTGCTGTTTCTTTCAGGACTTGGGCACTTTTCTCTAGAAGGTGAGCAAATCACCTTGAAAACTGCCATTGCTGTGGAACAGGACAGCCCTGAGTCTGCTTTCCACAGCATTTCAACTCAGGACCTTGCACTGGAGAGAAGCCGCCCCGAGGTACAATCCTATTCTTAGCAAAGTCAACAGATTATTCTTAGCAAACCAAGAGGATTCTTTGCTAAATCAACAGATTAGGAAAGAATCGGGGAATCGGCATTCAGTTCTTGAATGACTTGTCCGGAAGGTAAATTCTGAGAAAAGCTGCTTCACATGGTATCTGCCGCTCACCATGACAAGTACTCTTCTCCCCCCTGGGAAGATATGAACCTGAATGTGACAAGGAAGAACTGTCTGCCTCATCTTGTGTGCAAAACCAAGAACACAGAACACTTATATACTTTTATTATGACCAGGGCTTTTTTTCAGCGGTAACACGATGGAACGGAGTTCCGGCACCTCTTGAAAATACTCAACAATAGCTTGTGAAAATAATATTATTTCAAAGAATCCCATGTGTTTCTCCTCATTTCCCTCTTGAGAGTTCCACCACCTCTTTTCCCAGAAAAAAAACCCTGATTATGGCCAACCAAAATATACAAAACTAGCCAACACAGCTGATAACAACTTCCCTTATCTTGGGACTGGGGAATTTGTCCCTGCAGTCCGACTGACCTTCTGGACGTACTAGAAGAAATTCTGAGCTAGTGGTAATCCCTCCACAGCTCATAGAGAGCCACATTCACAATTTCCATCAACCTAAAGAGCAACTTGACTACTGGATGCCCTGTATGCCATCCCACCAAACACACATACAAACTAGTATCACCTAACCTCTCAAACCAAGGGGATTATTGGCTGTTAGATGAGTCTGTGGGTTTTAGCTACTTGTAGTTCCCTCTTTCAGCCACTAAGCTTGGTGATATTGTAGTGGTTTCTGAGTCCCCCCCCCCCGCTTTGTTTTTGTGGGGAGGGGGCTGCTTTGAGTCTTTGGTAACACCTAGGTGTTTCTTATATGCACATGTATCAAGAGCTCAGCTCATACCTGGGTGGTGTGATGTGGTGGAGAGTGCCCTGAAGTCATAGCTGACTTATGGCAACCCCTGGTGTGATTTTCCTGGAAAGAGATTAACAGAGGTGGTTTACCATTGCCTGCCTCTGCAACCCTGGTCTTCACCGGAGGCCTCTCATCCAATTACTAACCAAGGCCGGCCCAGCTTAGCTTCTGAGATCTGACAAGAGCAGGCTCACCTGGGCTATCCAGGTCAAGGCACCTGGGTGGTAGTTATGTTTATTTTAGAGAAATGATTGCTGTCTCACCTTTCTTTCTTTCTTTCTTTCTTTCTTTCTTTCTTTCTTTCTTTCTTTCTTTCTTTCTTTCTTTCTTTCTTTCTTTCTTTCTTTCTTTCTTTCTTTCTTTCTTTCTTTCTTTCTCTTCCTTCCTTCCTTCCTTTCTTTCTTTCTTTTGCATTTTGATTGTCTGTGCCATGTAGCCATATGTAAAGCCTCTATAGCCTGAACAGTTTTTCCTCCCTATTTCTGAATGCCCTACTGTGAATTTTATGCAAATGTATGGCAAATAACCCAGCGGAAAACTAAATAAACCTTTCATGGACCAGTGATGGTGTATCACTGAAGAGCAATTGCCAGAAACAGAGTAGCTAGATGGCATAAATCTTGATCTAATCCGGCAAAGCAATTCTTATAATCTCATCTGCTATGAAGATTCACACTGGTAAGCTCTTATTTCTCTTTTTTCTACCCTAGAACTATCCTTTGTAAAATGGAGTAAAGGATTCCTTAGAGGCCTTAATGGACTGAAAGCTCTCAACAGGAGTTCCCAGTTAGCATTAACCCAGACTGGGCACTTGCCACAAATCCATGAGCATAAGGAGAGGGAAGAGAGATGATCGCCATTTATTTCTCTTAGGATAAGGTTGTGGAAATGTCAGGCTTGTGTAATGTTTGCCCACTGGCCAGAAACCACAGCAGATTTTGCACTGCTAAGAAAGTCACTGTTGACTTTGATTACGAGGCTAGCTGTCAAAATGTGCTGCCTCTCCTTTCCCTTGCCTGCACTGGGGCTTTCGTAGTTTGACAGCTTGTGCCCGGCAGAAATGGAACTGGGGAATAAGCGTTTGCCAGCGGAAAGGACATTGTGTGTGGGAGGGAACTTTTTGCCCCTTTTCACTGGCTCTGTCTGTCCTTCCTAAAGCATCAGAGAAAAGGGGTGAAACTCCCCCTATTGCCTTTTTTTCTGGCGATAGCAAGGTGGGAGGGCAATGAGAAGTTCCCCTCCTTGCAGCACCGAGCAAATGAGCTCTTTTTAAGGCAAGCCTCCCATATACATCTGACTGCAAGTTCAGTTGTGCACCTGTGACCTGACACGTGCAATGTACTTTGCCGTGTACTTTGTTTCTGCTCTGCAAAGTTATTTTGTCCCACTTGCAATCGACATCATAAGCCATGCCTATTTATAGTCTAACCAGCACAACCTTTAACAGAGTTACACCCTTCTAAGAGTCTTTCTACACAAGACATCTTCCACTTGTTCTCCCATTGTGGATACACATGCACTGCTACGGAGACAGAGTACACTTGAATATAAGGCCACACAGAAAGTCACTTGAGCGTCCACGTGTAAGATGTCTTGTGTAGAGAGACTAAGTTCATTGACTTCAATGAGCTTAAAAGGGAAAGCCAGTGTGTATAGTGGTTAGAGTGTCAGGTTAGGATCTGGGAGACCCAGGTTTGAATCCATGCTCTGCCATGGAAGCTTCCTGGGTAACCTTGGGCCAGTCACAAAAAACTCTCAGCCTATCCTACCTCACGGGGTTGTTGTGGGGATAAAATGGATGAGAGAAGAATGATGTAAGCCACCTTGAGTCCCCACTGGGGAGAAAGTCGGGGCATAAATTAAGTAAGCAAATAAATAAGGGCAGACCTCTGTTTAGGAGTGCAATGGGTGAGTACTTGATCAAAAACAAACGTGATTGGGTCATGCATTTCCTTGTTCCCTGGCAGTACCAGGTATGTCTGAACTTGAATAATAATCCCAGTGTAGATGGTTTAAGGAGCAATTTAGCTTTTTAAAAAATACAACTTGAGGTTGAGTCACATGGCAGCGGTGTTACCGAATACTAAGAATGTTTGGTAGCAAAGCTTTTTTTCTGGGAAAAGAGGTGGTGGAACTCAGTGGGTTGCCCGAGGAGAAAATGGTCACATGGCTAGTGGCCCCGCCCCCTGATCTCCGGACAGAGGGGAGTTGAGATTGCCCTCCGTGCCGCTCCAGCGGCACGGAGGGCAATCTAAACTCCCCTCTGTCCAGAGATCAGGGGCGGGGCCACCAGCCATGTGACCATTTTCAAGAGGTTCCGGAACGCCATTCCACGGTGTTCCAGCTGAAAAAAAGCCCTGTTTGGTAGTGGCTGGACCTAACAATTCTGGCCCCTTGAGGCCTCCAATTGCTACTTGCCATTCCACATTCCTCCATCTTCTTTTTGTATAGCTAAGGAAATTCAAGTTAAGTAGCCAGGAGGAAAGGGAAAGAATAAAATACACCGATAGAGCAGGATAGAGAGGGAGGAAGTAGCTGCAGCGGTGCTACCTGACCTGCATAGAATGCTTAGAATGATGCTTAGAATGTTGGACTAGGATCTGGGAAACCCAGGTTGGAATTCCCTCTCGGCCCATAGAAGCTCGCTGGAAGACTTTGGGCCAGTCAGACACTCTCAGCCTAGCCTACCTCACAGGGTTGTTGTGAGGAGAAAATGGAAGAGAGAGGAGAAGAGTGTTGTAAGCCACTTTGGGGTATAAATGAAGTAAAACAAACATATGAAAAACCTGTTATGAATGTGCAGACCCTTAGTTGGTTGACAAATCATATGCGGGATCAGGACAGTCTCGTCTTAACCTACCTCACAGGGCTGTTATGAGAGTAAAGTGGAGGAAAAGAGAGCAATGTTGAAAGCAGCTATGGGTTCCCACAGGGGGAGAAAGTGTGGTATAAATTTCTAAATAAGCTAAATAGAAGTCTTGCTGGCCAGCTATTGTTTATTTTAAAATTGAAATGTGTTAACCTGTTATTGTGCGAACCTTTTGGGTTCTTTCAGTTGTGTTTGCATGTGTGTTGTAGTTCATTCAACCCTTGTATTGGATTAATAGGTCAAGAAATTCTAAGCCAGCCTTTGTTATTTAAGAACTATTTTATTGAGAATAAACTGTGTGTTACTATCGAAAGGTAGAGGTAGGACCTCATCCATCTGTCACCTCGGTCTTTTGAAAATCCACCTGCATTTTTACCTGCTGTCCGGAGCTTTATACCAGGAGCTACACCAGAGGCCACGTCACTTAAGTGACAATAATGATCTTTAGGAATCACAGGAATCTAAACATACGACATCCTCCCTCATTTCCTTGAACGTGCCGGGTTGAATACTGACTAATAACCGTGGTGAGTAATTCCTAAGTAAATAGAACGGCTTTTGAGAAAGCAGAAGAAAAATAGTTCTGGAAAAGCAAAGAATCAGGAGTAATTTCCAAGGATGATGACTTCCTTGTATACTTAACTTTAAAGCAAGAAATCAGTACATCAAGATGGATCTCCACATCCTTGTTTTTGGCTGCCTATACAGAGTGCCTTCTGCTTCCAGGGCACAATCTGGAGAGGTTTATAGATGCCTCACACTAAATTCTGTTGCTTTCTCTAGAGTTTAGATTGTGCATTAAGAACTCACAAAGTCCAGACTCTGGAAGATCTTATTAGATTAGCAACTTCACATGAATTCACATGAAACTGCCTTAGGGCTTTTTTTCTGGGAAAAGAGGTGGTGGAACTCAGTGGGTTGCCAGCACAGGGGGCAACTCCTGGCAGGAAGTGGTGCCCCTGGTACCACATGTGCACGCGCAAAGTGCGCACATGCTTCCCAGACCGTGCAATGATGTCACTTTGGGTCAGCTGGAACAAGGGGGGGAGTTTTTAAAGTTTTAAATCACCGTCAGTGAAAATGGTCACATGGCCAGTGGCCCTGCCCCCTGATGTCCAGACAGAGGGGAGTTTAGATCGCCCTCCATGTGGAGGGCAATCTAAACTCCCCTCTGTCTAGAGATCAGGGGGCGGGGCCACCAGTCATGTGACCATTTTCAAGAGCTGCCGGAACTCCGTCCCACCATGTTCGAGCTGAAAAAAAACCCTGCTTATACTGTATCAGACCATTGGTCCATCAAGGTCACTATTATGTATCTGACAGACAGCCACTCTCCAGAGCCTCAGGTCAAAGAATTTCCCAAAACCTGCTATGTGATTCTTAAGGGGAGATGCCCAGGATTGAACCTGAGACCTTCTGCATGCCAAGCAGCTGCTATACTACTGAGCCATGGCCCCTCCCATGCTTCTAAATACATCACCGTGAACGTGAAGAGGAGTCCGACATGCTGTTTTGTTTCATACATGAGATCTTGATGATAATTCTTAATCTTTCTAAATCTGCATTTTCCCCTGGGGACTTTTAGTCACTCACTAGTATTCATGCAAGAGCATCCAGAATTGTTGCCTATTAGGTGAGGTGTTTTTTCTGGCAGAGATGGTGGCCTTCCTCCCGAAACAGTCATGCATGATGCCATGTGACCACACCTGTGCCTGACTGTATAGCATGAAGTGCAACTCCTGTTGCATCAGTGTGCATCATTATCTGATTATGTTGTCATCTTGGTTCTGTGTCCGCAAACCTATGTGTCCATTGGCTTTGTGGAGCAGCATCCAGTGCTAATCTAAGCATGCAAAAGGAGGATCCTCGCACCTTTCTTTTTGGGGGGGGGAGCTGTTCGTAGCAGTATCCAGTGCAGGTTTGCACAGACAGACCCAGTGTGGTTGTAGTTAAAGTGTTGGACTAGGAGCTGACAGACACAGGTTCAAATCCCCATATTCCCATGGAAATTTGCTGGGTGACTTTGGGCCAGTTGCACACTCCACACTCGGCCTAACCTACCTTAGAGGGTTGTTGTGAGGATAAAATAGAAGAGGGAATAATGTTGTAAACTGCTTTGAGTCCCCATTGGGGAGAAAACAGGGTATAAATGAAGCAGATAAAATAAACATATGAAGCTCCTGAAACACAAATGCAGACCCTTTCTTTGTGGATAAACTGTACGGAGGATCAGGGCAAGAATATTTGTAATGGAAGATAACTGTGGATCATATAATCAGCCCTGGTGCTCTCAGGATTTTTAGGACCACGACAGTGTTTGAACAACCCAGAAGTATACCACTTATTAACTTCTGTGCTTATCTCATTGCAGATGCTGATTTTCTGCATTTCTTTCCCTGTTCTAATCAAGCTGATTACTTTTTGTATTGTACCTTTGCATCTGACTCTCTGCTTTGCAACATCCCTCTCACCTTCAGACTGAGATATAAGAGCTCAGGGATCTCCATTCCTACTTGTATCTGATGAAGGGAGTTTGAGCTTGACTCTAGAAAGCTTATACCCAGGAAAATCCTGTTGGTCTAAGGTAGTACCGAGCTTAAATCTTGCTCTTCTTTGGGCCAAGCTACAAGTGATGCCTGACACAGGTTGGACACTTGTCAGATTCCCTCAAGTTTTGATGGGAAATGTAGCCATCCTGGTCTTGTAGCTTGGCTCTCCGACTGCTGTCCAATGGACTTTTCAACTGTCACTTGTCCAACATTCCGCCAAGCTGCCTACATTTCCCATCAAAACTTGAGGGAAACTGACAAGTGTCCAACCTGTGTCATTCGTCACTTGTAGTTTGGCCCTTTGCTTGAGTTACTGTTTTGTTGTGTATTTAGTTTTGCAACAGAACACAGAAAGAATCTCTGACCACAGATACATCCTAACAAGCTTCTGGTGATATTAGTTCCAAAGTGGTGTCAGTGGAGTTAACAATCCAGTGCCCCTCCACCCGTACCATTGACTTACTGAGAGGCAATAAAGTTATTGTTCTGGTTACAATGCCAATATGTTAAAAATGGCTAGAAAAAAAAAGATCTTGCATTGATTCCCAAGTGTTATTCCTAAAGGATGCCACCCCTACCCCCCACCCCGCCTTTATGTGAATGCCACCCTCAAAGGGTGAGAATTGTGTGGCTGAGTCATCCTGGAGTACCATCACCCATATTCATACCTCTGTAAATCTTTGTTGCTTTTTGAGTTTCTTCCTTCTGTATTTTGAGAACGATGTTTTTGCATTCTGCTACATCCAGTCCAAAGCTTTACAATCTGTAATTATGCAGTGAGTGGAACCCAATTGCACAACGGGACACACACATCTCAAATTATTGGGGAATTTAAATATCAAAGCTCTGCTTGTCTCTCTCTCTCTCTTGATTATTATTACTCACCTTTATATGACTGGCTGGATAAACATGGCATTTGTTTGTTGAGCATTGCACTTGGTTGCTGAAGGATTATTCATTTAGAGGACTCTAATAGTAGGGAGACACAGTTTGGGCAGCTAAGGAGGCAAAGGATGGGGGAGAGAACAATTAGTCTAAATGGAAATAGAATATATTTTTAGAGCAGATGGCCCCAACCATTGTTTTGTTAGGCTGATTGCTAATGAATAGTCCAGAATGGTCTGCTGGCATTTCATCAATAGGAGTTAATGGATTGGAGGAAGCCTCTTGATACTTGAGAATTCCTCTGTGTTTTTGGTTTTTTGAATGAGTGCAGCTTGGAGGGAGAGAGCAGGAATGTGTGTATGAAAGAGCAGAGGGGAGGCCAAACTAGGGGAGTTCCCAAACACCTTTTCTTTCTAAATAGCAGCTCCGCAGGGGTATAGCTGCCAATCTCCAAATGGGATCTTCTGGAATTACCACTGAGAGCCAAGCTACAAGTGATGCCTGACACAGGTTGGACACTTGTCAGCTTACCTCAAGTTTTGATGGGAAATGTAGGTCTCCTGGTCTTACAGCTTGGCTCTCCATTTCATTGAAGTTTACAGAACCCCCCCCCCCACACACACACACTCAGTGGAGGGGAAGGGGGGCCCCCGGTGCCTGCAATCCCCTCCCGATCGCATGTTCTCCCTCCCATAGACTGCTGCTCTGTAAACTTCAATTAAATGGAGAGCCAAGCTACAAGACCAGAATGCCAACATTTCCCATCAAAACTTGAGGGAAGCTGAGAAGTGTCCAACCTGTGTCAGGCATCACTTGTAGCTTGGCTCTGATGAATTCCAGGCAACAGAGGAGGAAATGCCTGCTTCGGAGGGTGGACTGTCTGGCATTATACCCCTCTGAGGTCCCTTCCTTCCACAAACCCTGCCTTAGCAAGACTCCACCCCCAAATCTCCAGGAATTTCCCAACCCAGAATTGGCACCCCCTAGCCTGATTCCGGGCCTATCTCTTTTGTGCTTCCTGTGGAAAGGTACACCTTCTCAAGCTTTACTCTCTTATCCATTCTGTGGCCCTACCAGTCTATTTTTAGTTTGCTCTTCAGCTACAAGTCCATTATTTAGTGGTTATTGAAATATTTACCCCGCCTTTCCTTTGTGGCTCTCAAGACCGTTTGCAATTCTAAATTAATCTTCAATAGTGGCAGCCCTCACACTCCCCACTCATTCCTCTTCTGTGGCATCATTTCAATTAACACACCTGTTTATTCCTGTGTGCCAGTTTGCTTGCTTGTTTGAGACAGGGTTGCCAGCCTCCAGGTAGTGGCTGGAAATCTCCCGGAATTACAACTGGTCTCCAGGCCACAGAGATTAGTTCACCTGCAGAAAATGGCTACTTTGGGGGGTGGACTCTATGGAATTATGGCATGCTAAGGTCCTTTCCCTCCCCAAACCCCAGTTTCTCCAGGTTTCTCCAGGTTTCACCCCTCAGATCTCCAGGAATTTCCCAACCTGGAGCTGGCAACCCTAGTTTGATATGAGGGCCCTTGGCAAAGAGGTATTCCAACAAGGCAAATCTGCTATCCATCATCAGATCTGCAGAAAGAAATCCTCTTTCCCCCTACCCCTATGCCCGTGCTTCACGTACAGCCACATCACTTCTCTCTTCTGCTCTTGGATACAATGGTCCATGTTAGTTGTTCTGTGATCAAAGCTCTCAAACTGTATTTTTATTCCCTTTCTAAACAGCAGCTATGTGGGGTGCCCAGTTAAGTTCAGGAGAGTGGTGTGGGTGGAGAGGAGTTTTATGCTTTCCCCCTTTTGTTGAAATGGCCACACTGGAGCTGCCACTTGCCCCACCAGGACTAGGGCTGCCATCTCGTATGTGGGACCTGGAGTTCTCCTAGAATTACAACTGATCTCCACACTACAGAGAAAATGGCACCTTCAGAGGGTGGACTCTATGGGATCACTTCTCTGCTGAGCTCCCTCCCTTCTCCAAACTCCACCCTCCCTAGACTCCGCCTCCAAATCGCCAGGAATTTCTCAAGCTGGGGTTAGTAGCCCTAGACCAGGCAAATCCCACTTCTGACACAAGTTTTGACACAGAACTAAGGCATTGTTGGTAAAAGTCAGTATGGTGTAGTGATTAGAGTATTGAACTAAGCCTGGGTAGGGTTGCCAACCTCCAGATGGAGCTCTCCAAGAATTACAAATAATTTCCAGACTACAGAGATCAGTTCCCCTGAGCCTGCCTGTGCAGGGAGGGTGGGGGAAAAAATCAAAAATAATAAATAACTTGTCAGGTGCCCACCACTGGAGAAAAAACTGTCAGCGATTTGCCTCCCTGCCCACCACTCACTTATGATCATGGGGAGGAGGCAGGCCTCCCAGAGACTGAGATTGCCCACCATGGTCAGGCAGCCTGGGCAAATGGCCTTGTGTGTACACTCACATCACTTCTGGTTAAACCAGAAGCGTCAGCATCTTGGGAGAGCCAATACTTTAAGAATTGGCCCAAAACGTAAGTACCCGTGCCCTGGTTGGGAATGGTACCATTCCACCTCGCCTGTCTCGCAGGGTTGTTGTGAAGATATGGTGGAGAAGGGGAGAGCTGTGTCTGACACTCTTACCTCCTTAAATGAAGGGAAGGGTAAAATGTAATAAACAAGCCAAGGCTGCAGATCCAGGAGGCTGAAGGACAATACCTTGAAATAAGGGAACAGGATGTTGCTCGTCAGCCATAGAAGTATGACAAGGCAGAAATGGCCTCTCTTAGAGGGTTTTTCGTAACCTGCAGCAACCGGTAATAGCCAATGTGAGCACCTGATGCTCGTGGAAACCTTGAGGGAAGCAGCTTTCCAAACCGGCTTGAGATTATGTAACCTCTTGCACAAGCAGGAGTGCAAGAACTGCTGTGGAAACAAGCCTCTCTGCAAGGGTGTGTGGAGCAGCGCTAGCAGCTATTTTCTTTCTGCTCGGGGTGTTTTGGATCCTGTTCCTGTAAGCAGGAGCTTAATTTGTTGGGAAGGAGATGAAGGAAGATGCTCGGTCTCACCTAGACTTGTACAAAAGTGCCCAAACAGAGCCATCCTGGAAGCCCAGGGCACAAGTTCAGGAAGAAAACAGAATTAATAACAGGAAACTAGCCTGAAGGTCCTAAGGAAAGTGGCGGTACTTTTTGTCTGGTCTCTCCAGATGGCAAACTTGGAAGGGAAGTTGCCAGAGTGAGAATTGCTGAGCTTTAGCAAATCCCAGTTCAAGTCAACAAATCCCAGTTCAATCCCAACTGTGGCTCTGTAGAGCCCACTGTAGGTGCTTCTGTACACAGAAATGTGGCTTTGCAAATCATAGACCAATTTCTACATAAGGCGGCAAATTTCTACAATTCCTACATAAGGCGGCATGGATGTGGAGTCCTATGCAAAAATATTCCACAGATGCGCTACCAGTAGAGCTATATCCTGGTTGGCTGAGCTGGCCCTCTTTGGACAGGAGCAAGCATTTGCAGATTTAAACCAAATATTCCTAAAATGACCATATACATTCACCTGGGGAAATTAAGATACAGAATGACAAGATTACGAGGAGTCATCTGACATGGGAAGAACATGTGTTGGGAGATGCAGTGTTAGTTGGGAAGGGTATTTTTAAAAGACGGTGGAAGGGCAAAGGCTTTGTAAATACTGGAGCTGTGTGAAGGGGCTGTGAAATGTCAGAAGGGAAACTTCAGCCCATTATAACCTCTCCAGGTTCAAGCCTGGCTCTGGAAGGCAGCTCCAGCCCATTTCCATTCCTTGCTGCCCTCTGGTTGCGACCCCACACAATTTTAGACTGGAGAGGTGAGATTGACAGAGTCTTTGAGAAGGCAAAGAGGAAATTGACAAACCCTCTGAAGAACGATCTCCGCTGGCTCTGTCTTTTTAAACTATACTTCCTGGCTAACATTGCATCTCCCCACACTTGACGAACGTGTGCCAAGGCCAGTTCCTTTCTCTGCCTCTACTTGAGCCTATTGCAAGGTTCAACAATATCACCCGGATCCTCAAGGGTGTATTCACCTGTGCATCTTTTTGCACAAGATGCATGCTATCACATGAACACATGAAGCTGCCATATACTGAACTCAGGCCACTGGTTCATCAAGATCCATATGGTCTACTCTGACTGGCAGCAGCTCAACAGGGTCTCAGGCAGAAGTCTTTCCCATCACCCACTGTCACATCCTTTTAAACTAGAGATGCTAGGGATTGAATGTGGGACCTTCTATACGCTAAGCAGACACTCTGCCAATGAGCCAGGGCCCCTCTCCTAGAAGTGCTCCTCTGCGATTTATGTTGGCCCAAGCTGGCCCCATTGTAAGAGAAGCAATGGATACAGGTCAGACATTAATAAAAGGAACAGAAAGCAGTGGGAGAGGATTTGAAATCTCTTTGAATATTCAGTAATAGATTTGAAGACTGCCAGACCTTTAGCACAGCAGTTTTTGAAGAGAAGCTCCTGTGAGAAGCTGCAGAGTTGGAATTCGTATGCAGATTTTAAACTATAAATTTGGGCTCAATGTGGTCTGGGAGTGGTTTCACTTCAGAAAGTAATTGTTTCTCTTTATAGGTTTATGTGCCCTATTTTGCCAGTTCATCAGCAGTCGGGAGTGGTCTCTTTTAATTGGATCTTGAAAATACAATATTTTTGGAATATTTGTCTTCCGGACCTCTCTTAGTCATTCTCTCCTCTCCCCCTCCGCCCTATATTTGCAACCTTCTGCATGTCTTTACCAGGTGTTTGGGGAACTGTCAGGCTTGTATGAGGGCCAGATAAATTATGCTTGGATATAGAGTGATGTTATTTTTGCATAATTACTGGAAGTTACAGAAAATGTTCTGTAGCATAAATTTGTATGTACTAGAATCCACTTTTTGATTAGGTTGAAAGCAGAATATATGTAATGAATATATTCTCTTGAGATATATACAGTATGCTATTTTTTTTTAAAAAAACAAATTTTTGTTCTAAACCAAATAAAGATACATTCCTGTGCACAAATCTTTACAGCCCGATTGTATGCAGAATTTAAACCCACTGTGACTTCTGCAAATTTAAGCACGCTGCATACGATTGGGTTTTCGATGGGATTACCTTCTTAATAGGAAGGGACTACATCTATTTTATTTTACTCTTATCAGGTGTTCATTAGGCTCTGAATTAACACCGTTCCTGATCAGAGGGCTTTATACACTCTGGAAAGGAAAAGAACGGACAAGAGGAGACAAGAGGTAAACGGCATGAGCAGATTAAGCAATGGAAGATCCGGCAGTGTGGAAGCCTACAGTTTCTCAGATTCTTACCTAAGAATCCTCACACTGTCTTAGGGAGGGCATGTCTGAATAATTTTTGCCCATAGGACAAGGAGGACTGCCCTCCAGATTTATTCCAGAGGGGTAGCCATATTAATTTGTTGCAACCAAAACAGCTATTTATTTTTATTTTTTATTTACTTTAGATTTTTATTCTGCCCTCCCGCATGTGGGCTCAGGGCGGATTGCAACACATTTAAAACACATCATAAATTTATATATTACAGAAATATAAAAACAGTTAAAACGTTTCAATAATACAACATACAAACAATATATAATCATTAGACGGCAGCAATCAATATATACTATTTAGAAACAAGATGGTGGACAGCCCTAAAAGGGAGGGTTCAAATCTTCCACTTTTCCCCTTATTGGCTGGAGGAGGCCGAGCCCAGCCTCAACCATATGCCTGGAAGAACATCTCAGTCTTGCAGGCCTGGTGAAACAATAACAAGTCCTGCTGGGCCCTGGTATCAATAGACAGAGAGTTCCACCAGGCTGGAGCCAGGACCGAAAAGGCCCTGGCTCTGGTTGAGGCTAGGCAGGCCTCCTTAGGGCCAGGGACCTCCAATAGTTGTTTCTTTCTCGATCGGAGCGTCCTCTGGGGCACATATGGGGAGAGGCAGTCCTGCAGATACGCTGGTCCCAGGCCGCATAGGGCTTTATAGGTCAATACCAGAACTTGAATCTGATCTGGTACTCCACTGGCAACCAATGCAGCTGGCGCAATACTGGTGTACACACTCTGCTTGGCGCTCCCATAGTAACATGCACCACTGCATTTTGTACCAGCTGTAATCTCCAGATCAGACTCAAGGGACTCTTATGGCACCTGAAATCCTAACAGATTGATTGAGACATAAGTTTTTGTGGGCAGAGAGAGGCATGAAACATTAGCTTCATTTGACAGTTGAAAAGGAAAACACTTCACACTTCTGACAAAGCGAGCTCTTCCCCAATGAACGCTTATACCACCATAAGTCTGTTAGTTCTTAAGTGTTTGGAGGGAGTGGATTTATGTTCCATATGACATGTCCATTAGTAACAACCTGACTCATGAGTAGTCCCAAATACTAAAGTGCAAAGTAAACATTTTTTTCTTTTCAACGGTTAAGAACCTACCTTACTTATTGCACTCGCCCAATATAATACATTCAGACCTCAAGAAAATTAGCACCAGCAGGTCTTCGCTTAATAGCCACTCAACCTGACTCATGAGTAAAGTGCACTAGCACGTTAGTATTGGGGTCTACTCATGAGTCAAGTTGAGTGGCCATTAAGTGAACAGTCAGGTAGAGGCTGCTTTAAAACTTTGTTTCAAGACTGTGACTGAACTGAATACACTGTTGTATTATGTGTAATTGTTTGGATGAAATAATAAGCATGACAGCATAACAATAAGAGGGGTTTTCTTGGTGAAAGCTGTATTAGGATATAGTATACACAATAAGTAGTTTTTCACTGTTTTTCTTCGTTAGTCTTTATGGCTTTCTGCAGGTGGTTACTTTTTTGTTGTAATACTCTCTCTTTATATCGTATGTCCATTATTAAGGCAAAGCTCTAAAGCAGGACAGACGGCTGTCATGCACTTGGGCAAAGGAACATGGGCAGATGCCCCCTTATCGGAGGACACTCCCAATTTTTCCCTTGAGGCATGTCCTCTGAAATGTCTGGGATCTGCTTCTGTCTAGTAAAACAAACTAGTAGTCGAGGGCACCTTTGAAGACTAACATTTATTCTAGCAATACGCATGTGTGAGTCAGAGCTGACTTAATCAGATGCACAAAGTGTTTATACAGATGCATTTCTACTAAAAACTACAAATAACAGAAGGGTGGGGGTGATGTTATAAAGGGAGGCCAGTTTACAAGAAGATCCAATTAAAAGAGCAATCAGTCCCTTCACAGTGAGTGAGGACCACTCCCAAGATAGATACGCAAAATAGTTTCAGCATAAAATCAGGTCTAATCTAGGAAAGCAAAGGGTAAAACATGATAAGGAGATCCAATTAGGAAAGTAAAAAGGTATGGTAGCTACTACAGCCCATGCCTTTTGGACCAGACTCTTTGAGGAGGGAAGTGCCACATTTTTAGGATAGTTTCAGATGGCTTTGCAAAGAGCAAGATCCAGGTCTAATAGCGCCTGAAAAGCCATTTTATTTGCAGGGGTTTAAATGCGGGGGGGGGGGGAAGAGACTTGGAAAAATGCTAATTGACCAACTTCACTTTGGATTCCACACTATGCAAGTCTGCTGAAGGGTGTGTTTTATTCCTGAAGAACCTTTCAGGAGGACAGGACAGCCTGACACTCAAGAAGGAACTGAGCTCTGCCTGCTCCCCCAGCCAGAGCTGCCCAAGGGTGAGTTGTGTTTCTATTTAAATTTTAAGCGTGGTAAACCTTAGGTCATTTAAAAATTACTTGTTGTCTATTTAGTATGACATTGCTCAAGGCCAGTTGGTCAAATGCACAGGGTCATTAAAGTATTTATTTAACTCACTGCATTTTATTTATTTATTTGTTTATAGTCTGCCGTTCTCACTGAGACCTCAGTAAGATTACACAATGTAAATCAGCATGATCCATGGCCGGGATTTTCAGTAAGCAATACAATAGGGTCTGGATTGCAGAAATGTGAAAGCATAATTCTCAATACAGAGGTGAATTACCTGTGCTTCTTGCCTCTATGAATGTCCATTAGCTTGTGCCCATTTTGCCCCCACTCCTTTTTAAAAATTAACTGCCTGTTAGTCTGCAGTAGAACAGCAAGGTCTGAGTCCAGCCTGGCACCTTAGAGATTAACCAGAGTTCAGAGTATAAATTTTTCCAGTTTCTGGAGTATAATAGTAAAGAGTCCAGTAGCACTTTTAAGACTAACCAACTTTATTGTCGCATAAGCTTTCGAGAGCCACAGCTCTCTTCGTTAGATGCATGAAGATGCTATTGGACTCTACTATTTTGCGACTACAGACTAACACGGCTAAATCCTCTGGATCTAGAGAATAAGCTGCCGCTGGACTCAACCTCTGCTGTTTAAAAAATAAGTTCAACCGGGAGAAGATCGGCTCTGCCCGTTTACGTGGTCGCAAAGGGTGGGAAAAAATCCCGCGATTGCCCCACACGCCTTTCTTCAACTCGGCTTCCCAGGCCCAAGTTTCGAGCCGGGCTTCGGTCACCATGACAACCGAACTGCCCCCGAAACGGAGCAAGGCCGCGGCCGCCGAAAGGCGATTGGCTCTTGCCTGGCCACGTGGCTTCGCTTCTTTTTTTTGGCCCCATTTTGACAGGGCCAATGGCTCTGGGAAGGAGGGCAAGCCGGGCAGCCTGCCCGCCGTGGCGGGTGGGCCCTAGCGCCGCCGTGTTCCTCCAGGGGCGGAGATCTCGGCGTCTCCCGCCCCTTTATTATTTTTTCCCCCTGCGCGCACGAGTCAGGCGCGGGCGGGCGCTGCGCGGGTGACCCGCTTTGGGCTGGAGGGTGCCCAGGAGGAGAGTTAGTCAGCAGAGGAGGAGGAAGAGGAGGAGGAAGGAGGGCACGGCGGAGTCATGGAAAACACTCCGCAGCCGCAGCCAGAGCAGCAGCAGCAGCAGGCGGCGGCAGGGGAGGCGGCGGCGGCGGCTTTGTGTTTAGGTTGAGCCCCAGGCCGGGGGGTCGAGGGCAGGTCGGCCTCCGCCTGGCCCGGCTGCTGCGGGCGAATTCCGGCTCCTCTCGCGCTCTGCCTCTGCGGGGGAAAGGCAGCCGGCAGCGGCTTGTGTGCGTGTTCGCGTAAAGCGATGAGGCTGCGACAGTCTTGCCCGGCCGGGGAGGCGCCGTGAGGGGGGATGGAGGGGCCGCGGGGGGCTGAGGCGAGGAAGGGCTGAGGCGGCGTCTGGGGTCCGGACGCCGACCCCCCCCCCTCAAGGCACAGAGAAACGAAGGGGGGCGAAGAAAGGCTTTTTGAGGGGATTTTGGTGAGGGTCGTTGGAGCGATGAGGCGCTGAAAGCCCCCCCCCGTCCGTCCCCCCTCCCTTAATCCTGATCCCCTCCCCCCGCTTTCCCCCTCCCTCCTTTTTCTTTGGGGTTGTGTGAGGTGAGGGTCGAGCGACGTCACCGCAAGGGGCGCGCGTGGAGGCCGGTTCAGACATTCGCGGGGCGGCCGCCCCAGACGCGGGGACGCTGCTTGGGGGGGTTGTTTGTTTTTACCGTTGGGGAGCAAAAGGTGGGGGAAGGGCTTGTCTTTATAGCCCCCCCCATACACACACACACGCACACATATATACATACATTCATATATGTGTGTGTATGTATATATATTTATATTTAGAGTGGCAGTGAGCGCCGGAGTGTCTTGCTAGGCTGTTTTATTTAGACTAGACAGGAGGAGGAGAGAAGAGGTCTAAGCTCTGCCCCCTTTCTGGCTGGCCGGTACTAAAAAAAAAATAGCAATGGACTCCAGCTTGGGTTGACATTGCCCTGAGCCCTGTGGTTCAGAGCTTTTGGCTCTGGCTTGGGTTGTGTGTGTGTATGAGGGCTTGGAGTTTAGCTTTTGTTTTCTAAGCTTTTTACCCCGGCAGGTTAGAAATAGACCTGTTCCGAGGCTGTGTCAAGGAAGGACGCATTGGCAAGTTCCAGAGAGAGGTAGAGAGAGACTGGCCTGTTTAGCTTTTTCTACCCCCCAGCAAACTGCTGCCTGCCACCACAATGAATGCCAAGAGGAGGCCTAGCTGCTACCTGTTCTTGTGAGCCGCGAAGGATCAAGGCTGAATTTTTATTTTATGACACCTGCAAAAGGAGGAGAGAGAAAATCTAGTTGTCAGGGGCATCGGCGAGACTACAGAGAGTGGGGGGGAAACGCTCCGTTAAGGCTTCTTCATTGAAAACTGTAGGGAAAAAATACATTGGACTGAAAATGAAGCCAGACAGAGGTAAATGATTTTATAAGTATTTCCATGTATAATTTTCAATAATGGATAATTGACTTCTTTAAAAATAGAGATCTTGTATTACGGGGTGGGTTTGAACCTTTTCATTCAGTCTCCTCATTTTGCTTTTAAGTCAGGAGTTTATCAACAGGCTATTGATAGCTGTCTGAAAGTTTTAAAGCTATTATGTAAATTGCTTGATTTGCTTCATCAGTCAAGAGCTGGGAGTTAGAAACCCATTGTGGAAAACACCCTTTGCCCTGGGAGATGGTGTAGTTTAAATAGCAAATAGTGTTGTACTTAGATTATCATTCAGTTGCAACATAACAAAAAATCAGTCACATATTACAATTGGCTTGGTATTGACAGTGCAGTCTCCCTGTACATGGGAGTTAGAAATATAGCCTTGAAACCTATGCAAAGAACCTAAAACTCATTCTGTTGGAATATCCAACATGTATTTCTGGTAGATTCCTAAATTGCTTTACCTGCGTTGTGTGCATGTATTTGTGCCTAGGAGATAAAATAAATGGGTCAAATAGTATTCACATCTTGGGTAGTTATTGCGAAGTCTGTTCTTGCCACTAGAGTAGTTTGTGTGTCAGGACTGCTGGCTTTAAATAATATTTATCCTTTTTTCTGTACATTGCTATATTTCATTAAGGAAGAAAGTTTGGAAAGTGACTTTAAATTAAATTCCATAATGCCCCCACGTATCATAGCAGTGATCAATCTCAGATTCCTCACCCTTTGTTTTTGTATGTATAATGCCATGTCTTGAAACAACTATACAGTCCTGGTACGTGAATCACTGCTGGTATGTAAAACATTAAGTAGTCCAGTTGTTGAGGATCTTTAAAAACATTGTGATGCATCAAAAAGGGGCGGGCTTTGTTTTTTGAGACACTTGCCTGCTGAGTATTTATTTTTAGGCTATTTTTGTATTCAAAAGTACTTTACATTCCATAGTACATCTCTTTAAGTATGTGGCATTATTTGAATGTACAAGAGTATGTGCCTCTTACCAGTGTTAGAATTGCTTGGGAAAGAGGAGCGGAGGGGATGTGCTGTGAAACAAAAGTGTGCTGTGCTCTTTAACAACTATTTTCAGAGTTCCATTGATGTTGTTAAGGTTGTGTTCTTTTCCATATGTTCCTGAGACTAAGCCCTACTTATACATGTGGTATGATTTTCTTCCCCATGTATTTGTGCATATTATTTGTCTATAAAGATGAAATCCTAAGTATAGTTACTTGGAAGTAAGGCCCACTGACCTCTACAGGACTTAATTCTGAATAAATATGCTTCGGGTCATTTTGCACACAACATATGAAGATAATGCAACTTGCAAATATTGAATCTCTGGATTACATCCTTGATCATTTTGTAACTGTTCTCACAGTCCAGTACCTTGGAGATGTTTGTCCAAGATTCTGGTCAATGACTTTACAGTTTGAAAAGACAGTAACATTTTTCTAGTGAGACACCTATTGAATAGTCAATCAGTGTTACCTGAGAGGGGAAGTGGACTGTGTCTGAAACCTGAGTGTATGGAAACCAACTTTTGGTGTATCGATTTGCATTTTATTATCTCAAAGTTCTGCATGGCTTAACTGTAGTAAAATTACCAGTAATAGCTTATATTGTTTGTCACAAAGTAAAGTTGGAGCATTTAAAAGTCAATAGCTATTTTGGAAACAAATAAATTGCATATGCTCACGAAAAATACAGTTTAACTGCTCCTGTTTTGCTATGGAATTTACAGAGGGGTAACGTGTATAGCCTAAATGCCTCATTGGGTCTACAGATGCTTTTTTGGAGGCTGAAATCTTGCAAATGTTTACATGTGCCAGTTCTCTGCCTAGCAGCTACACCACAGACAAGCAGTCAAGTGTACAATCACCTGCTTCCTTTAGTTGCGAATTAATAGCAGAGGACATAGGATGAGTGGAGCTGCTTTTAACTAAACTGCAGTACAATCTGTGAAGTACTCAACCAGCAGGAAGAAAAGTATTCTGCACTAGGCTGTAAAAGAGAAATGTTGTTTCTGTGCTTTATCTGTTGTTCTTGATTTGGTATGTTAGACCTTAATAATAGTCATTTTGTCTTTTCATTTATGACGATATTTGCAGCTTGGTGTAAAGTGATCATATCATCTGGGAATTTGGATAAGAAAAATAGGTGCCTGTAGAATGGAGTTGCACCCTTGACTTTATGTATAATCCTGTCATCCCCCTTCATGGTATCCATTGACGTGTTTTCTGGCACCCACATGCTTTCTTTTCCAAAATACGTCTTCCTCAAAGCAAATTTCTTCCACCTCATTGGAGCAGGAAGTGCTTCAGAAGATCCCAGAAAGCCTCACCTTTAGGACTGCAGGGAGCATCGATTCAAAAATGGCTCTTCCCATCATGCAAGGAAGATTGGCTTGGAACCTCTCCAGTCTTTGTGATTTTTGCTTCCCCTGGTGGCTGCTGTTTTTTAGTGGTGTTTACTCCCTTTCCTCAAAATTCCAAAAGTGCCCACAGACTAAACAGATTTGAGGGGGCCGTGGTACAGTTAAGTCTTCATTTACTGCAATCGGTGTTGCATAAAAGCACAATCCAGCAAAAGTTTAAATAAATTTTAATTGGCTTTGTATTTACTGGGAGAAATTTTTAAGCGGGAGCCTATTTGTTCAAACCAACAGTCCTGTTTAAAAGTGTTTACTTCAGCAGGATTGGATCTCCAGCCTTGAGTCAAGTGACTGGTTTTCTTTTTCCCTCTGAATTATTTTCATCTACATCTCCCCAGAATCCCTGAAGGAGACTCCCCTTTAGGATCATTCAGGAAGCCTACCCCTGCCTAACCCTGTACTAAGTTCCCCACATCAGTGTTTAAACACCATCCAGCAGGTGTGACAAACACATATTTAACAGTATAAGACTAGGTAAGGTTTCCTTTGCCATGAGGAAGCCCTACCCCTCCCAACGTCCCACAGCCATTGACCAAAGGACCCTTAAATAAGAGCTGCCAAGAGGCATGTCGAGCCCCCCGCCCCGGTTGCCCCTGTCTGATGGAAGTTTGCTGAATTTTTCAAACTTGAAAAAAAGAGTTGGTTGATACGCTGTGGAATGGGAAGGCTTCTGTTTCTTTGTTACACTTCTAGCAGGTTTAAGCTGTAAGTGTTACAAAGTAAGTGTATTGGGGCAGGGGGAGAATAGACAGATGATGACTGTTGAAATATTAGCATGTGAAATTTGTATTGCATAACTCCACTGAATTTTACATTGAATTTTATTACTTGCAAAACAACACCAACAATGTAACACAATTTTTGTAATGGTTGATTTGAGAGCGTTCTGTAAACAGCTAGCTCTTTGCAGCCAAGGATAATAAAACTGTGTTTTTGTAATCAGTAATTATGACAAGCAGTGTGTGAGCTGCAGGTGATGCTACTTCCTGTTTAGCCAGAGCAGCTGTTCTGAAAATGCCGAAGTTGTGCTTCTAGTTATAGATGTCACAGGTAAATGTTGGGAGGAGACAATACACTGGAAGTGATGCTGCTTCCTGTTGTACTGTGGAAGCTGTTCTGGCTGTTTTTCTGGCTGTTGGGATCATTCTGCTGAAAAATATAAAGGGGAGAGACCCATGGTGTGTGTTGGAAGTGTACCTATGACTACTTAATCCATATTTTTAAAAACAGTGCAGATTGAAACCTTACTGACAGGTGGTATGGATAATACTCTGGGAATCTAGCATTAATCCATGGCTAGATTTGCAGTTCCAGTCTAGGGTGCACAGATATAAAAAGGAGCCATTTGCACCGTGTTGTGTATAGAGTTTTATTTTCTCAGTTGATTTTAACCTCCCCTTGCATAGCCAAATATGAGTGCCTACTTATTCGTAACCTTCATACTGGTAATCAAAGATTAAGTGGAAGCTTAAGTAGTCACAACTGTGGCAATAATAGGCAAAAACTACCAGGAACTTGTATGTGGATGAAAACAGCATTGAGCCCTTAAGAGAGGCAAGAAGTGAACACTAAAGGAGTTGATAGGAAAATTTTTTTTACAGGTCTGAAAAGCTGAGACCCAGTGTGGTATAGCAGCTAGAGGACTAAGATCTGGGAGACCCAGGTTCGAATCTCCACTCTGCCATGGAATCTCCGTGATTGACCTTGGGCCAGTCACTCTCTCAACCTAACTTACCTCACGGGGTTGTTGTGAGGATAAAATGGAGGGGAGGAGAACAATGTAAGCCTCTTTGAGTGGAGAAAAGGCAGGGTATAAATGACGCAAAATGCTAGTGGAATTTTTAAACGAACAGATTTAAAATGGTTGAGACAGCTACCTGTCATCCATACCTAGTAGTGAATCCTTGTTTGTGGATGACTGACTGCATCCACAGCTGGGTCGCTAGTCATGGTGTTTTCACTCTGACTCGGTGTCAGCTGTGTTCTGGGATGGGAGTGGAAAGCACAATAGGTTGTCTCCTGTTAATTTGCTGTTCTAAGGGGACACTGCTGTCTAAAGCAAAATACCTCGATATGAGATTAGCTGACATTCTTCCACAGGCTAGTTTTCATTTAGGTTCTTGGGTCTCTGAGGAAATTGGGGTTCTGAACCAGCATCGGGGTGATGGAGTGACAGGGAAGGAGAGGCCACTTATTTGTAGCAATGAGTACCATTAACGGCATGGTCCCAGCATAATGACAAGCTGTGGTTTGCTGCAGGAGGAAACCTTTGGGATTCTTGGTCTTACATATGTCTGAAATTATTTCTGCTTTCACAGTAGAGATGCCCACATTTTGTCTTGTCCTTCTGTCCCAACTGGGGTTAAACTGTGGTTCAGCACCCTGGTTAAGAGAAGTGAACCAACTGTAACTTGGGGTTTAGATGTTAAGAAAAAGGCCATGGCTTGCTATTAAAGCAGGACTAATCAATATCCCAAGTTTTACTGGGAGGGAAGCACACCAGTTGTGGTGTGGGGACAGATGGGTCTGGTCCAAAATGAGTGGCTCCAGCAGTTTTGCAAGCCAGCATTGTAAGGGGGCATTCCTCTTAGAACTTTTAGCTGCAACAGTGATGAGTGTTGGCTAACCAGCTGCTTCCTTGGCAGTACAGGAAGTGATAACTGGTATATTGCCATTGATTATCGGCTTAGGCACTTTAGCAGAAACAAGATACTTCTGTGGCACTGGTGGAGCTTGTCTCTGCTTGTTACTGTCCAACAGAAGCCTGTTGGTTAGTAACTGACAAGTTAAATGGCCGGTCTGCCCTGGCACACAAGCCAGAAGACTCCTTTGGATTCCTTACTGTTATGTTAATCCATGTCAGTGAATCTAGAGCACCTAAACTTGTGTCTCGATTTCAGTAGGTCAGCCATCACTTCCTGTGGTTATCCCAGTATAGGTATGATAGAAGAGCTCCGTGCTATCTGTTGACTTATTTTGAGGTTTGTGCGTGCCTGTCAAAATAAACTTTTTTTATTCATTTGTCTCTAATAATTGGGCTGCTTGAAATAGGACATGAAAGAAATACAGTTTTGTTCAAGTTCTGTGCCAAAATAAATTTTCAGTCTTAAACTAGTTTTACACATCCCTTCCGCCCCCACCCCCCCACTAAAGCACAACAAGGCAAGTAGGCCTTATAAATATTATCTGTGTCAGTTTGAGTTGTGCCATATTTAATGTGCTTAACGTTGCCTTTTCTCCAAAGTAGATTAGAGTATCTGCCTCTGTTTCTCTGATTCCTAGTTCTGTTACCTCAAAAAGGCCGGAAGAACTTTCTCAGATTTCCTTGCCAGTGGTAAAATGTAATGAACATAGCAGTGTGGGGAGGGATTGGCAACTAAATTTGCAGAATCATGTTGATGAAGAAAGGGCAAAATAGGAGTGGACTCTACCATAATGATAGCTGTAACTGTGTTAGAATAGTAGTACTCAATATATTCCAATATAGGATGGCTGACAGCACAGATTGGTGCCATGGAATGGGGGGAAATGTGGTTTCTCAGGAATGCTCTGGTTTGTTTAATGGTCCTCAAAACTCTAAATCACTGCATCTCAGTCAGAAGCATTTGGGCTGCCATATTTACTGGCAATGTTTGTAAAACACCAGACTTTATAAGATTGTTCTGAAAAGATCCCTGCTATCTGTGGTCTCCTTAGAGAAGAGTGATTATCAGAGAGGGGACTTTTTTCAGTGATGTCACTTTGCGTTTGAAATGCTTCCCACTTGAGCTTGGCCTGGCACCCACCTTATTTCCTTCAGGTGCCATGTCAAAACATTTCTTTTTGCTCAAGCTTTTAGTGGAGGGGCTCCATTTCTTTAGATGTTTTTTATGGCCTGCATCTAGCCTGAGGATGTGTTTTATAAATACAATGTTGCCAGCTCAGTATATTAGCTGTTTTTATGGCCTGGCTTATTTTTAGTTGCTTGTTTGGTTTTGTTGCAACGTTTTAGTTGTGAGCTGCCCTGAGCAGTTCTCTGGAGAGGCGGTTTGTAAGTTTTCTAAATAAATTATATCCCCAAGCATAAAGTATTAGTTTGTAGTCATAGTAAGCTTTAGGGCTGTTGATGTGTGAGTTATAGAACAGCTTGAATCGAGTGGAGAGGACTTGTAATTCCTTGCTTAGAAGGTGGTCCTTGTGATTGGGAATTACCCATATGGCTTTCATGCTTGTTTTGTGACTACATGCTGTCATTGCAAATGCAGTCTTCTTTTAAGTGTGGCTTAGTTCTTTGGACCATCTGCACAAAACAAAATGTAGAATGGAAGAATGATAGAAATGTATCCTAAAGTGAGGCAATGCAAGAATAGAAGAAGAGCCCTGGCAGATTAGGGCTAATAGGGCTTATAGAACAAGGCCTTTCCTTGATGTTCCCTTCTAGCCCTGGTCTTCAAAGGTTTACTGCCTCGGAATATGGAGGTTCCTTGGAATATGGAGGTTCCTCTCATCATAGCTAGTAGCCACTGATATCACCCATGAATCTTGTCTAATCACCTTCTAAAAAGCCACCTGTGCTAGTGGCCATCCCTATGTCCTTTTTAGTAAAGAAGTATTTCTTTTTGACTGTCATGAAACTATTGCCCCTCAACTTAATTGGGTGCTCTTAAGTTCTATTATCATGGGAAAGAAAGAAAAATTCTTTCTGTCCACTTTTCTCCAGGCCATGCATAATTTTATAAAAACATCAATTGTATACAGTTTATAGAGCGCTATGAATAAATGTATTTATCCCAAAGGAGAGTATATCCAGTGAACTGTAGTTGAAGACTAGGAGGCATTTACACGGAGCAAGAAGAGAGTATACAAGTAACAGGAGAACAAAACAAAGCCTGTTGGCTGACTTAATACATGAAGGGAGGTGCGCACAATGAAACAGGGAGAAAGCTTATGAGTTGTGTAGAAGTAGGCTCCAAGTAAATGAGTTGTTCAATACTCTTACAGAGAGATTGATATTATTAAAACAAATATGATGATGTCATGTAACATCACCTAGAAAGTGATTAGCCAATCAGAGTGACTTAATGAGTGGGCCCTGGATCATGGAATGTCTTCATTAATTTTTGTTAGTAATGATTGTGTTCTGACCAAGAGAAGGTACAGGCCAGCTTTGCTGATTGAGATAGAGACACGACTGAATAAGGGCATGTTTGTCATTCCTGGAAAAACACAGATGAGAGGAAGATAAAGAGTAGGAATAGAAAAATTGCTCATGGTGCTTTTCCTTTGGTTTTTGATGCTGTTTGTTCACTCACTCATTCCTGAGAATCCACCTTTCCAAACAGCTGCCTTTCTGTAACTCTTCTGATGTTGTCTTCTTGTCCCCCACCCACCCAATCTGCTGGTCTGTGCTTCCAGTGCAATTGCTGCACGGTTTCTTTTGAGGTGAAACCAGACCAATTGTGATTGCCTCATGTAGCGTACAAAGTTGCCTGCCTGTCTATATTTACTCAAATGCAAGGCTAGTTTCTATGCAAATACAAGACTGATCAAAAAAAGGAAGAAAGAAAAGACGAGATTGTCACATACAAATTACATTTATGCCTCACAATAATCTCATCAGGTATAACATTTTGTGTGTGTGTGTGTGTGTGTGTGTTTGGGGGTGTGTGGATCTCATTCAAGCCAGTAAATACTGTATTTCCCTCACCACCCTCTCACCCACCTGAAACTAACAAGGGAAGGCTACCTTTCCTAATCCTTTCTTTAAAAAGTTGTGTGCATCAGCAGTGGTGTGCTTACATGCCCTTTTCAAAGAGGGAAACAAAGTCCAACTGAATTTACGTGCCAATACAGCTGTTTTTCACACCTGTCAGATAATGCCCTGGGCAATTAGTCTGAACCCTCTCCTGTCCATTGGGAGAAAATTGTTAACAAACAATAGAGTACAGTAGTCCTCTTCCCTACTCAGAAGAAGAAAACCTTGGGCAGAGTTCCTTCACTTCCTACACAGCAGCACAAATACTGGATTACTTTATCTTCCAGCTAATCCAGTACTGCTTGGGTTCTACAAGGGGGCAGATGGGGTACGCGTTGTCATGCCTCCTCCATGGTACCTTATGCTGTGGTTTCAGTGTCCCTATGGCCCTATTGGCTCAACCCCTCTCTTGGTTACAACTCTCAACATCCGATATATTCACTGTTCTTGTAGAGTGAGAGAACAAGAAAGATGGCTTTGCCTACATATTGCTGCCTGGCCTCTCTCATGCTTAGCCCACCTGTGGACGAGGGCTTTCTTGTATATTATGTAAAGCCTCTAACTTCCTTCTTCCCACGAGCCTCTGTAGTCACCTTTACTGCTTCTAACTGGGGGGGAGGGCACTGCAGATTCTGACTATGACTTGCCTGTTGACATCAGCTAGGGTCTCTCTCCCTGTTTTCCTCTGCATTGGCTGGCCATGTGGCAAAATCCCAGGAAGGCCTACCAGTGAAAGTACCTACTTGAAAAAAGGCAGAGATAATGTTTTTGGAAGCTTTGTTTTCACTGGAAGTTAAATTTTAAATTCATGGAACACCTATGCTTGTCCGTGAACTGGGAGTGGGTATTGCAACTAATCTAAAAGAAGGATCTTTCTCCTTTCTATAAGGAGTGACCAGGGAAGGCGTACCCGTAACAGCTAGACCAAGTGAATGTGGTCTGATGTTTCCAGGTCTGGTTAGGAGGCATGGAGAATTGAGCTGCAGCAATCTATTAGTATAGATGGGACAGCACTCTCTGAGAGATTTTGGAGTAAGTGGAGGCCTAATTGTGGCATGCAATACCCAGGGGCAGGCAGGATGAATGAGGTATGGTGTTCAGGGCCAGAAAGCTCCAGAAACTGTGACTTGGGGTAAGAAATTCACCAGTTCATTTTCTGAGCATTTTAAAAGGCTTAAGGTCAGTTCTCCTTTGAATTTAATTGCATAAGAACATTTGTCTGATTAAAATCTCTCTTTCTGCACGGAGGTCTTCTATGCATCTAGCAGGAACATTTTTTCCCTGTATTGCTCCCCCCACCAGTGCTGCCTGTTTAGAATGTGCAGATCCTTGAGTATCCTAAATTCTAGTTTTAAGTTAGTGGTTCTTAGAAAATTAGAAGTAATAATTGATGTTTCTCACCTCTCTGCAATTTTGAAAAGATCAGATTCATCCTAATCGTCGTCTTGCTTTCCAAACGCTCCTTTGGTTGTGTGTGTGTGTGAAAGTAATGGTGATTGTATATCTTTATTATTTGAATGGTATTAATAGCAACTCTTGGTGCCATATTTAGTGGCTCTGGCTACTTGTTGTTCTGCTGTTCTTTCCTCTCAAATTGCCCAAACACAGCTGGGTTCACAAGAGGAGAAAGGAAAACATGATACTACTGCCAAACAGACAGGAAACTGTAGTAGACCTTGCGAGCGGCCGAAGGGCTTAAACACGCCTTCCGTCCAATCAGCTGTGAGTTCTGTTGCTATGTGCACTCTTTACTCTGCCTTCTTTGTAGGGGAAAAAAATGTCTTGCACAGAGAGGCTGAGTAGGCACCCAAAGCTGAACATTTTTGTTCCAGCCACTGCAGACATCTGGATCCCTGAAACACTGGCAGCGTAGCTGACTTGCTGCCAGAAAACAACTTCTTTTCCACAACGACCCCAGTATGGTTTACAGTGGAAACAGATGGCTGCATGTAGAAGGTGTGTAATCGAAAGAATGTAGTAATTGTAAATGCTGAAATATCTTTTTAAGTTGTTTATGAGCCTGAATGGGTTCTTCGGTAGAATTGGCATTAAGCTCATACAGGCTATGGTTTCTTCTGTCTGCGTGTCAATGCTGAACAAAGGTAATTTTCATTTAATAGTTTTGCAGTTTGCTTGCAGTGACCAAGTGATGTTGAAAACAATCCAGGATTGTTGATTCTGAACAAAGGCAGGCAGGGGAGGAGAAATGATAAACAAGAAAAGAAGGAGATGCTGTCTGTCAAAGGCACTCTTATTTTTACAACAAAAGAATATCTGCACAACACTATCAGTGGTAGGTGCTGAACTTTGACTTAATGTTTTGGTTATTGAATAGCCGTGTTAATAATTTCACAGTTATAACTTGAGCTGAGAAAACTACTTGATACTAAGTTTGAATTTTACATGGCTTCACCTTTCCGTATAGTTGTTAGTAATATACCTAGGGAAATAAATACTTTTTCAGAATAATTTGTGTCAGATTTTCTTGATAACGGCTGTTATATATGCACAGTATCCGCTTTTAATGTTACCATAGAAGAGCTTCTTATAGCCAAATGTATTGCTTGCTTTACTTGTTTACTATGAAAACAAAAGACTTGGCTGACAGTACTTCTTTTGTGTTCTTTTTGTTTGTTACATAGGTCAAAGTTCTTTCAAAACACAAGGAAATTATTACAGTACTTTCGTTTGTTGTAATAGCAAAGATCATCACAGCATTATCCATCTTTGTCATTTGTTTAGGGCAAAGAAAGGTTATACAAATAGCATCCAGCCATTTGGCTACCTGAAAACTAATTTAAACTTGAAAACCGACGCACCATTGTTCTTCACTTGAGGACATTAGACCTTTTCAGGTGTTCGTCTGCGAACACTTGCTGGGGGGGGCAGGGGGAGCGGGAACATTTGTGCTTGGGATAGTGCTTTCTGGCTCTAGATCCCTGTCATCCTCCGTGCATTAGAGCATCTGCACCGAGTCCCCATGCTTGTTCACTCTTCTGCATGATTGGGACCCTGCTTCTTGCAGAGTTCCTGATCATGTGGAGGAGCTTACGCATGGAAGTTCTTCTTGCGGATGTGCAGTTGAGCTTGCATATGTTGGGGTGGAGCCCTTTTGCTCCCCTCTACATATATTAATTGAACATGTGGATAAACATCTGAAGAGGACTCTTGCTCATGTGAGACGCAGTTACAAAGAAATACAAGGTTCTAATAGGATTTATTAATTCTATTTATGCGCATCTGTTGGTAGCTTGGAAAGGCGCAGAACTCTGATCTGTTAGCTATTCTTGATCCACGTAATCATCCTCTACAAGAGTGGAGAAGATCATACTTGGACTGTTTGCTTTTTCAGAGTCCTAGAAAAATGCTGTGGGTTAGTAAGCACATAATCGCAATAAAAGATAGCATCAAGTGACTGAAGAAGTGTATTACAACATAATCACCATCTTTTAAAGCTATCCAGCCCACAGGATAAGCAATCTAAAGCTCTAGTTACAGCTCTACAGTACAGGGAAGCACAAGTGCTTGGATTTCTCAGTTCCTTTGTTGAAAATGGAATGCTCCGCCTGCTCATGAAGACCTTGCTGATAGCTTCCTGCTCTGTAGAAGACTATGAGAAATGTAGGCACATGTAGTCCTCTTTGCAATCACGGTCACCCTTTACAAGTTCCCCCTGGTGCTCGCTGCATATGCATGATGTGTCCATGCTTACAACAGCTTCCCTATTCCCGTCAGCGGAAACTGCAACTGTGTACACTTACTCCTTTAAGTGCACAGAGTTACCACTTCCATGTAAGTGACCGGAGAAGCACATTTGAATGTGAGCTCCATGCATACATGATGCTGCATTTAGGTCTCTGGATTATGGCCACAATGTCTTTGTAAGCCGTATTTATAGTGAGTTCCTCTAAAAAGTCATGCCTCTGTCTCTGGGCAAATGTATGTGTAAACAAATAAAAAAAATGTGCGTGTCGTGTTTGTCTTTCTGCATGTTTGAGAAACTTGGGAGACCTTCCTGTTGTCGGCTTTCTAGCTGACATAAAAATGGAAGGAACTGTGTCTAACTTAAGATAACTTTTAACAAAATGTACAAGAAGGCCTGTTTAGGCATAAGCTCTTCCCAAAAACCCTACTTGGTTTAAAGGATCAAAAGGGGCATGCTTAAGCTGAAGCCCACTTCCTACTTTTCACGTGTCTTCCACTTCCAAGCAGTCAGTTTCAAGTCTCTTCTACACTGGCTTGTATGGTGCGAGAGAGATGTTTGATCTGTGGTGGACATCTTTTCTGTTTCCATCAGACTTTTAATGGGGAAGGGGGAATTTGTTTGCCTTCATTCTTATGATGATTTCTAAAGTGTAATATGAAGGGCTGCCTTGTGGCAGTCATCTAATATGTTTTAGACTTATATTTGGCAGAGCTTGAAGAACTTGGGTGTCTGAAGAAATTATTTTAATGCACTATAGGTGTTATTAAATCAAGTGTATAACTGGAGGTCATGATGCAGTCCACAGTCCCCTGTGAAGATGATATGATGTCCCTCATATAGGGCACATATTGAATAGTTTTTATAAAATTAAAATCTGTTAAGTGGCCCTGATGATTACCCATGCTTACGTTTTGCACGTTCACTACCCACTATGTTGCCAGTTCTGTAAATGGGTTTTGCAAATTCCAGTACAACTTGTGCATTTCCTATAGTACAGAGAGAGTTATTCCCCTTCCCAAAGTTTGAGAATCTGTGGAAGCAATTGCTCAGTTGAACTTTGACTCCTGAATATCAGGGTATCGTCACAAGATAAAAGTTCTGAAAGCCCATCAGGATACTGTGGTTAGTTCTGGCAGAGGGAACCTTGACTGTCAAAAGCTCAGACCTTGGAAATCTAGTTGGACTTGAAGGGACTATTGGACCTGGATCTTGCTCTTTGACTGCGAACCAACATGGCTACCCACCTGAAACTATCTGCTGTCAGGTTGTAACACAGAGAGATTTGTTAAGCAGAAAATATTGAAATTTGAGGAAGGGGAGCAGGGATGAAGATGTGAAAAATGCTTTGGAAGTTATCAAAGTAAGCACAGGGCAGTCAGTTCTACGAATAACTGCTCTTTGAAGTTATCTGTGTTAGAAGGTTTTGGACCTTGCTAAGCTGAACATTTGTTGTTGAACCACTTCAAGCAGGAGTTTACATGCAGATATACATAAAAAGAGCTGTTCCCTGTGTAAGGTTATACTTTTCGCTATAATGTATTTATCCCCAGGGGGGGAAAAGTTTGTAACTGAAATGGAAAAATAAATAAGTAGTATTTAAAAAAAATAAGAAGCTTTGCTGCATGGTTTGTAAGTGCACCTGTCACTTTTCTTATGTACAGCTAACTAATTCTTTGCAGCTTTATTTGATGCGGAAATGGTCTTGCTAGTTTGTGACAGTGTCTGGTTGTGTGCTATACAGGTATCATGAAGATCTCTGCCCAGAGTGGTTTTGTAGCATTTTTTTAAAAAGGCACCTTTAAAAAAAAGAAATCAGTCCTAGATTTCTTTAAACGTGCAAATGGTGTCTCATACTGAGATGGCCTTCCTATCTGGAGCATGGAGAAGGGGGAAAATCTGACACCCAATTTGTAGCCAAACCTTTGTTAAATGTGTCTGCCTGATGAATTGTGAATTGAGGGGGACTGGGCTTGCTTTTGGGTGGGTAGGAGAAACAACATAGTGGGTTCTCTTTGGATGTAGGGCCATGTGTACGCCTTTCCATTTGTTATCTTGGTTAAAAGCATTTCCAAGATGGCTGGGGTGTAAAGGTCCAGTGTTCTTAACAGGCAAGGCTTATGTCTTTACAACTGGGGACAGAACATCTTCAGGCTTAATTGTACCACAAACCTAGAGCTGGACAAATAATGTGGACTGTATTGAGGGTGGGAGGCAGTTCTGTTCTTACTGATAAGGCTCAAAACCTTTGGAGGAACTTCTGCTTATCTAACAGGCTTTGCGAATCCCAGCTTTTTAACCAGCTATTATTTTATATGGAGTTTTAAAAAGTAGGTGTGAGGGAATGGCATTTCTCCATAGCAAGTTTCTAGTTAAGTTGGGAAATGTAAATTCTCCAGTAGGCAGTAGTAAGGAAAAAGATACCCTATCTTTGCAGCAGCTGCAGGAGAGAAATTAGAGTGAGACAAAGTAGTTTGTTCAAACCGCTCAGTGAGCGACTCCAGATCTCTTCGGCCCAAGTCCAAGAACTCTGTCTTTGAGAAATGTAGATTTGAGCTGTAGTTTTCTCAAATGCTGAGTTCTGGTGTTATCTCAGTGAAATAGAAACTACAGCAAAGTTGCCACCTCTTGAGTCTGGGATGGTGTAGATCGATTGTACTTTGCAGTTCCTCTCTGCATCAGACTTAAGGCAGTCTTTCAAGGGATAATGTCTTTTCTGCAATTGTAGGTGCATGTGAAACTGCTGTGAGAACAATGAAAAGTAAGGAACAGGATTATAGATCTGTGAGATCCAGCATTGTGTGCCTGGCTTTTATGGAAACAGGCTGCAGCATCTGTTCTGTGTATGTATGTGTTCTCCCCCCCCCCCCGCCCTCAGAATTAAGTGTGGAGGAACAAGCAAAGTACAGAGGAGAGAAATGCAGCAGCCACAGACCCAGAGCAACAGCAGCAGTTCTCCCACTCGGTGGAAAGTATTGGCATGTTGTTGTATTTTAATGCATGGGACTAACAATGCTACAGAAGAATTTTAGAACTGATGCCCATTGTGGGGGGGAAAATTTTCAAGTCCCTTGTAGAGCAGCCATTCTACCTAAATATTATTTAGCTGGCAAGAAAACACGTAAGGGACAAACATTCAGTTTATGCCCTAGCCTGTGAACACATTTCACTTATCCGATGTCTTCTACCTTCCTAAGGAAAACAGAGTACTTGCACTGTGTTTAGGGACAGCCCCTCTCCCCCCCCATTTTAATATTTATTTAGATCCAATGTCATCGTAACTCCGTCTCCTTTCTTTTTACCTATTCAGGGATGAAAGAATGAGATTTGATTAGAAAAACTCATGCCGCTGTTAATCTGCCTGGCTTGCAAGGCTAACTGGCGAGGTTACCTTGGAGCTGTGTATTTTGAGCTGTGAATCCTGGCCCTTAGAAAATATGTTCTAAGAATACGCAGCACAGGGTGTTACAAAACATACATGCAACAATAACCTTCCCTCAGAATAGGCTTGCAATTGGGATAACCCCCTGGGAGAACAGGGGTGAAATTAGGTCATGCAAAGACACTACTGTAGATGAGCCTATTGAGTTTTTGTTTTGTTTGAGATCGCTCTGAATGTACTGAAAATGCTCCTTTTTACTGTTGTGTATTTGTACATTCTACGTATAACTGACTAATTTGAGTCATATAATGGAAACACGCTAATAAATGAGTAAGAATTAAGCATAAAATCTCTGGTTAATTTTTCATTGTGAATTAACTTAATCCTTGTATTCAGAGAACAAATGAGAAAAGTCTTATAAGCTGTTGTGCTATATGGAATATTTTTATGGAAAATAAAGGAATGTGAAAGATACTGGTTAAGTGTATTGGAGAAAACCATCCCTGTCAATTTTGTGGGAATTTTTACAGTCATTACAGTAGGCCTAAGCATGTTTACCTGAAACAAGTCCTGTTAATTCATGAGCTAGTTAAGCAAGTGTTCTTATATAGCTCTCTTGATACTACATATTTAGCCCTCTTGAATCACCCAAGAGCTTATAGCTTTCACTTGAACCAAATAAGGGGTAAGAATGTTTCTAAGATTCAAAACAGACTAAACTGTTTTGGCAGCATTTTTAGGATTTGACTGCAAATTGGGAGGAAAGCCCCCCTATGTAATACAGTTTTAATAAGACATTGTAAGGTTGCGTTACATTCAAACTCTCCATACTGGGATATGAATTTTAAGCTGGGCAAAGCTGTGCTGTTTTGAACTTGTGTGTGTTGACTGATAGTCTAAAATTACAGTATTTAAAATAGAACCTCTCAGGTGTCACTCTGAGTCCTTGCTCACACTCTCAAATTCATCATGTCTGATGCCTTGATTAAAAAACAATGATTCCATCCTACCTGATCTGAAGCTGCAGCCGCTTCCTTCCTCCGTTGGAGACAACATAATTCTTGGTGAAATTATCCAGTGTCCTCCCCTTCCCATGGAACTCCCCCCCGCCCTGCCCCCCCGAAAACTCACCCATGTTTTGCATTCCAAACTAACATAGAGGAAAACTTATTGTCAGAATTAACAGTTTGTTTTAAAATGTGTCTTAAAGGCTGCATTTGAAAAGTTGCCCCTGACCTGTCAAATGGTGAGAAAGTGTTCTGAATTTTGTTGGGCGGGTATAATTTTCATGGTGTTTATTCCAGAGAAATTGTTTATCTCTTAAAAAACTGGGAGATGTTGTAAGCTTTTGGATAAGTTGATGGCCAGATTTGCACCCCCCCCCCAAACCCTCAAGCCGTACATGTTTAGTCAGCAAGCTATGCAAATCCGATGTGAATTTGTTTAGTCTGCCTTGTTCCCTTGGCACAAAAAAGTTGCAGTGTTTTCAAGGTTCCATCTAAATACCCAATATCTCTTGACTGCTTTTTTTAACACTAGAGCTCCTTTTATTGCTTTTGCCAGGTAGCTTGAAAAAATATTTTAAAGAATTGTTAATTTTAAACATACTTCATTCTCTTGGAACATGTATCTGTGCTATTGTGTGAAATTCCTCTGAGATGATAGTGGCATCCCTGTTTTGATATTCGACCACCAAAGGAGTATTAATTCAGAGAACTGTATATTGTCAAGGTTAGGGGAAGAGACCTTTCCAGGGAGGCTGTGGCTTCTGTCTCAGCATCCACAGCCCCGGCTTCTGCTCCTAGAAGGAAGCATTCTCCCCCCCTCCCCTTAAGTTAAGAGAGGGAGAAAACCAAGTGGTTCACTTTACAAATGACTCCCAAATTTGGGTTGGAATCAAAACTAGTCTGTTGGCTGTGCAGTGAAGAAATATCCTATTATACTGAGCAAGGGGAACTAAAGCAGTTTCCTTGATTTAGGAAGCATCTTATTGTAACACCGCGACTTTACTTCCCTTTTGTTTTGGGTTTTTTTTTTCTTTCCCTAGTCAGGGTGTGTGGATAAAGTATAGATCTACACAGAACAATGAAAATTGCTGATGGCAACAATTTGTGTGTTTCTTTCCCTGGATTGTTTTGTTTTAAAATGCCTGAAACTGACATGTGGTTCTCTCAGTCTGGAGAACAGAAGACAATAGCTGCATTGGCCTGATAGAGAAGGAAGATAGGATAGGAAATTACTGCAGCAGTGGACTCATCTGTGTGTTTCTGCTACTTGCTGCAATGTGATCTAAATGATGGAAGGACTTGGGAAATTGTAGGGCAGAGGAGCTAATACATGACCATGCAGTGCAGTGGGATAATTGAACATCAGACACATTGTCCTGAATTGGCCCAGTTAATTGTCCATTGCTCACTTGTATATGTTAATTAATAGATCAACCTCTACAGACAAGTTAAGCCTTTAATATTGACTAGTATTGAGGCTACCCTAAGCAGAAAAAAAAGCCACCTGTTTCCCCAAGATTATGCATGCTTAAAATGGCAAAGTAAATGCCTACATTCAGCATAAATCCTGTTTTGCCTATTCTTCCAGATACATTAAATCACATAGTGATGCCTGGTACCTGAAAATTGTACAGGAACTGATGTGACACAGTTCCTGCTAGTGCCCACTGTAGAATCTACGCTTTGGGGATTGTGTGAATTGGCCCTTTAGCAAACCTGTCAACAAACTGGTGAAATATTCCTTTGTAGTTTTTAAGTCTTCATAGAGAAGGTAGCAGAAAAGGGAGATTTATACTGTAATTCTAAGGCTGTTGACTTCAGTGGACTTAGAATGATGTAACTTTGCTTAAGATTGCACTATTAAGAACTAAGGAAGTTGGAAATCTGGTAAGTGATTTTGTTTTTTAAAAAATAATCTTACTGAAAACAAAACTTGGTGATCTTTTCCTAGCTCATATATGGAATATAAATAGCCGGGCAATTAAAAGAAAAGATTATTGTATATTTTAAGCCTTAGCTCTTCCTTGCAATATTTTAAAAATGTCTTTATGTAATCAGTTAGCAAATTAAGCACAAAAGGAAAAGGGGCACTACTAATAATTTTGTTCTTGAGCAAGTAGGTCATGGGATGCCACTCAGAGTTTACGACTTTGTCAGGTAGTTTCAGGTTGATTTGAATCCTAGGATCTCTTGCGCAAAGATATAGTTCAGTTACAAGTTTCAATGAACCTGCCACAACAGTTGAGCAAACTATTCACATGACATCTGTATTTCTAAAACTTGAGCTGCTTTTCCAGATTTTCTTCCAGCTTGGCCTTTTCTAAATGAAGTGTGTCATTTTTAGGATTTATTCAAGTGTGGCTGTGTTAGTCTTTATAGAAACAATATTAAGAAAACAGTTGCAGCATATACACTGAGAGCCAGTTTGGTGTAGTGGTTAAGAGCGCGGGACTCTAATCTGGAGAACTGGGTTTGATTCCCCCCTCCTCGACTTGAAGTCAGATGGGTGACCTTGGGTCAGTCACAGCTCTCTCAGAGCTCTCTCAGCCCCACCCACCTCACAGGGTGATTATTGTTGTGGGGATAATAATTACATACTTTGTAAACTGCTCTGAGTGGGTGTTAAGTTGTCCTGAAAGGTGGTATAAAAATTGAATGTTGTTGTACTACTACTACTACTGTCTAATCAGCCATTCAGCATTGATACTATTACATTTTATGTTTTTCAGTTTTTCATTATGTTGAATGTCCCTTGTCATCATATCTGACTCTTGTCTCTCGCCTGGGAAATAATTTTTTACTAATTCTGCCAATTTGGTGGTGATGGGGTGGGGAGAGATGGGTGCTTCCTCTCCTTTAGCGAAACCACTGTGGACCATAAATGTTTTTTGAAAATTGTAATCATTAGAAATGCCTGGACTGGTACCACTGAAACAGAATGCAAAATGAGGGCTGCATTGTTTTCGCAATAGGGGAGGGGGGCTGTGCAATAGAAACATAAAACAGGGGGGTTTGTTACATTATACATCTGCTGGAATCAAGTATCTCAGTGTAATTTATGAAGAGCACTCCCAGCTGCTGCTTTATCTACTGAGGGTTGCTGAATTTTAATTCCTTATACTAGTTTAGACTGGACTTGTACTGTAACAATGAATACTCTGTGTGTTCCTTGTTAAACCATGCTTGGCACAAGATGCGGCAAAAACTAAAAGCTGAGATTTCTAAACCATTATGTATGGTAGGCGTACCAGCATTGTAAAACTTACTCTAAAGGGCATTTCTGAGGTGCCACACATCTCTTCTTTCCCACTGAGTATCAAAGGTTACTATATTCTAGCATTAATTGGTCTTAATGATGACAGGTGTAGCGCCATGTAGAGTTAATGCAGAGCCTCAATGTTGGATTTGTTGACAATGATGCTGAATATTAACAATGAAGCTGTGGCAATGAGAGTTTCAGCCTCGAACACCCCTGAGCAGTAATGACAGTGATCTATTGTCCCTCCCAACATGGAAGCTTTGAGCTGGAATATTTCATCGGCACAAAGGATCCCATGTCGACATGAAATAGTATGGGCTTGTTTTGTTTTACAGAATGTCACAGGAGTAGTTAGCAGGTTCAGTTTATATAACATAGCACTTATGTTAGTGTCAAGCAGAAATAGAAGTGAAACAGAAGCGAGGAGGTTGGGGTACCTGATGGTGTTTAACCAGGAATCCATAAACTGCTTTGTGCAATGAAGAAAAACAGTTTAGAAATAGAGCAAGTAAGTAAATAAACATGGCTGTTGTGTTGTCAGTAGTCAGTATGTGTTTAAATTTAGCGAATAGCAGGGGAAAACCTCTAGTTATACTCTTATCAGGAGTAATAAGTTTATTAAAAAAAACTGCTAACCGCACAAGGAGACATGGTGCCAGGCAATGTCTTATCCTGGGATAAGCTAGGCTGGAAGAGTTATTGCAAACACACACATACAGCCTGCCATGCCATTCACTGGGCAGCAGGTACAAGAGAGACATACTGATGTTTCTTCAGGCCCACTGTGTGCAGAAGGGCAGTATATAAATACTTGAATCTGAGGAGGTAAGGCAGGAGAGAAGTGTTTTAGATAAATAAATTTTGTGTGTGCGCGCAGCAGGGAGGAAGCCAAACCACTTTTTTGAGGAGGTCGGTTTTTAATGTTTTGTAAGGTTTATTTGAGGAAAGGGAGTGACCTCTGTCTTTTTACATGGAGATCCCTGATTTCTTTGTCTTTTGTTGAGATGTAGGCCATTGAAGAGTAAGCAAGCAAAATGGTGTTTATTGTTGCAATTTTTGCCTACTACTGTTTCATCTGCAACAGGAACATTTGCCTCTCTAGCCTTTAGCCTTTAACATGAATCCCTACACCGTTCTTTACAGTGCCATTCTTTACTGTGCCAAGATAGTTCCTCAAACTATGAAATGGTATTTTAAAAAAAAACCTGTCTCCTTAAGATGCACATCAGTAGAGAGGTTAGTGTGTCAGACTAGGAGCTCGGGGGTCCCTGTTGAAATCCCGCCTTGGCTATGCAGCTGACTGGGTTTCCTTAGGGCCGTTGTTCTCAACCCAACCCACTTCATAGGGTTGTGGGAGACGACAATGGCTTATGTTAGCTGCTGTGAGCTCCATGGAGGGAAGGGCAGAATAAAAAATATAGATGTTTTATTCAGTAGTTCAAAGTGGTTAACAGCAACAAAACAATCATTAAAATGCCTGAGAAATAAAAAATTAGATATCAGTTGAAATTAGAACATCTTGCAGTCTTTGTGAAAACTGAAATCGAGGCCTCCAGCAGGCAACTCCGTAGCCAAGGCACTACACTGGTAAAAAAACCTTGCTGTTTTCTTACTTTTAGTCCAGCGAAGGCTTCTCAGAGAGAATATGGATTTAAGCCAGAGCTTTTGCTTTATGAAATGGCAAGATGACATTCAGTGTACCAATATTGCAAATGCCCCTTTGTGCTTTCCAAATATATGAAGTAGAAACACATTCCTGGCAAATAAGCAAATCCTGTTTGCTTTTCCATCTTTGCCATGGATGAAGACCAGTTCTGTAGAACATTATTTAATTATATGATGTTATGTCCTCTTTATTTGTAGCATGAAGCAACTAATAATCAATTAATATAGTCCGAAAAGCACAGATTATCACCCCAATATACAAGCCATAAAAAGTAACGCCAAGGCAATAAATTGGCTGTTTTTACCTTATCTGCCATTAATCCCAAGGCTCGGGGGCAGGGGGCACTTATTTCCTGTTTCAGGAAATCCAAAAGAGAGAATGCTTTAGACCTCTGGTCCAGCCAACAGCAAGCAAATGTAGTATTCAAAGGCCTGCACAAACAGGGCAAGCTTCTGTAATGTTCTGAATCTTGCTAGGGAAAGTGCTGCCTACCTCCTCTTGAAGACTGCTCCATAATGTGGGGGGTTTACTACAGAAGATGCTGTAACTCGATAAAGGACAAGCATTCCTCTCAAAAAGAAAAAGCTCACCAACAGATAACAGTTGTGCCAGTGTGTGGGCACATATTGGGAGAGATCGGGGGTCTCACATCACAAAGGGCTTTAGATATCAAAGCAGGCACACTGAGTTTTATGCGGAAGCAGACTGGTAGCTAGTGCAGTTCCTTTAAATAATGGTATGGTGTTTCTCATGTGTTGGGTCCCCAAAATGTGGGACAGCCCCATTGTTTCTGTGATGGCCTTGAAGTTCTTAGTCTGGCCAGATAAGGTGACAAGAGTTGTCAGTCTTCTCATCTCTAACACCATTCCAGAGATCACCTTTACCAACTCTGCCAAAGAGGCCACTGGTGAGCAAACCAGTAGAATTCCTAACCCTGTCCCTGGTACCTAACACCAGACATATATAATCAAAATTGGCTACTCTGTGCTCCAGGTATTTTCTGAAGACTTCTGAAGGATTATAGCCACCTCCCCTTCCTTTTTGTCAAGGTTGATTAAGGCCTCTCTCAGGAGTCAACTGAGAGAAGAGTAGCTGGCTAGTATCCAACCAGGTTTCAGTTACACATGCAAGACTGCACCCTCCTCCAAGATTATAGAAGCAAGTGAACTTATTTCTAACCAATCAAGCATTCATTAACATTAAGGTCTATCAGGAAGGTAGCATAAAAGTCTCCCTGCCTATGTCTAGAAGGATGGGTTGGCGATTATTTTTTGATTAGATGCTGATAAACCATGTTCTGCTATTTCAATTTAATCTGAGATTTAACTGAGGCATTTTAAAGTATATCTTGCTTGCTTCTGAAAGCATATTTAGTAAAAGAAGGCGTGCTTTCAAGTTAAAGAAATTGTAAGCACCTTTATTTCATTTATACCCCACCTTTCTCTCCAGTGAGGACCCAAAGTGGCTTTGCACCATTCTCCTCTTCCCCATTTTATCCTGTGAGGGAGGCAAGGCTGAGTACGTGTGACTGACACTCAACAGGTTTCCGTGGCAGAGTGGGGTTCAGTATTTGGTCTCCCAGATGCTAGTCATTCTAACCACTAAACCACACAGGCTCGTCTAACTGATACTGAACTTTGACCCCTATCATGGATTGGAGGACATAAATCACCAATTTACCTGGATCTCAGATATTTAGAGGCGAAGCAGTTATTTCGTAGGCACTTAACAGGGTCTTTTCTGCAGAGGGCCCTTTCAGAAGGTGACTACATTGTTAGTTCTGTGCTGTAGTGTATACCTTGGAGAAAAAGGGCACCCTTACTTATAATGAGTATATGTAGATATCATAGAGTCCTTGCCTGGCACTCTCAGTGCAGGAAATCAAAGCTGTCTAGACAGAGGCTTTACTGTTATATAAAATGGCTTGACCTCTACTAGAGACCAGTAGTAGAACTCACTTAGAGAATATTTGATTTTTGTTTTTTAGTAACATAATATGTGGCATAGCAAGCTGTGTGCTGTTTTGAAAGGAATAATGAAATGGAACATGGTTAAGTTTTGCCAAAGAAACTTAACCATGTATATGGTTGATAATTTGTATTGGTGCTCATCTATAATTGGGTGCTTTGTTCTCTGTATTAGACACTTTAGATGAATACTTCGAATACGAAGCAGAAGAGTTCCTTGTCAACTTGGCCTTCCTGATTACTGAAGGTAGAACACCAGAATATTCTGTAAAGGGTAGAACTGAAGGCTTCCACTGCCCTCCAGCGCAATCGGGTCAGCCAGTAACAGCTAAGCATGAATGCAGTGACAAACTGGCCCAGGTATGACAAGTAATGTTCTCAATTGTTGTTGTTGACTCTGTTCTCTGAACTGGTGCTTCCATTAAATTAAATAGTAAACGTGAAGGTGGTGTTCAACCTGTCAACAAGAAATATTTTATAGACTAAAACTTTTTTTTGCTAAATGTTTTCAAAATTTACAGTTCAAGAACATACTACATCCTTGACCTTCAAGCACAATAACAATATTTGCTGCTAATATCTAATAGTCTGTTGTTAAGCATTGGTGAGACATCTAGATGCTCAAGAGTAGGGGTGTGCACTTCGGGTCTCTGATTCAGGGTTTTTCCCCAAATTGGGCCCAATTTGTAATGCTTCGGGGTTCCCGAATCAGCCCCAGCATTGCTGAGCTGATTCAGAAATCCCGAAGCAAAACTTTCTAAAGTGTTTCGGAATGCTTCGGGAAGCTTCGGGCTCTCAGAGCTTCCCGACAGCTTTTTTTATCCTATGGGAGGGGGAGGGGAAGAGGGAGTTTTCTCTTCCCCTTCCTATTGGATGAAAAAGCCAGCCTGGAAACTTTCAAAGCTCAGAGCAGCGCTGAAAAGCTCTGCTCTGAGCTTTGAAATACTCCACGACAGGTTTTTCCCCCAGTTGGAGGGAGGAAGAGAGAGCTCCCTCTTCTTCCTTCTCATTGGTTGAAAAGGTCAGCCTGGAAACTTTCAAAGCTCAGAGCAGAGCTGAAAAGAGGAGTGCTGAAAAGAGGAACTCCCTCTTCCCCCCTCCCATCGGGGTGAAAAAGCCAGTGGGAGGTCCTGCTTTGATCTTCTGTATGCTCTGAATTTTTACGGAGCATACCAAAGCGGCTGAAATGCTCAAATCCCGAAGCAGCTTGCCGCTTCGGGTTTAGGGGTATTCCGGATTGTTTTCCCGCTTCGGGTAAATCCGAAGCTGGAAACCTGAATCTTTTTCCAGTGCACACCCCTACTCAAGAGTTCTCCAGACTTTGGAAAAGAAACCTAGAATTGTACATTCTAACTTGTATCCCTTGAAAAGGGGGAAAATATGTATGTATATATATTCGAGCATCCAGGTAGTTCCAGAAGACGTAAATAGTGAAACAGTATTAGGATAATATAAATGGAGTCATATGCTAGCAAACTGTCTAAATTTCTGAATTTGGGTTCATATCGAATATTCTGTGCCACCTGTAGTTCATCTTAAATTGGGACCATCTATTATATTTGGAAAGCCAAAGCAGTTGAACATCTTTTGGATGTGTTGGCCATAGAAACTGGAATGCTTTAATTATACAATTTCGATGGAGCAGGATAGTGCTTTTGAGGAGAAAGTGGAGTCACTTCTTCAAATACGCATTAATAAACTTCCTGTAGTCATCTCAATATATTCATCCTCTGATTTGGTTAAATAAAGGGCGGGTGGGGGGGTGTAGCTATGTCAGCCTGCTGCAGCTGAAATCTTAGAACATCTTGTGCATCTTAACGGCTAGTGAATGTAACGTGACACTTGCTTTTTTGTAAACTAGAATCCATTTTGTCCATTGCATGAAGTAAGCAGTAGGCAGAGCAAGCTGAATAGCACAAAAGGAATGGTGGGGAGAACTCAGAAGGTGCAGTTTCCTGAGGACATAGGTGTATTCATAACTCTGCACAGCACAGAGGAAAACAAGATCCAGTCACAAGAGCAAATGATCCACACAGAATTCCCAGTGAATGAATTAGCAAAGTAAGATACGGTTGGCAGAAAACCTTTAATGGGGAACAGTTACTCTTCCTGGGCAGACCCATTGCAAGTAAATGGAAATTGGGTGTTAAAAGAATGGAAACATTAGAAGCGGAGGAAACATTTCAAGCCCTCTGGACATTCAATAGTAGAATGAAAGGCTTCACTACTTCAGTGAAAAAGTTTCAGAGGGAGGCTCAGTTGGAATTCATTTTGATTTGATGCAGTTGGGCTTCAGGTGATCAGCGCACTTTGAAAAGTAATCGTTCCTTCGTGTGGATTTGTGTACGCCATTCACATTTATCCTGCTAATTCATCATTTGTGCTTGAGCTTGGTCCATAAGCACTCTGAGTGGATTCTTTACTCTTTTGACCAGATCTTGCTTTGATCTGTACTGTTCAATGTAATTTCCTGGGAAACTTAGTCTTCTGGCCTTTCTTTTCAGTTACCCCCTCCCCTAATGCTGTTCGGTGTGCATGCGAAGGATAACACACACACATTCTGCTTACTGATATGTAACACTACCTACTGAGGCGTATATAAACCAGCTGATATATATATATATATATACCTACTGAATATAATGCTTCATGTATCTGACAGAGTCAACTCTGGATCATGAATCTTACGCCACAAAAAATTTCAAAGTGCCACAAAGCTCTGTTGGCATTTTAATAAAACACACTTGCATCTGTGCAGACTTGGCCCCAGCTCCATTTAGGTTGTTGGCACACAAGGTTTAAATCTTATCGTTTGTTGTCCAATTCTTTTGCTCAAGTGTCGTCAAGCTCGGCGCACTAGGTCTGAGGTTACTCTGCTTTGGAAGAATAATATTCCTATCATGGTAGAAGTGATGCTACTTCCAGACTGTTGCTACAGCGATGAAGGGCCCACCACAGAAGGGAATGACTTAAATGATCCTGCCGTCAAGCAAGATGCCTTGTTACTAGAGAGATGGACTTTGGAGCCAGTTCCAAGACAGTAAGTTTGTATATATGGGTTGCTCTGAACATCCTAAGATTACTACAAAGTTTGAGTATAAACATCTGATGCGCGATGGGTTTCATTTTAGGTTTTAAATCCGTTTTATAAGATTCCATTTCACTATTAATGAAATGAAAGCATAATATTTGAATGGCTTATTTTCCTGAAACTTTTACGTATTAATTGCCTGTACAAAGTATTGATGTATAGTTAAGGCAAAGGTAGTCCCCTGTGCAAGCACTGAGTCATTACTGACCCATAGGGGGACGTCGCATCATGACGTTTTCTTGGCAGACTTTTTGTTACAAGGTGGCTTGCCATTGCTTTCCCCAGTCCTCTACACTTTACTCCCAGGAAACTGGGTACTCATTTTACCGACCTCAGAAGGATGGAAGGCTGAGTCAACATTGAGCCGGCTACCTGAACCCAGCTTCTGCCGGGATCGAACTCAGGTCGTGAGCAGAGCTTGGACTTCAGTACTGCAGCTTACCACTCTGCGCCACGGGGCTCCCTGATGTATCGTAATGGTTTTACAGCTACTTGGAGCAGATAAATGAATCAACAAATGGGAAAGCTGCTCAACTTTCTATTCCAGATTACATTCTTAAAAGTTTGTGCTTAACTTTATCTAAATATACTTAATTGAAGAGCAAAATTGCTTTTGGTAGTTACTGCTGGGTTTTATTTATTTTTTTGATAAAACTGTATGTCTATTTGTGTGCTTTTTAACTCTCCATTGGATCACATTTTCCTGCAGGATGTTTAAAAAATTTCTTAGCATAGGAAAGGAAATCTTACTATATAATAAGAAAATATCCCAACCCCCAATATTTATACTTAACCATATTAATGCCAAAATACTCTTTTGTTGTTCTGTGTAATGGTTTCATCAGTATCTCTCTCTCTCTCTGGATATATTTTTAGAAGTGGCGATCGATTTATCGAAGAGAAGACCCTCTTATTGGCTGTCCGCTCTTTTGTGTTCTTTTCTCAGTTAAGTGCTTGGCTGAGTGTTTCACATGGAGCAGTCCCACACAATATTCTCTACAGGTATGTCTGACTCACCAACTGCTATTCATTTCTTCTTAGTGATCATTGATGTTTGCAGGATCTTTGTTTATTCATAGTTCTCCCTTCCTTCTAAAAGTAGATGTCTGTTGTACTTGCATGTAAAGAGGTGGTTCTACCTTAAAATACCAACATCCCTTGTGTTTAACATTCCAGAGTGAGCGCGGCACATGTAGACCTGCAGTGGAATTTTTCCCAGACGCCAACTGAGCATTTTTTCCCTGTCCCTAATGTTTCTCACAACGTGGCCTTGAAAGTCAGTGTCCAGTCCTTGCCGAGACAATCTAACTATCCAGTCCTGACCTGCAGTATTCACACCAACCTTGGCTTTTATGAAACGAGGATAGAAGAGCGCAGTGGACATCAGCACTGTGATTCCATCAAGGCAGAGCAATGCAAGACACCCACCTCACAGCGCTCACGTGGCAAACTGATGTGGCCTGAAGGTGTGCCGAATGCAAAAAAAGGCCCTGAGCTTGGTACAGCTGTCAGAACCATGAAACTTTATCCATCAACTGGGCTCGGGTCGGACTTTAGGGCATCAGAGTCCAAGCTTCAGTGCTATGCAGCTGCTGTTGATAGTAAGAAATTGTCGCAGGAGACCTCAGAGAGAGCATTAAAGCCTTCATCTGACTGCCAAAATGGCTACCCTTCCCGTCATTCGTTAGGAGATTCTATTCCTTTGATAGGCTCTTTACTTCAAGAGCGGCAGGAGGTTATAGCAAGGATTGCCCAACATTTGATTCACTGTGATCCAGCAACGTCGCCTATTATGGGGCGACCGTTCAACATGAACGAAACAGGTTTGGTTAACTTGAAAGCTGCACGGAGCACACAAGAAGATGAAAGTTTTCTGAAAAAAGGAAAGGAACCATCCTCCGGTTCTACTGCTAGCTTAGAACCGTCTGCATCAGAAAACAGCAATGTAGGAAAAGCCCGAATGATACCAGAAAAATCTTTATCCAGCTCCCAGAGTCCAATGACCCAGCGCTCCCGCCCATCTATAGAGGAAACGAACCCACTGATAAGTTCTTTACTTCAGGAGCGGCAGGAGGTCATTGCTAGGATTGCCCAACACCTGATTCACTGTGATCCACCAACTTCACATGTTACTCATCCTGTGTTTAACATGCATGAAATTAGTTCAGTAAATTCAAAGTGTTTTCCTAATTCCTGTGAAGATGACAGCCTGCTGAAGAAAGGCAGGGAAACTTCATCCAATTCCTTCTGTAGTTCAAGGTTGAATTCATTGGAAGACAACCTAAAAGCAGTGGGCAAAACACCAGCAACCCCCTTTAATTCTTTTAGATATGACGCTGAATTGAACATTTCTCCAAAACCCCAGGCAAGAAGAAAATTGCTTCTTGCAGACCCCAACGAAATAGTCCAAAATACATTTCAGCAGTCTCCTTCCAGTAGAAGTACAAGTCCATTGCCCTTTATGATCCAATCATGTAAGAAAGAAGATAATAGATTGGAACTGGCAAATAAATTGGAAGCGGTACTTTCCAGTTCTCCCCGCAAACCTCGAGCTGTATACAAAGGTATTGCCAAGCAGTGTTCCCCTTTCAGCTGTAGCAACGAACTGATTTGCACAGATAAGCTTAAGGACAAAACAATCGCTAGTGAAAATGGCAACGCAGACTGTTTCAACAATCCATCATTGGATCAGTCTAGAATACTTGAAAATATTAAAGTGACTGTAACACAGGCACCTGACAAATTGCACAGAAGCGAACATAAGCGCTTAAATCAAGACTCTAAACAACCAAATACTTGCGAACAGAACTCCCAGCTCACTAGTATTGAAAACTATTTACATAAAGACCATGAAAGTTTCAAATGCAAAAACAAACAAGAAAAAGTTAAAAACACACATGACGAGAATGAAGACCCGACGGACTATGAAGTTCAAAAACGCACTCAGAAGAAGCCCGCAGAAGATGGCTTGGCTCTGTGTGAACAAAAGAGGAACGCAGAGGTGCTGGTGAGTGGTGTTTTAACTTTCTTTAGTGTCTTTCCTTAAAGTAATTAACACCAGCTTCAGGATAGTAATTGCTAGCAGTGGGGTGCGGGGTAGATCTGAATCCTAGCACAATGGCTCGGTATTTGAAAGCTGCCATCCCTGCTCTAGCCCCCAACAGTATGGTAATTTTCATGGTTCGTGGGTCAATATTTCCATCGAAAGCACCTTAAAAACACTCTTTGTATGTGAAAGTTCATACCTGTAAGTTGCTTTCCTCATAGTGTTTTCTAATACACACAGAATGCCTGATATGGCATTCTAAAAGATTATCTCAAAATATCACGAGGCTATAAAATAGAACATCTGAGGAAAGCTTTTCAGCGTCACAGTGCCCCTTCACTTTGATTTGGCAACCCCTGGGACCTATGTGCTATAATTTGATTTTTTAATATATATAAATAAACATCGCCTGTTGGTGAATAATGGGACTAACAGCTGAGTCAGCGTGCATGAGCTACTGGGATAGAAATGTAAATGCGTTTCTTTCAAAAAGCTAAATTGTCAAATTATAGTTTTTAAAATGGGCTGTAATCTTAAAATGAGCTACCGGAGGCACATCTGCAAGGGAGGCTTCCGTTTCTTTCAGTTCAGTGCTTTGGCACTAAATTGAAAGCCTCAAGAGGTCCCCCTCCTCCTTCCAAAACAAGGATTGTAACGTGTGTTGTTGGAATATCTCCCACAAATGGACTTAGTATCATAGACTCTGCATGCGTTGGATCTGCCATTTCCCCCACTAGCAGCCGAAACAGAGGGCAAGCCTGGGTTCAAATCCAAACTGTTATATCAACTGCAGAAATTGCATACCCTAGACGATAAGAACTTACCTGGCATAAATCACTCTTGCATATTGCTAGAATGCTTGGAAGAACTGTATTTTAGCTATATTGCTGTCTGATATATAGCCAAATCCCCCCTCCCCCTTTCTTTGGACAGAGAACAATACCACTTAAACATGTTTGGCGGAGAAACAATTTTCACCATTTGGACGGGACCTCTACTAAGGCTTTCCATCCTCGAACTGGGTTGCCTCTGCTTTCAAGCCCTGTAAGTTTGTATTTTATTGCTCTTACCTTTTCTTCCTTTTATAATGAGTGGAAAAAGCTGATACTATACTGCACTTTCTACAGTTAACTGTTATTTACTCCTTCGTGGCACTGTTACTTTGTAATTTATACCCAAGTCTAGATCGCCATCCAAGGGCACATCTGTGCTTGGATGTACACACCTCTCTTTCATGTACTGATCCCCTTTAGGGTCAGTAGAGATTTCTAACAAAGAGGATTTTCTGCCATGCCAAGTGTTGTGGTTAAAATATCAAATCAATGAACCTTTTACTTCATCTTACCTTTGGAAGTTTGTTTATCAGTAATTATTTTACAATAATTTTTAAAATTCTAATAGCACAACACAGTTGGAAAAGAAAACTATAAATTATTCTGCATCATGCTATAGAGAACCACGCTGCCAGATACCCCAGGGCCATTTTTTTTCAAACAGGACATTCATTCCCAGCTTGTCAGTGGATTGTCTGCTGTATTGTCTGACTTGCTTCCATTTACAACAACAACCCCCCCAAATAATGTGTTGCACTATATTATTTGAATTTTTGTGTTAGGACATCCAAACCTTAAACTTAATTAACTGTGTGCGTGTTCTTATTTTAAGGTTCCTGAAAGAAAAACACGTTCCGGCTGTTTTGATCTCGACGCATCACTGTTACAGTTAAAATGTTTGTCCTCCAAAAGGTATTTTTTTATGAAGATACAAACGTTAGAAAATGTAAACAGTAATGCTGAATGAACAAGGAGGATTATTTTGGAAAAAGTGCAAATGTTCAGTGCATCAGACGCAGCTAGTTTATATATTTTGTAACCATTGTTTGCATTCCTATGATGCAAATTTCTAAAATAATGAACCTTGCGTAATTTAGTAAAATATTTCCCATAAAATAAGGCACGTATGATGCTGTGATTTAAAACTATACAAAAAAACAAAGACGTTTTCAGTCTTACTCGTAATGAAATCTTGTTAATGGTACAGTACCCCAGATTAAGCAATATGACCAGGGTCTGGAAGGTCTGGTCTTGTTTTAAGTGGCAGGTTTAAGACAGTTTCATTCCTGGCTTGCATTGAGGAAGGCAGAGCAGCCTTGTGAAGAATGCTGGGGTGAATCTTAACGATTCTTGTATCAAAATGATTGTGTGGAAAGATGCCTCTGTATACACTAGATTGTGCATGCCGGGCAGAAATGTACACTTCAAAATGGCAAATTAATGAAAGCAGAATCTGTGAGAATTATGAGCATTCAGGAGTTGGTTCCGAGAGTATCTTAGTTGAAGCTGCAGCCCCAAAGTTCTGTACGTTCCTTTAGCTTTCAAGTACCACATTAACTTGAAAGGATTACTGGGCATAACTGTAATTTGTCTGCGAATGAAAGACGTGCACACTTTTTTTTGTGACGGACTGGCGTTCAACTGTAAAAAAAAACTGTAGTTCAGAAGTTGCTGCTTCTGGAAAACAAATTACTTGTATGCATATAACCATGGTTGAGGTGGGGGAAAGTAGTAACTTTTGATTTCTTACGTTCTTAAATAGCCCACAACATTGTATGAGCAAAGAGAATGACCCAGATGCCCACGAAAAACCATTTCTGAGTTCCAGCGCACCACCCGTAACTAGTCTTAGCCTCCTTGGAAACTTTGAGGTATTGAACATATTCTAAACCTCCTCTGTTGTTTTTGTAACTGGTGTACTGCCATGGCACAAGCGCTGTTGTCCTCCTGAGCATGCTTTCTCTAGAAGCAAGGCCCCCTGAATTCTTTGGCGCTTGTTCTCTACTTCAGTCAATGTGTTTAGGATGGCAGCTTTAGTCAGTCAGATTAGTGATGTCAATACAGCCCCACCCCCCTGAAGGTGGCTTTTTCAACAAAAGGTTTTTTTGTCTCTTCCTTCAGGAGTCCGTGTTGAACTATCGTTTAGATCCCCTGGGCATTGTCGATGGCTTCACGGCTGAAGTAGGAGCAAGTGGTGTTTTCTGTCCAACTCACATGACTCTTCCAGTTGAAGTTTCATTCTACAGTGTTTCTGATGACAACGCTCCCTCTCCTTATATGGTAAAAAACCTTCGCTTTACCCATGAAAATCAGTGGAGCCTATTTCTGTGTATCTCACTAAATCCCAGTACCTTCTTATGATGGAAAAAACCAACAGTGGTGTAGTGGTTAGAGCACTGGAATAGGGTCTGGGACACCCAAGTTTCAATCCCCGCTCTGCAGGTTGTTGGTTGACCTTGGGCCAGTCACACATGCTCAGCCTAACCTACCTCTCAGGGTTGTTGTGATGATAAAATTGAGGAGAGGAGAATGATGTGAGCTGTTGTGGGTCCTGACTGGGAACAAAAGCAGGGTATAAATTAAGTAAATAAATAAACCTCATAATTCAAAGAAGTAGTCTTCATACCAGTGTTTGTATGAAGCCACTTACATAGTATGGCAGTCTCCTACAGACATTGTTACATCATCATATTCTGGAAAGTCCCCGCTTGACTGTTTTCTTACATTATTGTGCACAGCTTACTTTTTGGAACCTGAGTACAAAAAAAGTGTCTGCATTTATTTAGTAGCTTTTCCTCCAAGGACCTTAGGGCAGTATACATCACTCTTCCCAACTTTATTTTATCCTTACAAACAACCCTGTGAGATAGGTTAGGCCAAGAGTTGTGTAACTGTCCCAAGGTCACCCAGTGAGGTTCCAGTGGGGCAGGGTGGTGGTTGTTCACAAAAAGGTAGCTTTGTATTCTATAGTGGGAAGTGATTTTAAAAAAATCTATGGGAGATGGATTCCCTGCTTTTCTGCTTGCCAAATACTTACGTTTACTTATACTGGCACCGCACAAGGTATGGACTGAAAGCAGGAGATTATTAGCTGGTTCCTAAGCAATGTGTTACATGTCATTCTGCGCAAGAGAGTTTTTGCATGTTTATAACCCTAGTTTTTTGGTTTCCTCCTTCTTCCCAGGGTGTAATTGCTCTGGAATCTCTTGGTAAAAGGGGTTATCGGGTACCTCCTTCAGGAACAATACAAGTGGTAAGTATTCTGTAGTATAAAGTTACTTTAATAATGCTCTCTCCAACCTGCATACCTAAGCATTGGCTTCTAAAGGAAACTGGGTAAGTTTGTTTCATTGCCCACTTAAATGCTCAAGAAGAGAAAAATGGAATATAAATCTGGTTCCATATGTTGGTGACCCCAGGGGAAGAATTCAGTCTTGCCCCCTCTCCAACTCCTTTCAAGTGTTAGATTAGTTCAAAGGTACATCTGAGAGACCTACAAGAAAGCCTTGGAGGCTATAGCCCCCTAATCTTTTTTAACTTTTTAACATCAAAATAGTAATTGTACCTTAGCTGCAGCACGACAGCCACTCTCAGTACCATAGGTTAAGGAGGATGTGGATAAAATTTGAGAGAACTAGGAGTTAAAATGTTAAAATTTTGAGATGGCAGAAAGCATGTTTAACAGCCATGAAGAAGTTGTCTTTCCAAAAACCTATCCAGAAGATTGCTTTAGCAAGTGAACGGTGCTCAGAAGTAAGGATCTATGAAATGTAGGTCAGTGCTTAGTAATTGCTTTTGTTATTGGGGCACTTCAAATATATCCATCTATCTGAAAAAAGTTTCAGGTGGATAACTGTGTTGGTCTGCAGTTGAAGAGAAAGATTTGGGTGTGGTAGCACCTTAAAAGACCAACTAGATTTCCAGGATATGAGCTCTCTTTGTCAGACTTCTTTGACTCTCAAAAGCTCATACCTTGGAAATCTAGTTGGTCTTTAAGGTGCTGCTGGACCCAAATCTTGCTTTCTGATAAAAGTGAACTATGATTCTCATAAGCTCATATTGAAACAAATGTTGTTAGTCCTTAAGGTGACACTAGATTTGTAGAATTAGAATCCAGTGGCACCTTAGAGACCAACAAGATCAGAAGTATGACAGACTTAACACGGCTGCTCTTCTACAATTCAAGTATGTCAGAATTATCTCGGGTTGCAGACTAGCAATAGTTTTTGGAGTGAGCTAAAAGAGACATTGCAGACCAGGACAGTAGATGGATCCCATTTCTGATGGTCACATTTTCTGCATTGTTTCAAAAATTACTTGACCAGAGGCAATGGTGGGACACAGTAAATGGGTAAGTACTACAGGAAACAACATCTTTCTCTGGGGGCTTCTTATTTACAGGCATCGCTGGTGCTGTGTGCCTCAAGGTCTATGTGTACTATACGCTGATTTCCCCCCCCCCTCAAATTTCTATTTAGTTATGCTTAATAAACAGTTACAATATTAAAGGAAAGTTGTTATACAATGGTATCTAATACATTTTCTATTACATACGTTAACGATGATTTACATACCATGATAACAATAAGTTTTTTTACAAGTAAGTGTTTCCTCTTTGGATTTCAAATAGAGGTTAATATACTTAAATGATATCTTAAAACCTGACGTTACTATTGAGAATTCTTTATATATACATAAACAATTGTATTATTTTTGATAATGATCAGATTATTGTTAAAGATAACGTTTGAAACAGGTTCTTTTACAGCAATGATTAAATAGGTATTATTATAAAGTCAAACCTTTTATGGATCAGTTACAGATATTAATAAAAATTAAAAAACCCCAGTAATTTGTAACCATTATTATAGCTCTTAGGCAAGAGCCCCGTGGCACAGAGTGGTAAGCTGCAGTACTGCAGCCCAAGCTCTGCTCACGACCTGAGTTCGATCCTGGCAGAAGCTGGGTTCAGGTAGCCAGCTCAAGGTTGACTCAGCCTTCCATCCTTCCAAGGTCGGTAAAATGAGTACCCAGTTTCCTGGGAGTAAAGTGTAGACGACTGGGGAAGGCAATGGCAAACCACCTCATAACAAAAGTCTGCCAAGAAAATGCCGTGATGCGACATCCCCCCATGGGTCAGTAATGACTCGGTGCTTGCACAGGGGACTACCTTTACCTTTATTATAGCCCTTATGAACCTTGCTAAAATAACCCCCCTTCCCTTCCCCCCTCCCTTTCTTAACTCTATCCCCCCTTACTTACTGATTAGTACACTAAAAACTAGAATAAATTAAGTTGCTTACTAAACAGTTCTCTATAGCCCAAGAGTAACACCCTATAGTTTGGTATTTCTTATACCAACTTGAAGACCTGTAAAATAACTGGAGGCTCTATCTGTGAGCTCTGCTCCCTCCTCCCCGTGCCTCTGTTCTTAAACCAGATTTATACATTATACAGTCATAACATTTAAGAAGTTGTTTTAGTTTGCTTTCAACTTGAATTTTAACATCTCAGTCTGTTTTTTCTTTGCTTGTTAGGTATGTCTCGCTGGGGCCTTGCCTTCCTTGTAAGGTGATAAAGGAATGGGCATTTTTCTTTTCTGTGAGGTTCTGTCGCAGTTCGAAAAAGTCTCAGTGCCCCTATCCTGCAATAATATCCTGCAGTAATAATATCCTTTCAGCTTCCTGATCTGTAGCTTGGTAGATGATATCTTGTATTTTGACTTGAGGAGTCGTATAGTTAGTCCATTTATATTTTATTTGAGCTTTTCTCAGTGCTTCTGTTGTAGAACTAAGTTCTTTTCTTTTAAAAAAAATTGTGGATGGCAAGTCTGAGTATTTGAATGTGTGTCCCTTTATACGGAATTGAGCCTTTATTTCTTGCTCTTTCCGGGATTTTACTTCTTGCCTTCCAGTCAGGAATCGTAGCTAATATGTCTCTTGGTGGATTATTTTTAGGGTTGTTTTTTGGATTGTTTTGTGTTCCCAGGCGAAACGCCTTGGTGGTTATTGGGGTTGCTCCCTTCCCAAGCTGTGAGGGCTGTGTCAGCCATGAAGGCAGATCTGCGTTTACAATCATTTGCTCTTCAGAGTTTCTGAATTTAAGATTAGATTGTTTTGTCAAGATGTCCATTTGTAAAAGTCTTTCTTGAAGTAGTTTGTTCTCCCGTTGTCAGACAGCTATTTCGGACCGCAGCGACATGCTTAGTGTCAGCGCTTGGTTAGCCTTTTGTGCTACTTTGCCTAAAGCTGTTTTGATTTCTATTAGTTGTTCTTCAAACAGCTGAAGTATGGTTAAGATTTTATTCATTATTTTTTGTTGGATTTGGGCAAATATTTTGGCAAGCATCGGATCGTCAGAGGTAGGTAAATTAATCTTACCCTCACTGTTTTCAGCCGCCATTTTGGTTGTCGCATGTTCTTTCTCCGCTGCTTGCTGTGAGGCTGGGAAGTAGAGACATTTACCTTTGTTTTTTCTTCTCCATGTTTTGTTTATGCATATTTCTCTCGTTTTTTGCTTTTGGTTGCTGTTATGACGATTTAATTTGAGGCTTTAGGGTGGGGAGGGACGGAGCTCACTTTCCGAACGTCCTTCGCCCTTGGAGCTGGTGCTACGTGCCCCGTGCAGCCACTTCTGATCCTTTTTTCCACCGATGTCTGAGTCTTTATATCAGAGGAGTCTTTTCTGTAATGAGCAATCTGTACACTGATTTTGGATGAAATGGAATAACTATGAGTGCTGGCCATGGATGACCTCTGCTTGTGTTAGGAAGTTGGATTAGGTGAATTTCAGATGCATTCCAGCCCTGCAACTGTGCAGTTACATTAGGGTAGGTATAGGTTTGTGTGTGTGTGTGTGTGTGCACATTACAGGATAAATCAGTCTTGTAATTGTTGATACTTTCTCAATCGGATCTAAATGTTTTCCTGGAGCAATATTGAAAGTCTGCCACCTGAGTATTGCTGGCACTGGGTAAAAAGATAAGTAAGTCATTTTAGTTAGATATATCTACACACTGAATCCTGAAGATGAATTTCAGGCAGTGGAAAATTGAAACCTGCCTTCTTCCTTATGAAAATGATAATAAAGACATTAAAGTGCCACCATTATTCTTCCTTGGGAATGCAGCTGTTGAAGCTGCAATTTGAAGGGGAGAAGAGCAAGGGGAGAAGAGCAGTTTAACCTGTGTGTCTTGCCCCAAGGACCAAAAGCAGAGGGGGAGAATTTTTAGCAGAAAAACAGAGAGAATAAAGGGGGGGGTCTCCCTTGATGTCAGTGTCACAGCCCCAGCTATCACTTAATCACAGAGCTATATGGAACATGTATTTCTGCTCAAAGTATCCATATTTGTATATGTGTTGCTTGCACAGGTGACTTAAAATGTTAAGACTCTGCGTGTGTGTGTGTGTGTGTGTTACATATGTACTCACAAAAACTTAAAGCATGAAAAGTCAAGTTTTGTGTTGCTGAATGCCCAGGGACTTGATAAGGAGCTAAAGGTGAAGTTCACAAAATAATTCAAATTTGAGTTGACTGTGCTGTATATTGTATTAATAGGCACACAACTGGCAGTATAGATTCATGGTAATCGTCTCCATTCATTCTGTTAATATGTAGAAAATGAGTTTGGATGCTAAATGAAATAGGCATCCTCCGTAGTTCTCATGGGCAACTAGTGTTTGCCAGACTGTTCTTATTCAACAGGTTTGATTTTATCTTTGTCTCCATACATGCAGCAGTCCGGTTGGAGCACTTGTCTCATTCCAAAGCATTTGTTTTGTCCTTTTTCCAGACCTTATTCAATCCTAACAAGACTGTGGTGAAGATGTTTGTGGTGATATACGACTTGCGAGAGATGCCAGCCAATCATCAAACATTCCTACGGCAAAGAACCTTTTCTGTCCCCGTGAGACGAGAAACAAAGAGAAGCATCAATAAAGAAAACACTCGACGTTCTGAAGAAAGGTTACTTCGCTACCTCATTCATCTGAGGTGAGATTGCGGAGCCAGGCCAGAGCTCTTTAAGTGTGTTGTTTTGTGAAAGCAATATACTTCATTTAAAAAAAAAGTCAGAGTGTCATTAAAACCAACAGCTTGCTTTTCGACAAATGCAGCCAGATTTTGGAAGAAGACAATAGATACTAGTCAACAGTACTTTTGCTTGTGTAGGTGAAAGTTAGATGAGCACACATGTCTCCCCCCCCCCCCCCCCCGCCACCAACTCTTTCCTGAAACAATAGATGTGAAACAAGTGACTCAAGTTTAGTTGCTGAAACCATACAAGTTCTTCTCTCCAAAACAAATGAAGTCATACAACTGTAAACTGCTTTGTGGCAGCATCTGGTCTGAAGGCCCTAATTAAAGTTGTGTCAGCACTTTCATTATATAAAGCCCCTCAGCAAGAGAGTGTCAGCAGAAAATTTGCCTGGGGATGAAACTTAACATACAGGAATGGGGGGTGGGTGGGTGGGGGGTTAATAAAAAGGCAGCCCTTTAAAACCTAAGGGTCAGTTCTGCTTGTGCAGTTTTGTTTGTGTGTGTCTCAAAACTCTTGTGCCCTTGGGCAGCTTTGCCTGTGAGATCCAAATCCTAGTGTAAGATTTGCTAATGCAACACAGAGAACACATGTTTATCTGTTAAATATTTATTTATAGGGGAGAGAAGGTGGCATGGTATAGCCTAATCTCGTCAGATCTCAGACGCTAACTAGGGTCTGTACTTGGATGGGCAACCACCAAGGACTGAAAAATGTATATGCGCACATTTTCAATGCTGTTTTAATGTTTTAAAGGTTCTAATGCTTGCCACCTTGAGGATCCTGTCTGGGTGGAAAGGCAGCATATAATTTCTTTCAGATAAATAAGCATCACACAGATGTGGAAACCGCAGTTGTGTCTCAAGACTAACCAGCTTCTTTAAGATTTTCCAATAAACTGTCACACCAGTTTGGTTGAAGTCTATGAGAGATTGCAGGGCAAGTCTTAAGAGGAGCAGCATAGTGTAATGCTGTGTTGGAATAGGACCTGGGAGATCAAATTCCTCCCTCGCCACAGAAGCTCGCTAGGTGAGCTTGGGCCAGTCACACAGCCTAACCAACCCCACAGGGTTGTTGTGAGGATAACTGGGCAAGGGAGGACTGCATACTCTGCCCTGAGCTCTTTGGAGAAAGGGTGAGATAAAAATATACTAGTTGTTGTTTGGACAGTTTTATGTCATCTTGTTAGTGAGTTCTGGAAACTGTTGAGAGAGAAATAATCAAATAGACTCACCTTTTCCATGTTTTAAACATTAATAGTACAGACTTGTTACTGCTGCCATTTTCTCTGAACATTAATTAAATGCTGGAGTTGCTGTTAAGTTTCATCTATATTTGCTCCTTCAAATAAACACTCTGCCTAATCCTCAAAATGCTGCCTCAAGCAGTAGTCAGATTAATTGAAAAACAGCCATTACCTACAATATGCTTTTTAGAATTAGTTAAATTATTTAGTCTATATCAGGGCTTTTTTTCAGGGGGAACGTGGTGGAACGGAGTTCTGGAACCTCTTGAAAATGGTCACATGGCTGGTGGCCCCGCCCCCTGATCTCCAGACAGAGGGGAGATTAGACTGCCCTCCGCGTGAGGGGACTCTCAACTCCCCTCTGTCTGGAGATCAGGGGACGAGGCCACCAGCCATGTGACCATTTTCTCCGAGGGGAACTCACTGAGTTCCACCGCCTCTTTTCCCAGAAAAAAAGCCCTGGTCTTTATAGAAATGTCTTCTCTGGGCCTTGGCATTTTCATGCGACATGCTTTCATGATGTGCTTCGTTCTCCCCAATGGCTAATACGGGTAATTTGTTCCTCTGTTAGGTTCCAGAGTTCTAAGTCTGGAAAGATCTACCTCTACAGAGATGTAAGGCTCCTGTTCTCTCGAAAATCCATGGAAGTCGACAGCGGCGCTGCATACGAACTCAAATCTTACACTGAATCTCCAACGAATCCTCAGTTTTCACCCAGATGCTAGCAAGGACGGACAGTGAAAAGTATTGTTGGATTACAATTTAAAGATGGAAACATTTGGGATGAGACATTGTGTGTAAAGGTTGAAATAGAGAAGCAAGTGGAAAGGTGGTCAAGTGAGCATCGAGGCTGTTCTAGGCTCCTGGACCCGTTTTTAAGAGGCTTCCGGAATGAGCGTTTGTGTATTCCAAGTAGACTGGAACATACTTAAGTCCTAATCCTTTTTTTTATACTGGTTTTAAACCACTTCATTGGATGTGTTGCAATAGCAGATTCCCAAATTAGTTTTAGTGTTTACACCTTATTTTATTTTATTTGTTTTGGTTATTTAATATTTAATGTTCCTTTACTTAAGTGATGTTTGTCTTTACTATTTTTCATGTAGCACAAATCCTATGTAAAATCATACTATGTATTTTTGACATTACTATTGAAATTTGAAATATATACAAAAGTCTTTACTTTGCTGTGTGATGTGTTTTTAAGTGATATTTAAGCTGCTTAAAAATAAGGATGGGATTTTGAACTTCCGTTGCATTTCTCTATCATACTATGCAAGCATGTAGGGGAAAATTGGGGTCGTGCTTTCTCATATTTCTCATTTCTTTTCTCCCCTCGTAGGTCCCATAAAAACATATAACGCCATCAAACTGCATAACTATTTGACAGCTCATTCACATTATTCACCCCAACTCATAATTTAGCACCCCTGTTTTCCCCTTAAAAGACTTCTCAAAGCATTTCATTTCGTCCTAATTGGTATTGAAATTTTACATAACACTGCTGTCCCATACCTGACTTCTCAGACTGTGTTTTTTTTAAAAAAAACAGATGTACTGTGAAAACAAAGTAGTATTTATATCTTAAATATATGTGAAAATAGCAAAATTTGCATTCTGGTTTTATTTTTGGACTTCTTTTGCACACTGAATAGTTTATGACCAACACAAACCACTAGGTGGCTCTACAGAGTCATCCCTATCACTGTACACTGGCCCAGGTCCACCTTGAATGGGAAGAAAATAAATATACCGCAAGTGGGAAAACAGTACTATTTCCAAATTACTGTGCTCCCTTAAAATATGTCTTGTTTTAATATTTAAAGCATTTTGAAGAGTTAACAGAATCAGAAATAAGTAAAGCTCAACCTAAGCTGAACTCTGTACGTTTGAATAACATTTTGGATAATCTTATTGGATATTACAATGTTGATCTCAGGCTTACAGATCCCATTCTAACTCACATGAGGTTCATCTGTTAAAGTTCAGTGGCTCTGGCTCTGATTGGTGCCAAAAGAGATTATCACCAGGACACCAGATGTAAGGCATTCCTCAGCTGCTTGGAGGAGGAGAACAGGGCAAGGAAGGTATGAATATAATAGCAGTAATGGTATACAAGTTGGGTTAGACTAGAAAACAGGTTCATAATCTAACTAGCTCCTTTTGTATGTGCAGGCAAGGTCTTTCCCCAAAGAGAAGGACTCTGAAGACACACTGTAAACTGCTTTCTGAATTTGGAATTTGCAAAGTGCTTAGCAGAGTGAGGAGTAGCTGTTCAAAACAGAAAGCATGCATCTCTAGATTGCAGATGTGTTTTGTTAATACCTGCAGAAAGAGGGAGAAGGTGATATTAGGCTTAATATGGTTTCCTATGATTTCTATTCAAGCTATATTCTCTTAAAATGGGGAAGGGTGATGGGTAATTTCTGCTGAATTCAGGATGGACACACACACACAAAAATGAAAACAGTCCTCCTAGAGAAACTCGCTGACTTTTGTTTCAAGTGCATTGTACCTTTATCACTTGGTGGTGGAGAGTGCCGTGAAGTCATAGCTGACTTAGGGCGACCCCTGGTGGCATTTTCATGACAAGAGACTAACAGGTGGTTTGCCATTGCCTGCTTTTGCAACCCTAGTCTTCATTGGAGGTCTCCCATCCAATTACTAACCAAGGCAAAACCTGCTTAACTTCGGAGATGAGACGAGATTGGGTTTGCCTGGGCTACCCCATCAGGGCATCTTTATCACTTAATGGCTTTTTAATGGGCCACTTAAAGTCCCAGCTGCATTTCCATAGTTCCAGACCAGCCTGTTCAGCAATTCAATCAGTTTGCAAGAATTCTTTGCAACAGCTGCTACTAACAAAAATACCAGAGTCCCTTGGAAGTTCCAAAAATAAATGCAGAGATCGTGTGAAGAACTTCTTTCAGGCCTAAGACATCCTTGTCTGTCCTAGCCAGAGACCTGGGTTCCCTCTGGTTCTTCCCAAGAAAATTGTGTTTTTTAAGGTGTTTTTAATGATGTGTATATTTGTATTCTGTTATCCGCCCTGAGCCTGCGAAAGCGGGGAGGGCGGAATATAAATACAATAAATTAAATTAAAACGTGGCCGACCAAATTAGACAATCTCTTGCATGAAGTGTGAATAAAATTGCATATTCTTTAGAGAAAACTATTTCCAAGCAGGGGTTGTTCCTACACTACTTTGTTGCTGGCATCTTTTAACAATCTCAAAGGTTTTTTTTTTCCTTGCTCGACTTCTAGAGCATCCATGTACTAGAAAATCTCTGACTAATCCACGTTTCTGCTATGGAGTCATTGGGTAAAAGCCAAAACAAAGAGCCTCCCAACTAGTCTCGCCTCTTTAATAAGTTAAACCTCTCCCTTCTATAACCAGGTCAGACTTCCATACATTCAGTGGCCCAATTATGGCTGGCTGTGATACTGGATGCCAGTGCTTAGAAAGCGTGCATCATCCAGCTAACAAAACTTATTAACATTTAAATTGAATATGAGCAATCACAAAAAACATGACTAGTTAATCATCTCTCTTTGTTGGTTAATATATGGAGCAAAATTACATTTCTTTCATGAATAAGTCTACAGCCAGTTCCAGGTGGGTAGCTGTATATGAGCAAGTTTTGAGCTAAGTAACACTTTAAATACCCAAAAGAGTTTCCAAGTTACAAGCTTTCACAAGTCAAGCTCCCTATGTCAGATGCCTATACAGCCAGAAGAACTTTGGGTCTATGCCTTTTTAACATTTTGTAAAGGTAGAGTTCCATCTAAATCTCCAAAATGCAAGGGTCCAAAGGTGCTGTTACCTTCAAAAACATTTACATGCATGCTTCTGATGCTATACAATATCCTGGTATTTCAATGTGATCTAGTATATTGTTGCATATCAATAAAATCTACAGTTCATGTTTGGGTCTTCTGTACCAATCCCACACTGGGACTGTACAGGCTGAACATTTGCTTGTGGCAGAAGGCACACAATGAATAACAGTTACAGGTAAATTCAAACTGTGATTAACAATAGCCCTTAGCTCAGTTTGTATTGGAACTGTGTTTTCTGAAGAGTCAAAGACTGTGGTAAAGACACCAATTCTAACTCTGAGTAATTTGAATTTACAAATATCAAATGAAGACAATATATCCCATGGTCATTTATCCCTTTGGCAGCAAGTGGGTTTGTGTGCTGCATGTTTTGAAAGTTTGCAATTTGCATAAAGCAATAACCCAGTTGGCATCATGACTTGCTAAACGCACACTATGCACCAAGTAGTAGCTGCCAAGTGGGGTGATTTAAATCTGCCTCCACCCACAACAGACACAATATATAAAAAGGTCCTAAGGAATGCCTTTCTCTTACCACCAGTGACTTCCTCGCCCACAGATTAAGGATAATTCAGTGTTCTAGGTCAAGGGTGTGACTGCAAGTACCTTTCAATTTAGACTTTAAGCACTGCTTTGTTTCAGGTGGGTAGCTGTGTTGGTCTTTAGTGGAAGAGCAAGATTTTGGTCCAGTAGCACCTTAAAGACCATCTAGATTTCCAGGGGAATGAGCTTTAAAGAGCCAGAGCTCACTTTGTCAGATAGTTTGGTAACTAAAACAGTAATTCCAGACAGAATAGCTGTTATGTTTTTCTTTTTCCAGCACCTCAGGAGACACAGTGCTATCTCAAGTCCTGTGGGAAACTGCAATTTATTGATTGATTTGATTTTTATACCTCTTAAATTAAGAGCTCAAAGCAGTTACATCAGTTAAAAACCATCACAAAACATAATACATATTCAATAAAATCTCAATAAAACAACATAGGACAAATACTTAAAACCACTCTAGTCCCAACCCCGGCCTATAAGACTGCAATATGAAAAATGGGGGTTAAATTTCAAAACTAAGACGCTAGGTACAAATGTAGAATTTCAGCTAGGCCTGAGATCTAAATGTTAGATAGCTACTAATAGACAGATCTTTAGCAGAGTTAGGAATGTCTAGTTCTCCATAAGATAGGACCCCAAATGTACCTGTTTTTGATCTACAACTGCGCACTTCAGTTTGTTTTTTATACTTATGGGACTGAGGATCAAGTTTATGAAATACAGCGGCTTTCCAAGCAGGTTTGGAAATCTGCAAATTAAAATCTGGATATGCTGTTTTATATTCTCTTGTCACTGTGGGTGATGGACAGGTTTTTGAAAATAAAGAATGGATGACATGTTCCAAAGGGGTTCTGACTACTTGAAATAAGATTCAAGTTAGCCTTCAGCCAAATGGCTGACCTTTAAAAAAAACAAGTAACTTAAAACCATATAATGGATTAACCACAAAATCCATCTTGGTCAGCCTTTGCATTCCACCAGGTAGGTACTACTTATGGGAAGAATTGAACTGGAAGATGATGGCAGCAGACTTCTCAGCAACTGGTATCCAGGGGTATACTGCCACTAAATATGGAGGTTCCATTCAGCTGCCAAAGCTAATTTGTAGTTTGACTACAAATTCGACAGGTCAACCTTCCTGAAATCCAACAGAAATGTAAGGAGTTAGTTGCCTTACTCCTCTCTCTTTTCTGTCTCCATCGCTTCATCTGGGAGGCCCTGGTTTAAATCCCCACCAAGTCGTGGAATCTTGCTGGGTGACCTTGGACCAGGTTGGGAAATTCCTGAAGATATGGGGGTGGAGCCTGGGGAGGGCAGGTTTTGGGGAGGTCACTGATAGAGCTGCCAGATGGGGTCCAGCCTAATACCAGAACGTGGGGAAGAAGTGGGGGAGCTTACCTTTTGCATGCACGCACAGCTCATGTTCTCCTTGGGAGGCATAATGATGTCACTGTAGGAAGTGATGTTATCACAAGACATCCCCCCCACACACACACACAAACACACACTTATGGGCACCATTCCTGGGAGGACACCCAGGCTGACTGGGCACTGTGCCACTGCAGGAAGCCATCCAGGTGCCCAGGGTGCCAGCCCGGCCACTTTCCCAGTTTGCCCCAGGTGTCTGGTTTTGGGGGGACCATTTTCTCCTGACAGTTCCCCTAAATACCAAACTGTCCAGGCCAAAATGGGACACCTGGCAACCGTAGGCACTGGGCAGGGACCTTAGCGGGATATAATGCTGCAGAGTCCACCCTGCAAAGCAGCCATTTTCTCCAGGGGAACTGATCTCTGCAGTCTGGAAATCACTTGTGATTCTGAAAGGTCTCCAGCCACCACCTGGAGGTTGGCAATCTGCCTCTCTCAAGCTACCCTCCCTCACAGGGGTGTTGTGAAGAAAAAACGAAAGAGGGGGAACCATGTGAGCGATTCTGCGTCCCCCTTTGGGGAGAAAAAGCGAGGTATAAATAAAGAAAATAAAATAAACAATTGCCCTTTTTTAGTCGTTCTCTCATCGACAATACCTAAAGCGCTGTCAAACCACAACTCCCGGAATGCCACGGGAGGCGTCGGGGGAGGGGTTCTGATGACAGACCCGGATATATTTCGTCACTTCTCCCCGGGTCCCTTTCATTCGCTCTTGGGCAGCAGGTGCGCGGAAGGAGGGTGGCGGAGAGCGTTTCGCCCCGGCGCGGAGGAACTTTGAGCCTGCCCGCTCGCCGTCCTCGGGCCGGCGGCCATCTTGTGTGCGGTGGTGGCTGCGCCTCGCCGGCTCCAGGCCTCTCCTCGCCGCGTCGGAGCCGCCGCTGTTGTGTGGGAAGGGAAGCCGCACCATGTCTGCGGAGAGCCCGGAGCCCGCCTCGGCGGAGGAGCAGAAGGTCGGCGAGGCGGCCCTGAGGGGAGGGCTCGGCTGAGAGGAGGCGGGAGGAACGTAGGCCGCGCTTTCGCCGAGGGGGGAGGCGGGGGAGTCCGGGAAAACTTTACGGAAGGAGGCGAGGCGAGGGGAGGAGGAATCTCGTCTGGGCTCCCTCCGCCGACGCTGGGCCGGAGTGGGCGGGCGGGCGGGAAGTAGGTTGGGGAAATCTCCGCCGATCCTTCCCGTAATATTTTTATATGAATTAAGTGAACTTGAATTCTCTGAATACTACTAATATGCTACAATATTATAATTACTATTGCATATTACATTATGTATTGTAATATATTGTAATGAATACTATTATTATTATATTATTATTCATAGTTCGTTTTTCTCCCTGACATCCAAGGCGGTGTAGGGTGGGAATGCCACAAGCTTGCCAACCTCCAGGGAGTGGCTGGAGGTCTCCCAGAATTACAACTGGTCTCCAGGCTACAAAGACCAGTTTTTCCCCTGGAGAAAGTGGCTTTAGAACCCTGGTGAGGCCCCTCCCTAAATGCAGCTTTGCCCAGGCTCCACCCACAAATCTCCAGGAATTTCCTAGCTTGGAGTTGACAACCCTATATTCTTTCTCAGAGGCTTGAATCTAGGGAGTGGGAGTGAGGGAACAAATTTTGTTCCCTCTGCATGTAGAGAGGAGGGGGTCAGAGAGCCCCCCAAAAGAGTGCCTTAGCATTCAACTGCCTCTCCTCTTTCTTGTCTATGGCAAAATTGACACTGCAGCTTCAAAGGGCAAATTAATTGGTGTATAATGGTGGAGTGGTGAAAGGAAAAGCCCTGTTTCCTTATGCAATGCCGCTGACTTGTCTCTGGAGCAGCTGCCCTGGCCTTCCAGCCTGCTAATGTCTCTTGATCAGCTTCAAGCCCTGTTCTGTGGAACTAAAGCGGGGCGGGGGAGGGGGGTGTTCCTGCTGCCGGCCTCTTGGAGCTGTATCCTGGCCCCAGTGTGGTGATACAAACTACCATGCAGTGTAGTATCATGGGATCCCTAACTCTTTCTCCCTTCAAATTGTAGTGTCAGGGTTGCATGCTGACAACACGCCCAGTTGTGATTGAAGGCAGTGGTTTGCCAACTTAAAACCATGCCTTTAGCTTTTTCTGTAACTGAAGCACTTTTAATAATGACTGTGCTTATATACTGTTCTATGAGACAGATTACTTCCCCACTCAGAATGATGAATAAAGTCCGTGTTGTTATTATCCCCACAATACAGCTGGACATGTGAGGAGCGTCTTACCCAAGGCTACCTGCTGAGCTCATGGCAGTAATGGGATTCTAACCAACAGAGTGCTGATTCACAACCCAACCACTTAATCACTATGCTACAGTCAGTTGCCAGTTGTGGTGGTGTTAAGGAGTCCTGGTTCTGACAATCGTTAGCTGAGTGTCATTAACAGTGCATCAGTTTTATGCTGCGGTCAGCATACCTTGAAAAGCAGAATGTGGGACTGAAAAGTGCAATCTTAGGCATGTCTCCTCAGAAGAAAGCCCTGATTGCAGCCAAAATGGACCAGGTTGCAGCTTTGGGAGTTACATGCATTCTAATCCTAAGTACTTGTGTTACAGATGGTGGTGGTGCCAAAGTGGCATCAAGGGTTATGCTGCTGTTTTGATGCAGGATTCAAGTCCAGTGGCACCTTAGAGACTGGCAAGATTTTTAGGGTATGAGCTTTCAAGAGTCAAAGCTTTCTTCTTCTAAGGTGCCCCTGGACTCAAATTCTGCAGTTCTACTGCAGACCAACACAGCTACCCATCTAAAACTGTGTTGATGCAGTTGTTGGTGTACCTTCCAAATATGTATTTGCTGTGATTTTAGGAGTGTGCGTGTAGGGTCGCTAGAGATGTGTACTGGGAATTCCAGTACATGCTGACACCTCTCGATTTACTATCAGCTTTGTGCCATCTTTACAAAAAAAACCACTTTAAAGATGGTTGTTTAGGAATGGTTCAAAGTTCGCTAGTGTTGAAGGCACCTTGCCTATAGTTCTCTTGAATCCCTTCCAGGTCTGCAGCCTGAGAAATCCCATAGAACTTAAGCACTGCAGGGCTATCTCTTTGATGTTCCACTTCTTTTTTATAATCCTCCGCTCTTCTAAAGAGACCAACTTCACATCGGAGCTTCAGAATGGAAGTGATCCTGATATGCTAAAAAACCTGATTCTGGTGCCACTTTCATTAGATGAGGGTCAGTTGGTTGAAATTCTTTTGCTTTTCATTTTCTGGATATGTGGCATTGGTTCATGGTCTGCCTTGAGTTTGGGACTACATAAATGTAGCTGTGCACACACAACAAAAGTAGGTATTGGTCTAAAAAACCCTCTACTTCTTTTTTGCAAGCCCATTCAGCTGGGTTTGGCCTACCAGTTTTCTTTTTCCTCTCCCCCCCCCACGCCCATTTCTGCCATATGTGGCAGGCAGAAAAATATAGTATAGTAAGGCTCTGGACAGCTGGAAGGTTGTATTCAGTTTGGATGTACAGGCCTATATCTACATGTTTTCAAAATTATTTCTTTCTGTCCAACTTTAAATGTAGCAATAGCTCATAGGAGTAAAATTGGTATAAAGGTTGCCGATCGTCTCATTTTTTTTCTTAGCCAATAAAAGGTGACATGAGTGATTTCGCAGTCTGACTCCTGGGAAAGCTGAGGCAATGTAGTAAAGGTATTTGTTTTATTTCAGGAAATGGAAGACAAGGTGATTAGTCCAGAGAAAGCCGAAGAAGCAAAGTTGAAAGCCAGATATCCTCACCTGGGACAAAAGCCCGGAGGCTCAGATTTCTTGAGGAAGCGCCTTCAAAAAGGAGTAAGCTTGAACCGAGTTGGGAGGATAATATATCTAACCAAGAAAAGTCTTTTAATCTGTCAGCCTGTATCGGTCAGTGCCAGTTCTTCATGGAAGACTAAGTTGAATACTAGTATCTCATTCCTAATATTATGTTCTGAGTAGTAAGGCCTGTAGGTTGCAATTGCATGTCAGTGAACATATGCATAAGGTAGTGTCTGCTGCTGCCTTGAAAGAAGCTCGGTTCTGTAACTCTTGGTGTTAATGTGAATCGGTTTTTCAGACCTGCAGGAACTATAGCAGTTCTCTAAAACAGTTACAGTCTAATGTTGTTGCTGAAGATAGTTTTTAAAATGTCTCAAGTCTTAACCCAAAATTGTAGCAGGAAGCCTGCACTGTTTTTTTTCCTAGTGAAATTTATTTTACATTGATATGTGTATGCATGTTGAGACTGAATTTGGTCCTTGGTACAGATCTTGCTGCGGTTTTCAACTGTTCTGAAGGTTTAATGGAATATAGCTTGCTTCTTGGCATGTTTGTTCTAGAGATTATGCAGCTGGAACACTGGAAAAGTGTGCAAGATTAGGGGTCATTCATTTAAAATCTTTTGTAAGTTATCCTGCTGTCTCCAACAAAACACAGCATCTAAAGCAGGTGTCTAAAAACCAGAAATAAGAGTAACATTACAAAGTAGCATCAATAAACAGTTGCTTAGCAGTAACCTTAGGGCTTGAAAGGCTTTCTGGAATTAAAACCATATAGGTTTCTTTTTCCCAGAAAGCTGTGCTTGTGTACTATGGCAGGAAGCTCATTGCTCTACAGCATACAAACTTGTAGGATTACAATGTAGGTCTGCTATGAGATTTTTTTTCAATGGTAAAAACTTTTTGCCTCAAGAGAAACTTTTTGAAAGTAAACTAAAAATAGGATATTTTTGCTCAAGATTTACCTGTGTAAAATGTACAAGGGCTTTCAAAATCCTGAGCAGTGACACTCTCTGACATTCATTATGACACTGCGTAATATCACTGTTCAAATTACTGATGAACTGGCTGTACTAGTGAAGGAATGTTTAAAGACTTCAGTTCAAAGACTGGCTTTGGCCAAATAACACCACGTTAATCAAGGGTGCACAAATTGCTTCATTTGCTCATCTGTGTAAATCCTTTAATGTTTTAAAGGCCTTACCTAGTGGTTTTTATGATAAGAACAACTGCAGAACCTAGAAAAGCAATCTCCAGTTTAGTCTATTGCAGTGCAGACAGAGTCTTAGTAGCTTTTTATTCCAGCGTGGCTTTGGAGCTGAGGAGGGGGAGACTGGAACATGCTTCAGTAAAAATGTGCGAGTCTTTCAGGTGCTACAGAACTTCAGAGTATTGTGCAAACTGCTCTTAAGCTGAGTGCATACTGCTGTGGTCTGTTTCTTTATGATCTTTGGTACATTAGTTTTGCCCACTAGTATGATTTAAGGCCTTACATAGTAAATGGGGATAGTCTTCCTTCCCCTTGCTGTGACATGAGATAAAAATCTTTCCATGCATCTGTTCTCATCCCTGCCTTGCATTGAACAGGATGCCTTGTGAGGGGGGAGCTCACGTATAAATGCCAGGTACTCGACAAACAGAGATATATTTAAAAGCATCAGAAACAGGAAACCAGCAAGGGAGGCAGCCAGTCCATTAGATTTCAGGGGTATAAGGAGGTTGCAAAGAAGTGAAATGAATTCTTGGTGTGGATCTTCACTGGTGATGACCTTGAACAAGTACCCATGACTGAACAGATTTATCTTTCTGGGAGAGATTCTGAGGAACTGAGTCAGATGGAGGTGAAGAGATGACGCTCTAGGGTTAACTGAAATATGTAGAAAAATAAATACTTTGTATGTTGTTGATCATTTTATCCTTCCCTTCCTCGGTAGAGCTCAGGATTGCATAGGTCTGTCAATGGATTCTAGTTACATTGGCTAAAGGAACCTCAGTATTTAGAGGTATTGTGTCCGAATGCGGTGGTGGTGGGGACTTCAGAGAAGGGCCACTCATTCTACTTCCTGTTGCCATCTGGCTACTTTTGGAAATGGATGCTGGGTTAGATAGGCCTTTAGACTGATCCAGCAGGGCTGTTCATACAATATTTGCAAATGAAACAAAGAGAGTGGGTGTCCTGTCTTGTCTGTCATACACTTTGTAAGTGACAGTAATAGAAGACAGCTTCTTAATACCTCATGCATAGTTAGTTGCTAAGAGTAATTCCTGTGGCTGATGGATTCTCACAACCAGCACGATGCTAGCATTAAGCTTCTTTATCTATAATAGTACTGGCATGTTTCCGATGGCCCTGCATGGCTGAAGAACATCAGAGCTTTTATGGAATTGTATTTACTGTTCTGTCACCACAGGGCTGAACATGTCTTGCCAGTATCATTCAGTAGGCTACATAGCGTAGACTGCAATCCTAAGGACGCTTTTCTGGAAGTAGGCCCAAATGAATTATCATGGGACTTTTTGGAATAGATCTGTTTAGGATTGCTGCCATTGTGAAAACAATCTTGGTTGTCAAAAAATGGGTTAACTTTCTGAGCTTTAAATTTAGTCCTGAATTAACAAAGTTGAATGAGTCCTGTATGCATTTACTTTTTATAGTGACTGAATTACATATTAGTGAGAGAGGTGGCTTTTAATATCATTTTAGGTAATGCATGGGGATGCCTGTAACTTGCATTTCTGTCATGCAGACTTTAACTGCTCTTTTTTTTCTCCCCTTCCAGCAAAAGTATTTTGATTCTGGGGATTATAATATGGCTAAAGCAAAAATGAAGAACAAGCAGCTCCCTACCGCAGCCCCTGACAAGACTGAAGTTACGGGTGACCACATTCCAACTCCACAGGACCTTCCGCAGCGAAAACCATCTCTTGTTGCTAGCAAGCTGGCTGGCTGACTAGACTCTCAGAACTGCATGAATCCTCTCATTCCCTTAATCGTTACTTAATAGTTATTTCTCACGTTTTTTTTGTTTTGTTTCCACTAAGTCATTGACTGATCGCTTTGCAGGTAGTGGTAGCCTGTGCTGCTATTGTAAGAAAGTCCTGTTAAGAATTAAGTTGAGTAGTCATTGGATGAGTTGAGGACAATGCACTGATTTAAAACAAAAGGACATGTTTTGTTAGAACAATATAAAGTTAATCTACTTGAAAAATGTACATATTACCTATTTGCTAGTGTAGGGCTGGTTCCAGCAAGTGACATAATAGCAAGTTTGACAATTTTTAATGTTTCTGCTTTCTTGAGTTGACTTTAATTACAGTATAGTATGTTTGTATTGAATACAAGCCCCCTCTGTTTGTGTTCCTGTGTTTTGGTTTTGTACACTAGAGGTTTTAGACCACAAGTTGCTAGAAGGTAAAAAGCATGTATTAAAAGAAAGAGAGAAAGAGAGAGAGAGATGGGGCTCAGACTTAATTTGTGTATCTGCTCTTGAACGGCCTTAAACCTACTTCAGCTTTAACAATAGATTTTTTACTTGGGCAATATTTGCCCATTTTGGTGTTGTCCTTGTGAACCTAGTGCTTATTGACAACTGTCCGTTGAAGCTGGTATTCCTTTGCATTCTGTAGCATAGAACACATTCTTGCAGTGAATGAAGTGTGCATGAGCATCGACTGAATTCACTTTTGTGCCATTTCTGTAAATAAGATAGTTTTGCACAACTTTTTGCAAGTATCTGTTATCTCTACATTTAAAAAAAATGTGCCAACTGGAAGCACAAGTGATTCTGTACCTTTGAAAGTCATCATCCTCAAATGAGTCAAAACAGTCTTATTGAAAGTAACAGACTTGTATGTAGAAGATTTGGAGAACAACGCAAGTACTATGATGAACCATCTGCATTAGTACACTTATTTTTGTGTGCATCAACAATGACCTGTAGCACCCAGTCCTAAATTTTAAATTCAGACGCAAACAATTTCAGCTAGTATGGCTAAGCAAATTAGTTCCATTTACTATAAGGGCGACTGAATCAATTAAAGGCAAACGTACTGCATGAAACAGCTTGTAGATTACAGTGCAAGGTAATCAAGGCTAGCTATATTTGCTTTTCAGTATCTTTTAAAAAAATCTTAAGGCTTGTATGAACTACAGATGCTTTTGATCATCTGTGTGTAGGAAAACATCTTATTCAGAGGAAGAATGGTCAGAAGAATTGTGACTGATTTCAGTTACTTTGAGAGCTGGAAGTATTTTCAGGTGATGTCTAAGAATTTTACGTACACGACAGTGACAAGCTAATTCCTTGATTCAGAAGAAAATGATTAGAAAATATTTGTCAGTGTGTATTATAGGGAGATACTCCAAGAGGGACTGTTCCTAAAAGTGTACCTGTTTAAGATTAAAGAGACTTGGCTAAAATGGATATTTAACTAACTTGTTTGTAAAACCAGTTTAATATCTAGGATGGTATTAAAGGAATTCCAGATTGCTTTTACCAAGCACTTTTACTCTGAGGGGGTTAAGCTCTCTGTTGGTTCAATTTTAAAGGGAATAAAGCATGAGACCAACTTCCAAGAGGAGCCTGTATCCAGGAGGGGCTGCATTTAAAGTTGAAATCTTCCTCCAAGAAGCAAACTGGAATCAATGTGGCTAATAGTTACTATGTTAAGAGTAAGCTCTGACCCATAATACTTGGTATTGTAACCAAAACCTGGATTTTCAAAGGTATTGAGCACCACTATCTCCAATTGACTTCACCCCCTCTTAAAAAAATTGATCTTGTTTCCGTATCAAAATTAAGCATTGTGTAATGTATGGGTGACAGATTTAGATATAATGAAGATTACTGTTATTTGTGTAGGGGTTATTTTGTTCTTAGGCCTGTCTTGGAGAAGAAAGATGCCTTTAAATTCTTGTACATACCAATGTTTGTCCGTAGGTAGTAATTCAAAAGGCCTAACTCTCACTGTATCTCTCCATAGCATTTGAATTTGACTCTCTTAATTGCAACTACAACCACATCACTGATACTTTGCTTTTAAAAATCTCAGTGAGGGGAGAAGGTTCCTGTTCACTGGAACAGGAGCAAGGTGACACTAAGTGGCTTTCTTTGGAAGATCATCTAAAAAAGCCCCATAATTTTATTTTTGTATGAGTAGTAGGTAAGAGCAAAAATATAGGCTTTGTATGAATTGAACTACTGTGGCCTAAACCTAATAACTTCTCTCCTAACAACGGGAAAAGACTCTGTTTTCTGGTTGCTGCTTCATTGCAGATCATAATCAGGTTGAATTGGTATGATATGTAGAGTGGTATAAATAGCCATGTAAACATAGACATTCCAACCAACCACCTCCTCTTACAGTTTGCTGTTTTGCATTATTGATGCCATTGTGAGAATTGTCGGTCTCCCATCACTGAATTTAAATTTTAAGGCTGTAAAGAAAGCATAAATGGATGAGCTGTACAGTACTGACTAGTCCAATCTGATGGTGAACCTGAATCTCTGGATAAACCTCAACAGCTGAAGATATTTTGGTCATCTACACTGTTACGGATTAAAGAAGTTAGATCACTTCAGCAGAAGATCAAACTGTGATAGCTAATTTACAATTTACAGCTTACTCCATTCTGATAAAGCTGTAAAGCTTGTGTACATACTGTATAATATGAGTTTTACCATTTGATAAATGACCTTTTTCAGAGATCTATCTGCACTATAGTTGGGCAATCTCTCAGCTTTATGCAGTGATTAGTAGTGCTTAGGTATGTCTATAACGAAGACATCATCTAGTAGCCCCTGCCCCCCTTGAACTTTTCCCGTTAGTTACTAGTGGAGTAAATTGAGTGATTCAGAAGTATCCTTTCCCTCTTACCTGTTCATTACTCATAGTTAGAGGAGAGTGTTTGCATAGAGGCCACAAAAGAACTGTTTGGTTTGTTATGTTATTCCTTAATGCATTCCTGATGCTGAAGTGATGAAAATTTTAGTTGCTCCTTACCAACACACACACTGTATAGTATGCATAATAAATTCATCTAATTAGTTTTCATTGCTCTGTAGAACTTTGTCTGGTCTTGACTGTTGTTTTTCATAACTGCATTGCATTTCTTATTTCTGGCTTTGTCCTTCCGAAACTTGCTTTGGACTTTTAACAATATGGCTGGGGCCTCTCACTTTCTAATATGTTTGACTACAAAACTAAAACCTACCTTACTGTAATTACCTTTATATATATTTTAGTGCTTATTTTTCTAATAATGGTATTAAAAGCTTATTGTTTTGAAACTTTAATTCCATAATAGGCTTCTTTCAATGCTTAAAGGTATAGTAGTGATAACCATTTAAACTAGATTCTGACTGACTGGATCGTTCTGAGGCAGAAGCTGGGCAGGCTGTTTGGTGTTTTGGGTCTGGTTGGCACTGCCCATTGATTACAGCCCAATACAGCGTTCTAAATTCCACCCAAGTTTTGGCTGCAGTCTTGGCTAGAAACGTAATGGGCAGCAACTCTCCGAGACTAGAGCTTAATAAACAGGTGTGTGGGGGATTGTGAAAACTCTGCCAAACCTGCAAGCTTTGAAACTTTAGTTCAGAATGGTTAGTTCAAAAGTTGGTGTCTCACAAACTGCTTTTAAGGTAGACTGGCACAAAGTTAAACGTAGCCCCACAGCTAGGAATTGTAGCTCAGCTTGTTTACTGCTGGACTGTATGTATGAGGCTTGGTGGATCACAAGTTTTGCAGCCTTTGCTTTAACGTGATGTAACTTAGTGGCTTCATACAGCTGTCACTCAAACTTCTGGATGGACTAGTTCTATCTTCCTGTACAATACAATAGATATTCATGAAGGCTGCTGGTACCTATACCTGGAGATGTTCCCTTGCATGTGAGCATATGTACATTATCCTGCTATGCATATGTTCCCTTGAATTATGCAAAAATATGGGATGCAGGATATTTCTTTACATTATTTTTAGCCCACCTTTTTTGCTGAGACTCAAGGTAGATTACACAGCATAAACTCAATGCAATCAAATAGGATGGGACATCCCAGAAGGACTACTGTAATAGCGTTAGGATTGTGATAATCTGAAACAAAGCATAAGTATTAACGTGACATGTTAAATGGATAAATTACATAGCAGGATAATGTACACAGCAATAAATACTACATGCTATACATAATAGTATAGGCTACAGTTCTTTCCCTTTATTAAAGCATCTTTCTGACCGTTCCATTTTAATATAGCCCTATTACCTTTGTATAAATGTCCTGAATAGAGATCGGCACGAAATGCAGCAGTTTGTCGCATTTCACAAACCATGAACGTTCATGAACCTACCATGGTTTACAAACCGGTTCGTTTGGTTCGTGAAAACGTCACTTCCAGGTCAGCAGAAGGCCACTTCCAGGTCAACAGGTCTGCAGGAAGTCCATCCTGTTGCCTAGGAAACATTGATTGGCACCAGGCTGTCTGCAGTGATGAACCAAAAAATGAACCAGCCTGAAGTTCATGGTGGTTTGTCAGAAATTGGCTCCAACGAACCGACCCGGTTCGTCACAAACTGGTTCATATTTCGGTTTGTGTCCGTCTCTAGTCCTGAATAATTCAGTTTTGCATAGTTTGTGGACTGCCAGGAATGTGGGAACCAACCTGAAATCAGGTGGTCCTATAATGTGAGGGCCCCAACATGTATGGGCAGTTGTTGATCTTACCTGTTTTCAGGGTTGCACCTGCAGAAGATCCTAAGCAGATGAGTGTATATGAGGAGAGGTGGTCCTGCAAAATGAGGGTCCAGATCAATTAAGGGCTTTGTAATCTCTACCTGAGACCCTGGAGAGCCACTGCCAGTCTGATCTTGATGGACTGATAAAAGTATAAGGCAGCTTCATGTGAGCTCATGAGTTCAACTGGAGTCTGAGTTGTCTTTGAGGGGATATCTCTGTAGAGTGCATTACAGTAATCTAGTCTTTATGTTATCACGGTGCAGATTCAGGAGACCAGATTGAATGGGTCAAAGTAGGGTGCCATCTTCCAACAAAGTTGGAAAATAGTGTTTTTGGCAGCTGCATTGACTGGCTTTTCCAGCAGTAATACTGGATCCAGTATAACCCCGAAGCGCTTAACCAAGTCAACAAGAGTAAGTTGAATTCCATTGAAGGCAGGAAGCACAATTTCCTTCAAGATCTTTGCCTTCCCAAGCAGCATTACCTCAGTCTTGTCAGGATGTGGCTTCAGTTTGCTCACTCTTAGCCATTTAATCATGGACTCCCCAAGCGGGTGGTATGGTAGATGCTGCCAGTCCTGTAAGAAACTTGGAGGGCCTTGCACAGCACACAACCAACTAAGTAACACAGCTTTATGCTACAGTTTTAGATGACTTCAGGGCTAGTTGGGTGCAGGGGAGAAGCTGAACATTTATTTGCTCTAGCAGCATGAGGAAAGTTGCTTTATGGAGTGGATAATATTGCAAAGTCTCGGCTATCCCTTTCGTGCCTGATCTGTGCAACCTTCAGAGGCATCCATTTTGCCCTGTTAGGATGCTGCTGCGCTCTGATCCAGCAAGCAGTTCTGACATTTTTAACTCTAGCTGGCTAAACTTAAAACAGACACTGCCTATGTTGGGACTTTACACGATTAACTAATATGCATACATTGTTTAGAGTCCTGAGTAACAATTCTGTGCTTGTTGGTTTTTTAAGTAGCCAGATCTACATTGCATTTATGCTTCTTAACAGCAACAGAACAGGTTTCTGTAATGGGATGAATGAGCTTTGCTACCTATGCTGAGGGTGGGAATGAATGAGCTTTATCACACACGGAAGCTTTACTGTTAATTCGCTAAAAGGCTTAAAGCACTTAAAATACAAAAGGTAAGTTGTAGGTGCCAAATCTTCCATTCTAACAAAAGCTTTTTGGGATATGAAGGCTTATACTTAGTATAAGGCCATTTGGAATTTCTGCTCTTTGTACAATTTTAAAAATTATTTTTGTATCATTTATACCCTGCTTTTCTCCCCAATGGGGACCCAAAGCAGCTTACATCATTCTCCTTCATTTTATTTCACAACAATCCTGTGAGGTAGATAAGTCTGAAAATATGCGACTAGCCCAAGGTCACGGGGATTCAGACCTGAGTCTCCTAGATCTTAATCCAACCAGCTGTTCAGGAGCATGTAGTTGTGTTTAAAACAGACATTATGCCTTGAGGTGTGCTTTATGGTTGTGAAAAGGTGTGCTTTATGGTTGTGTACTTATGGAAGAGCGTTACTATGCCACGCTGTAGACCATGATGCTGCTGGAATTTTGTCAAACTACATGTTACATGCCAGGGTTTATGCCTTCCCTAAATAAATTGTATTAGGCTTACAACAGCAGAATTAGGTAGTACAATGGACTGTACCACTTCAGACTGTACATGAGGGACTGCTCCCCCCCCCCACACACAAATTCCCCTACTTAATTGTTAATCCTTTGGAATAAAAATGGTAAAGACCCATCAAATATAGATGGAATGATGATATAGTGAAATAGCCAGAGCTGGTTATACAATATAAAAAGCAAGCTCTTAAATCTATATAAGAAAGCTAGAGTTAATATATAAAAATTAGAGTATTTGTGGAAAATTCAGCGGAGGATAGGCCTGTCATTTCACTCCCTCTTGAGATTAAGCCTCTCTCATCTTGTGCCTCTCTCATCAGTGCATGTGCATGTGTTGTCATGTCCTAAGCAACTTACGGCAACCCCAGCAAGGGCTTTCAAGGTACGTTGGAAGCAGAGGTGCCTTCCTCTGTAGTCTTCCTTGGTGGTTGCCCATCTAAGTCTGACCCAGCTTAGCTTCCAAGATCTGATGAGGTTGGGTTATACCATGCCGCCTTCCCTCTCTTCAGTACTGCCTGATAAACCTTTACGAACTTCTGGAATAAACTTCAGGTGCAGCGACTTCCCTTGACATGGGTAGGGTGGGCATCTTCTGTCACACATACTTTTTGGCAGCGGGATGTACAGGCAAACTCATTTTAAAGTATTTTCCATACTCTTGCCACACAGCTGGTCCCTATTTGCTGGAGCTGGCAAGGCTGTTGGGACTTTCAGTGGTTTTCAGCACTGTGTAAGCAGATGTCACTGCTGCGTCATGTAGCATTAATAAAGGAGGAAAGAGAAGGGAGGAAGAGAAAAAGGAAGAGGAAGAAAGAGAAAGAAGAGGGAGGGAGGAAGAAATAGGAAGAGTAAGAGAAGGGAGAAAGGAAGAAAAAGAAAGGAATAAAGAGAAAGGGAGGGAGGAAGAAAAAGAGAAAGAAGAAGAGAGGAAGAAAAAGAAGAGGGAGGGAAGAAGAAAAATGAGAGGGAAAGAAACGGTATGAACTTCCTAGGCAGTGCCCACGAGGGCTCGGGCTCCAAAGCACTAAACAGAAACAGGCCCTTTTGCAAACGCGGCGTGTATCTCGGGGGTCTACTCTGAGTAAACGTGCCTAGCAGGGGGGCTGCCAAGCCGCTCCCCTCCCTCCTCTCCTCCCGAGCTCCAGCCTTCGCCGCCCCGCTGCCTCGCCTCTCTTCCCCTTCCCCGACACTTTGCACCGCAGCCGGTGGGAGGCAGAGCGCGCCCAGCCTGCATCCCCGCGCCGGCTCTGGTACCCACAATGCACGAAGAGCCGCCGCAGAAGGAGGAGGGGGCCTGCCCGGCGGATGCATCATCCCCATCCTTCGCCGCCGCGCTTCCCAGGTAGCAACATGGCGAGCCCGGCCTGAGGACGAGAAGCCGCCGCCGCCTCAGCAACCGCCTTCCCCCTCTCAGCTTCGGAAGCCTCCACGCCCTGCCCGCCCCGCCTTGGGAGAGCCCCGGCCGGCCGGCTTGCAGCGATGGCAGCCTGCGAGCTCTACACCAAGGTGAGGGGGGAGACGAAGGAGCGGCGCCGGGCCCGGGAGAGGCCGTTAATGGCGGTTGGAGGGCGCCTGGCAACGCGGGGGAGGGGCGGTTGCTAAGGGGAGTTTGTGTTTTGGCGGCGCCTGGCAGAGAGAGGCCTCTGGCAATGGGGGCGAGCGGGCTTGGGGCGAGCGGAGGGGAAAGGAGGGCTGCTGTTCCGCTCTCCTGTGCCTTCCCCCTGAGGTAAAAAGCCCCGACTTGGGCGAGGCTTATTCAGAGTCGCCTGCCTGTAACGGGGAGGTGGGGTCCTGTTTTCAGGGTTGCCAATCTTCAGGTGGGGGCTGGAGAGCTCCTGGAATTACACCTCATCTCCAGACCCCAGGGACCATTTCCCCTGGAGAAAATGGAGGTTTTGGAGGGTGGGCTCTGTGGCATTATACCCCGCTGGAGACCCTCTCCTCTTTAGAATATACCCCCCCCCTCCAGGAATTTCCCAACCCGGGACTGACATCCTAGGGTCACCCTTGTCTGGGGTGATCCCCTTGCAGGGAAACAAGAATTCCAGTCCAGAAGCACCCGACAACTGAAATCCCAAGCTTATCATCAGCTTTTGAGAGTCAAGGAACTGTGTTATAGACTCTTGTGGAAACAAAATAAACCTGGAGAGGTCCAGTGATACCTTTTTAAAAAGATCATTTCAGGTGGGTAGCTGTGTTGGTCTGTAGTAGAAGAGCAAAGTTTGGGTCCAGTAGCACCTTAGAGACCAACTATATTTCCAAGTGTAAAATCTAGTTGCTCTCTAAGGTGCTACTGGACTAGAATCTTTCTTTTTAAAAAGACTAGGCGTCATTTGTATCCCAGCATCTCTTTTGGGGAGCAATTTATCGCACCAAAGCCGATGCTGGGATAAAATGTTTCCCTGCCAGTGTAAAAAGAACCTTCTGTTTAATTTATTTTTATTTTATTTACTTTGTTTTTAATCCACCTTTCTCACTGAGACTCAAGGCAGATTACACAGAGGGTGTTAGTACAATCAGTTTCAAGGACCGTTCAATAAACAATGTAGTATGTATTTCCCTCCTCCTGTTTTGTCGTCAATCCTCCGATAACCTTCCATGACTCTGATTAAGCCAGCTCCCTGGCTAAGGTAGAGCATATGCAGGAATAAAATCTTGTTTGCCTTTAAAAGGTGCTTCTGAACCTCTAGCCCTCTTCAGGTACAAACATCCTATGCAGATAATTTCAGGTATGTAGCCGTGTTGGTATGCAATAGACCAGCAGGAGCTGACTCTAGTGGCACCTTAGAGACCAGCAAGATTTTCAGGGTATAAGCTTTCAAGAGTCAAAGCTCCCTTCTGATATCTGAAGAAAGGAGTGTTGACTCTCGAAAGCTTATACCCTCGAAAAATTTTGTTGGTCTCTAAGGTGCCATTGGACTCAAATCCTGCTATGCGTCTCTGATTCATGAAAGCTGACGAGGGAATAAAATGTTCGTTGGCCATTTAAGATTGCAAAGCGAGTAACTGCAGTTGGCAAAATCAAACCAAAGTCCAGGGGCACCTTAAAGACTAGCAACACTTATTTCAATGATGAGTTTTTGTGAGTCACACAGCTCACGTCTTCAGATAGGTGAAGGAAAATCATACTGGGGATTCTTTTTATAGGGCAGATAGGGGTAGGGGAGCCAAGGTCGAGATGCCACTGTTTAATGTTCCTCCGCCTGTTTTCTAGCTCTCATCAGATACACTCCCATGCATCTCATGAAACCAGCTCTGACTCACAAAAGCTGATGCAGGAATAAAATGTTGCTAGTCTTTAAGGTGCCACTGTTTAATATTCCTCCTCTTGTTTTTCCAGCCCTTATTCCCTGTGTCTGAGGGATTAGAGAATTCCATAGAGGACAAGCCCCAGGGAATGCCCAATGAGAGCTGGGCTGCTTGTCATCTCATTTCCTATTTTATTTGGGAGAGGGGCTGAAAGTGCAAAGGAGGAAAAGTTCATTGGACTGCATATAGTTTTGTTCCATATCCCTTCCTACAGCTTGCCTCCCGCTTCCCTAATGAAAGCAATAAAGTATCTCGTAGAACTTTTAAAAACAAACTGATTTTTAGTGGAGTAGGATTGGGGAATCTAAAGCCCGTCAACTGCAGGAAGTGTTATCTTTGTAACTCTTGCTTTATGTGTTCATTATAATCCCTGGTATGAGGTTTTTTAAAAAGAAAATATATCTTTCACTCTGGCTTCATTATCATCAGTTGACATGTGTTCTGCATGTTAATGAAAGGATTCGATTGAGAAGGAATACAGATTGCCAGCCACAGTGTCTTTTTTTTTGTCTGTTCATCAAGGATGCTCAGCTGGTACCGGATAGTGAGGCCTATACTAAGAGAATGAAGAGCACCAGATGCAAATGATTTGTCTCTCACATCTCCCTTGGAAGCTTGCTTTTTAATCAGTTGGGATGTACATATGAACCCCAGAGGACTCTTCACTCTAGCGATAAGCATCTATTAAAGATTCCTGGCCCCAGGGAGGCCCGCCTGGCATCGAACAGGGCCAGGGCTTTTTCAGTCCTGGCCCCAGCCTGGTGGAACGCTCTGTCCAATGAGACCAGGGCCTGGCGAGATTTATTAGCATTTTGCCAGGCCTGTAAGTTGGAGCTGTTCCACTGGGCATATGGTTGATGCTGGGCGGTGCCCCCTAGCTGGGGGAGCACAGTATATACCCTCCCTACTAGTGACACTTCCATCTCTCATACATCCCTGGCAAAATACTCTGGAGATGGCTAAATAGGGGGTCGTCTGGATTATGTGCCGCTGTGTTTATACACATATATACACACATATATGTGTGTGTATGTGTGTGAATATGTTTACATGTATTTTAGTCTATGTATTGGAATGTTTTATGATTTTAAATTGTATATATGATGAAATATGTTTTTTAAACTTGGTTGTGATCCGCCCTGAGCCTGCTGATGTGGGGAGTGCGGAATATAAATTAAATATAAATAAAAATAAAAATAAATAAATAAATATTGGGATGACTGCTAAAAGAGAAAAGTCCGCTCTGAGCTCTCATAAGAACATACAATTCCAAGGTTCCCAAGTTAGTCTTTAGCTGTGGCTGCAGATGTGGCCACAGAATGTACCCAAGCAGTCACAGATGTAGCCACATCAATTTGAGGATGGTTGTAGTTTTGAAAGTTGACTTTTTAAAATGGCTGCAAGCAGCAAGACCAAATGAACAGGAAGAGTACCCCACCCCTTTAGTGTAGTGCCTTGTTCTTTTTATTTGTATAGAGCAAGAGAGAGAGGGTTTTTTAGGTCCCATCAGACGTCCCTTATGGTTCCATTTGAAAAATCAGGATAGAGCACCAACCACATGCAGACATGCACACACACACACACACGCACTTAACGTTTCAGCATGAAGGCTTGAAAAATGGAACTGTATCTGACCACTGAGTTATTGGCTGCGTATGCTTCCAAAATTAATTTGCAGCTTGGCTATTGCCGTTTGTGCTTACCTGATCTCACAGGGCTCTGTGAATCCTAAATGTCACTGGAGCATTAAGAAAGCCAGACTCTAAAGCTGTTTTTTAAATTACTATATATTAAACCTCTGACTCTGTTAATTGGTCTGCTTCATCTTCTGTTCTTAGAATAAAGTTTATATGTCAATAAAGGCTGACTTGACTTGACTTGAGAATAAAGTTGGCCAGGCTAGATCATCATCAGTCACCCAGTGATTCACTTTTGCTATCAGCTCTTACATCTAGTAAAGAATCTGTGGGGCTTGTCAGCTTTTTCTTTAAACAAGCTTGTCTTGTAGAACTTCTATTGAACATGTCTTAAGTTACCTTGTTTTTCACTCTGAGTTCATCTTTTAAATTGTTTTGTGTTTACTTTTTAGCTTTGGCCGAAAGCCAGCCTAGACAAGAAGTTGTAGATCAGTGACTGCTTCTCCCACCTCTTTAACCTTCTATTAAATAGCAACTGTTGGAGGGCCTGGATTGGACCAGGATTAGTGTTTTCTGGGAGGTGGGGGAGGGGAGTAACTCCTCCATATGCCATTGTCATTTTCCTGGTGTTTTTCTTACTGCATAAATAGCATCAGGGAAATGGCATGAAGCAAGGGGCTAACCTCCCTTTCCCTCAGTGCCACAGTCCTGGTCCAGTTCAGACCCTTTTCTGGAATTAGAGACGAGAAGTCCAGTCTTGGATCTCCATGGTCTCATTTTGTTTTGGTCCTAATAAATTTTTTAAAATTAATTTTACTAATTACATCATTAACCTAACTACACTGATTCTGGATATGTACTGTTTAGTTTGTATCTAGTACATATTGGGGGGAGATGAAGTGGATAAGAATGGTGGTTCATGATGTATAAACACAGGAAGGCTAAGAACAGAATAATAAAAATCATTGGTGTCTAAAACCTGAACAAAACACCCTCTGAAACAGAATAGTCTTACATCCCTTTCTAAAAACTGCAAGGGAGGACGCTCTCATTCGTGTTTTTGAGTAGGCTGCTCCTTAACCCAAAGCTCTGAGTGCATTCAGATGGATGTACTAGGGATGTAAATTTCATTTAATAAATCTACCGTTTAAACTATCAGACATTTTATTATTTATATATTTAATTCTTTGCCAGTTTTCTGAGCCTTGGAAGATATTTAAGTGTTTACAGCAATATATAAATGGTAAATTAACTGTGAAAGGGACTATATTCTGTTTAACTCCTCCAGATATAAAGAAATAAATTATATTCAGTTTAATTTATAATCAGCACTGCTTTACTGCTAGGCTGCCTCAAGCTTAGGATTCTGGTGGGGCAGGGTGTAGATTCCCAAAATATTTATTTATTTGCATTTGTTTCTGCAATGATGTTGTTTTTTTCTAGAATAGAAGAAAAGCTCTGAAACAAACGAGAAACCTACTCATTCTAGAAAGGACTAGTAAAGGTAGTGTGTTAGAGATTTTCCTTTTTTAGAGTATAGTACAAAGGGGACAGGGCTCTGGTAGTTAAACGTAACTACCCAATGGTACTGTGGTCAGTACCATTTTCCTTTGATTTATGATGTTTTGTAATTGCCGTGATTCATGTTCTTTCCATAATTGTTCATGTTCCATGATAAATTAGACAGTGTTATTTTCAGATTTTATTTACCTGTTTACCAGATAATGCAGAACAATTTGAGGAAAGAGAACTTTCTTTTGTTGAACCCCAAGCTTGTTCCTTCTCCTTAGGCAGTCTTAAATTATTCTGTAATGGTACATGTTAAATAATAGTTACATCCTCACTACCTGTAACCTAGGGGCTGCTTCCATGGTCTGACTCTGGCCCTTTGAAGCCTAGCCTCTGACATGGTAGTGATGACTTATAATGGCTGTCTAGGGTGCTATTGCATATATACATTCTTAGGTCCACAATTTATTGTAAAAAGTCCACTAGTTTCATTACAAACTGGAGTGTTATCTTAAGATTTTAGCTTGCAGACCTTAAAAGGTACCTATGCTGATTTTAATAGACTTAAATGCACTAAACTTTGACTTAATTTAGACATTATGCCAATCCAGGGTTTGCATGAACCATAATCTGCAACCCAGGCAGTAGGCAAGACTTGGTCTAAAGTAGCATCACAGTGTGGTATAGTGGTTAATGTGTAGGACTAGGATCTTGGAAACCGGATTTTGAACTCTCACTTGACCATGGAAGCTTGCTGGCTTGGGCCAGTGATATACTCTCATTCTAACCTACCTTACAGGGTGGTTGTAATGATAAATGGAGGAGAGGAGAATGGCTCCCCATTGGGAAGAAAGGGGAATGTAAATGAAGTAAAATAAATAAAAGTTGCTTGCTGTATTTTCTATCTGCTTTGTAGTCCATTCTCTAGGTTCAGTGGCCATTGGAGATCAGCTAGAGTTTCTATGTTTAGACACCATGTCAAGCCACAGCTAGCACAAGCCATGATGTGCAAATCAACAAACCCATGTGAGGGTGTTTTATTTTTGGTTTATCATTCCCCACATCATACCAAACCATAGCTAGACTTTCATAACCATGGTTTGGAATTATGTCTGAACTGGATTGTGGCTGTTGAGGATATCACTTACACATATCTGAAAGGTAATGCTGTGGTGGATATGAAACAGTGGTACATTTACAGTGACAAACAGCTTGTTTTGCTAACAGCATGTTCCTTTGCTTCCAAGAAAAAATCAATTCCAAAGAAGTTATATATATTTTCCTTCCTGTATTTACAATTAATGAATATTTAAATAAAGGTAATAAGTAGCAGGCAGAATGCCAAGTTGCCGTTTTACTTCCATTGGTTCAAAGTGATTTCTCTTCGTACAGCATTACATACTATTTGCCTGAAGCGCTTCCCCATTATAAATGTGTGTTTTCCCCCATTCAGGTGACATGTTTATGACCTGACAAATCTATGTCTTTCTCCTTAAAATGGTTAATATGTGCTTAAGATGGGATATATTGACCACCATGCTAGTGAAATATCACAAGATGCTATGTTACATCAGTATTGAAAATAGTTAGGACTAGGGTGTGATATTTTCCATTTACTAAAATGATGCAGAATTTTTCTACTTTTAAAAAAAATTTACCTTTCTTCCTAGTTGTTCAAGGCAATAAATGTGGATAGTTCTGTTACAGAGCTAGCTTATTAAAATTTGAAGCAAGCCTTCAAAACAGCAAAAAAGTGTTACTTTTACAAATCTCATTTTTAAATTCACATGTTGCCACCTGGGTTTTGCGTGTATGTGTATCCCCATAAAACTGATAGTGAGAAATATCTTGGTGAGTCCCCTTCTCCAATTTCAGTCATATGATTACAGGAACTGCATCCTTGAAGAAACAACTTACTTTGAAAAATCTGCCACAAAATTGTAACAGTGCTAACAGCTAACAGAACATTTGAAAGGGGTTAAAGGTTTACTGATCAACATGTTGCACTTTTTTTTTAAAAAGCCTATCCAGTAAGCGAAAAAGTTGCCAAATCGTTCAACAGCTAAATTTTGGTTGAGACTGCTTTGTCTGAATGCTAGATGTGTTCTAGGGAGGAAATGATATCACTGGGGCGGGGAATGTTTGTGGTTTGGGATGATGTATTCCATTGGTGAAAGTTTTTTCTAGCTCTGTAAAGTAAGCTGGTGGATAACATTTTTTTGCAATCCTTGATGCCCAATCAAAAGTTAAATTTCATTAAAAGTTTTGATTCCAGAGCATCTGCTTTGCACAGAGAAGGTCCCAGGTTTAATCCCAGGCAACTCCATTAAAAGGATGAGATAATAAGTCAGGGCTTGACAAATCTCAGGCACTAGGTTACCATGGTGCTTAGAAATTTCACTATGAACTGCAGTGATTTTAATGTAGTCTTGCTTGGCAATACTCAGAAGTACAAAGCTAGTTTATTGTTTTGCTTCAGAATGCTTAGTTGTATGGCAAAAAGCGCATCAGTGTGCAGTTGTTGTAATTGCTTGTCTTTGTGTTAAGTTTACAGTTCATTTCTCAATCAGTTGCTTTCCATGCTACCTCCAGTATTCAGTTAAACAGAGCTTTTGAAAGTAATAAAAAAATTATGAGAGATCAGAGATAAATTAGGTTAGGGGTTAGCTTTTTGTTGTAGTGATGACAATAAGGTTTCTGCCATACTTATTTACATAATGCAGCACTTTTGTCATAGCTTTAATAAAATTACAAGAAACTGTGAAGAGTTCAGGATTAGGTTTTGTGGTAACAATGGTTAAAATGGTCCATAAAATATATGATCTTGAAGGCTGAAAAATAAATCTGGCTCCTGATTATCTTGGACTGGCTCCTAGACCCAAAGAAAGCTTATCAAGGCCTGTAATAGGTGATGCTGCTGTCAGAGAGTTGCCTCTGGTCAGAGTAGACCATACTGTGCTTAATAGGCCAGTGGTCTTAACTCAGGACAAGGGAACATCATGTGTTTTCTTTAGTAGCCATTTTTATATGTTCGCAGATGAGAGGTGCCCCTTGCATCCTTCCCTTGGCCACCACTGCCCTTGCGGTGAAGGACCCACATGACCTCAGATTTGAGAGGGGAGGAGATTGCTCCATTTTGTTCCTCACACTGGCTGAATCCACACTTACCGGCACAGCACTAAACAGGCAGAGTGAAAGCATCTTTCTGGTGCGTTTTATGATGTCATTGCACCATGATGCCGCTCTCATGGTGCGATGATGTCATAAAATGCACCAGAAAGACGCTCTCACTCCGCCTGTTTAGTGCTGTGTCGGTAAGTGTGGATTTGCCCACTGTCTCTGAATGCTGGCTCTTTCTAGGCCCAGCTGGGTCACTTTCATCCTCCTCAGCCTGCTTCTGGAGTCTCCTCATACCGGCCTCTTGAACCCCACCACCAAGTCTCCACATCTTTCCCTGGGATCTCCAGCCCATCAGGGGCAAGACCAGGCTGATTGACAGGGCCAAGCCCTGTCAGTAGAGTTCTGTATTAGCTAACGTTTTTGCTGTTGTCCAAGAGGCTGGCCTTCTGTCCCCCTCTTGCTGCCCTGACTTTCCCAGCCTGGCCTTGCCCTGCTCCAGCCTTCTCTTTGTCATGGCTGTTGTTGGTGATGTCATCAGGTAGTGCCAATCTTCAGATGGTTCTTGTGAAGCTGCTGGAGCTGTTCTATCCATCCAAACCACTGTGGGTCTGAACCTAGGTCAGGGTAACCCTGATCCTCCATATAGGACAACTGTTAGCCATGAGTTCCCACACACAGAATAACAACAACAACAACAACTGTACTTATAAACCACTTTTCTAGACAAATTAGTATCCCACTCAGAGCAGTGAACAAGGTCAGTGTTTTTATTATCCCCACAATACACCTGGGGAACTGGAGCTGAGAGGAGGGGCTTACGCAAGGTAGCCACCAACTTTGTTCATGGCAATAGTGGTATTCAAACCAGCAGAGTGCTGATTCGCAATCCAACTGCTTAACCACTGTGTGTGTTCTTCATATATGATGATACCTGTTTTCTTAACGTTGAGATACCGCCTATATAGACAACCATTGTGTATGAAGCAGCCCTTGAGAAATCTTGGCCTTCACTAATGAGCCAGGTTCTTGGGTGCATCTTGGGATGTTTCCTTAGCAAATTCTTAATAGCAGGCGCTAGGGCTTGACTCTTAAATGCCCTTGCCACAAAGCAAAGCCAATTTACTTTGGGTGTGCCAGATGGTTAGTAGATAGATGCTGGATAGGTTCAGAGCTCAGCGCCACTAACCACTCCTGCTCCTTGGTGATTTGAGGCCTCAGCTGAATCAGCTCTTTGTGAGCTGATTCAGAAAGGTTGCTTGAAGGCCAGTAGACAGAGAATGGCAAAATTTGGTTTCTAATACTGTTACCATACCAGGAGTCTCTGTGTGAGTTGTCTACATTGAACACCTTACCGTATATACAGGTACATCTGTGAAGAGGGTATTTCTAGTAACATATGCATTGCTATTATGCCACCAATAAGCAAACTGAGTAGTAGCAAGTTCATCTTAATAGCTGCAGCCATCATATAAATATGTAAATATGCATAATGTGACACAATTGACTACATAAGCACTTTACTAGGAAGAAAATGACTGCAAGTGCAGTCATTCCTTATAGTGCAGGCAAGCCCAATAGCCTGTTGGAGCTGGGGGTGGTACTGGAAACAACACTGCAGTTCTGGGGCTGGAACTGGCATTCCTGGGAGGGGGGAGGGGGTGAAGCCCAACCAGTGCTGCTGTGCATTCTCTCATCTCCTAGCCAACAAGGGCAGGAGGCAGCAGAATAAAATTTAGTGCAAGATGCTGTCACATTTTTATCCCGTCCTCACTCCATGGTGCTCAGAGTGGCATACATGGTTCTTCCCTCTTCCATTTTACTGTCTCAGTAACCTTGTGAGGTGAGTTAGGTTTAAAAAGAATGACCAACTCAAGGTCACACACTACGTTTTGTGACCAAGTAGGGATTCGAACTTGAGTCTCCCTCGTACAGCATAGTAATTGCTGTGCTGCATTGATTCTTGGTTGCTATTTTTATAGCTGGCTTGGACAGGCTATTTCTTTTATGATTTTTAAAAAATATATTAATGCCATTTGCTGAGTTGCTCAGTACCAATTTTCTTTACAATTAAAGAAGCTTCGCCAAATACTTCAGCATCCTTTTGGGAGAATGCTGAGAAGCTGTTCCTTTCAGTTTGAAGTGAGGATGTTTGGGTTAGAGCATCCCAGAAGCTAGATCCCCGCTGTTGCCTGTATCCCCTAGCTGCTACTGGCTTCCAATAGGTAAAAGGTAAAGGTAGTCCCCTGTGCAAGCACCGAGTCATTACTAACCCATGGGGGGACGTCGCATCACAACGTTTTCTTGGCAGACTTTTTACAGGGTGGTTTGCCATTGCCTTCCCCAGTTGTTTACACTTTACCCTCAGGAAACTGGGTACTCATTTTACTGACCTCAAAAGGATGGAAGGCTGAGTCAACCTTGAGCTGGCTACCTGAATCTGGCTTCCGCCAGGATTGAACTCAGGTCATGAGCAGAGCTTGGACTGCAGTACTGCAGCTTTCCACTCTGCGCCACAGGGTTCTTCGGCTTCCAATAATTGGATCCTATAATGTCCCTGTGCAATGATAAGGGCTTGCTTTCTGGAACTCTGACCCAACAAACATTCTTTTAAAAAAATAGATTATACAGTTCATACAAATTATGCAGTTTGTATGATTTCTCTTACCCTGCATAATTTTATAATTTTGAAGCTATTTCATAATTTATTTTCATTTCTGCAGGACACAGAAGCCCCAGCTGTTTGATCCCTGAGTATTTTACACAGAAACTTGCCTGGCTTCTGAGATTTCACTAGGCCGTATTGCATGTGTAGTTAGGCCTCCCCCCCCCAACTTTTTTTTAAAGGAAAGTTGGACTCTACAACCAATATTGTATTCTTTAGCCTTGGATCATTCCCCTGGCAGCACAGCAAACTCATAGTCCTGCATAACATAACATCCTTGTGGAAGGGCAAGAGGTTTTAGTATCAGATAAAACTGTCAATGGCTTAAATATGTATATACACATGTATTGGTTTCCCAGGAATTGGGAACTGCAATCCAGGTAAGGAGATCTGTGAACCAGCATAAAGCTGATGCATGTTGAACTGGATATCTCGGTATGCATCCAAGTGTCAGTGCTACCCATCTGCACTCCATTGTACACATTCAGGTGAACATCTCCATTCACACTGTGATCCAGCTAGTTTTTCAGGAAGCTCTATTCAGCACCAACTATCACGGCCTAGCACAGTTTTGGGACTATGAGCAATCCTGCTATGTGTCTTCTCAGGATTGTCCCCTGAGGAATTGAGGAAGCAAGACAGATAACCCATCTCTTGATGTGATGCAAGAGAACTCCATGCAGCCTGCTTTAAGGGGAATGGACAAGACAAATTATTTGACTGCTGCTCTGAGTAATGTTTTTTAATTTCAGCATTTGATGACTATCACAAGACAGTGGGGCTTTGCCATTCACTCAAGAGGCCTAGAGGGAAAACACTCTTCCTCTTTGTGCGGCTGAAGGAATCAACTCAGATTTTGTGAATAGCCTTAACAATGAAGGAATTCAGCGATCTGACATGGCTATCACACGTTGGACTCTCCAGGGGCTATATGGTTTGTTCTTATACTGCCTTGAAAGTTGGATAGTATCAGTCTTCTAGGAGACAGACACCAGTCAGGCTGTGTGTGCTTTGTGGTGGATCAGTTCTGAATGTAGCATAGGCCTCATTCACATGGAGAACATATCTCTTGTAACGTCTACAATGGCTGCTGCTCAGATTACCAGTTGCTTGCACCACCAGAGGTACTGGTAAATGCTAGACGATTTAGACTATATGTATGTTAAAGTAAGTGTTGCTTTTTCTTTTCTACTGAATTGCTGATTTCAGTACAATTGTCTTTTATTTGTTCTAAGCTGAAGGCTGAAATGGGTCCTTAGATCTGTGAGATATCGGAACAGAGCACTTAATTTTTTAAAACTGTAATAAAGCTCTACCCTGGATGGCCCAGGCTAGCCCAATCTTGTTAGATCTCAGAAGCTAAACAAGGTAGCCATGGTTAGTACTCGAATGGGAGACCACGGAGGAAATCCAGGGTTGCTACGCAGAGGCAGGGAATGGCAAACCACCTCTGAACCGTCACTTGACTTGAAAACCATGGGGGGGGGGAGGTCACCTTAAGTCACCTGTGACTTGGTGACACTTTCCACTTCTGTGGGAGTTGCTGGTTTTTTTGGCTGGAGGAGCAGCACTAGGGGTGGTGGTGGTGGCGGCATTGAATCTTGCACCATTTTCCAAATCCAAACTGATCCCTCTGAAGCTACTACTACCATTCTTGGGCGAGGAGGAATGCCAGGTCCGGTATCATGCCTGCAGAGAGAAAAAATGAGCAGTTTTTGAGGGTGGTGGTGGTTAGATTATGTAAGAGGTTAAACAGCTCTGAACCACAGCTCTGCTGCTCCAAACGATATCGGAGTCCTCTTGGCTGCTTTTAAGGTTTTATTATTTTTTTTTGAAGTTGAGCTATCTGCTCACAGATCTTCCTGTGTCAAGGCTACCATCTTATCACAAGAATCTCATGGTCTTCAACTGCAACTGGTTAACGGGCAGCCTCCTCTTTAAGGATCTGTTATACATAATCTTAGAATTTAATGCTGGGATTTTTAAGATTATAATTATAATAAGATTATTAAAGGTATGCCAGCTAACTTTTATGGAATGAAACTCTCTTGAGTATTGTGTGTGTGTGTGTGTGTGTTTTAGAGGAGAAGATTGTACTGCATTTTGAAATTCTTAAAAGAGTTTTTGAGGAGGATTCTCCCACAACAGTTGTCAGACTAATCGTTTAAAACAAATTTGTTCCAAAACGAGATGTAGTTATTGTAAAATTCATTTGTTCCTGGTGATTTATATCCAGTATTAGTTTTGCAATGGTAATTTAACAGAATGCTTGGAGGAAGAGAAACTTTGTGTGCAGTCCTTTGCAGGGTTGTTCCGCTGTACTCCAGTGATAGAAATGATCTTAGACTGGAGTAACATTATATAGGATTGCACTGTTGTGTAGCTACATATTAGTTAGCTTAGATATAGCTGCAGAGCAAGTCCAAACACATTTGTAATGTTGCTCCTTTTTTTTAGTTGCAGAAGACAGATTGAGTAGCCCTGGGCTTGGTGTTTCTTCCCCTTTCAACCTTCCAGTGCTTTGTGGGCTGCAACTGAATAAGGTCTTTTGATTCACCCTGTAGTGAATCTGCTTGCTAACTGCTGATTTGAATGGTAGAAACCTGGTTCTCTAGAATGTGCTATAAACCTGTGTCACAGAGCTTCCTGGTTTAAACAATATTCAGCCTAATGAGATTTGTTCCTCAGGGGTTTCTTCTGCAGGTGCGCCTACTTAAAAACATTGGGAGGGAAAGTAATGGTATTCAAAAGCATGAGGTTCTACGCAGAAAATGCACATTTAGCTCCTAGGCAGGGAGTTCCTCTGAAGCTTCTCTGAGTTCTTTTTCAGGAGTGTTTTGGCATTGCAACTAGCCAAATCAGAATTTCAAAACAGGCCATTGAAGTTTTAGGGACCAGAGCTTCTAAAAAGAATTACGTAGCATTTAGAGCTTTCAGGTGTTCAGGGTGTCTTGCATATATTACCATAGTATAATTTTTATAGCAACTCCTTATCAGAATTGCCCCCCCCCCCATATTAATGTTAGAGGCCATAGGCTGAGACAGAATGACTTGCCTAAGGCCAAGGTGGCTCTATTCAGGTGCCACAGAGGGCATGACTCTGGTTATTTGCGAGGCTTGCGTGTTCACACTGCCTACAGGAGTGCAGAGACTGATGACAGAATCCTTCAGCTAACTCCAACAAATGGAGGTTTGTTGTCCCCAGTAGCTCGAATTCTTAACTAGGATTGTGTTAATAAGGACCGCAGTTCCCGGGAAAGAAATTCAGTTTATTAAGGCTCTGCATTTGGATGTCCTGATAGTGTGAAATTAGTTGAGGAGTATCTTCTATCTCAGCATGCTGCAAGTCAGGGAGGCCTAGAAAACTAGCAGCTAAGCAGGTTTGTGACTGTCACAAATGCTGTTCTACTCAGGTTAGGGTTGTCAGTCTCCAGGTGGGATCTGGAGATCTCCCAGAATTACAGTTGATCTCCAGACAACAGTTCTTCTAGAGAAAATGGCTGCTTTGGAAGATGGACTGTATGGGATGAGACCCAGCTGAGGTCCCTCTCCCCTGCCAAACCCCATACCCCAAGGATCCACATCCAAATCTCCAAGAATTTCCTAACCAAGATCTGGCAAGCCTAACTCAGGTCATGGTAGAGGGGAGATTTCAACTGGATGCTTCCTGAAATGATATAACATACATTAGCTATATTCTTCCATCAGAATGAAGAACTGTAAAGTAAGGGGCATCTTGAACCCAAATGGCATTTCTTGTTGGACCGCTCTGCATGTTCTTTTTTCTGTCCTAGGAAATGAGAAAAGTAGGAAAGAGAGGTCTTTCCCATAACTTCTGTCTGGCTTTAAGGACTCTTTTGTGTAAATTAAATGCATGATCATCTTCAGATTATGGCCAGTGTGAATTATTTGGCAATGGGTCTTGCTTCTTTATTTATGAATAAATTGATAATGAAGGCTACTTCTTTGAATTATATAGTTTATCTTGCTTATTTATACCCCACCTATCACCCCAGTGGGGCCCAAAGCAGCTTACATCATTCTCCTCCTCCATTTTATCCTCACAAGGACCCTGTGAAGTAGGTTAGACTGAGGGTGTCTGACTGGCCCAAGGACACCCAGCAAAAAGCGTATTCAACAAGACCATGATGATGACACTTCTCCAGTGCTCCTGGCAAGCTTCCGTGGCAGAGTGGAGGTTTGAACTGTGGTGTCCCAGATTCGAACTGGGGTCTGACAGTCTTAACTACTACACTGGCTCTCTTATTTGGGGAATCAACATGAGCGATATGGTGCATTTATTTATTTAGACCTTTTTATCCTGCTTTTCTCCACAATCCACCTTTGCTTTCTGTTCTCTGTTGTGGCTTCACCTGGTGGCTGTATTTGACTCTTACAGTGAAATTCTAAGCAGAGTTACTCCTGTCTAACCCCATTGAAATCAATGGGCTTAGACTGGAGTAACCCAGTTTAGGATTTAACTGTTAGCTATGTTTCCTGATATTTAGCTGAGGTCTCTGTGAGAAGGAGCAAACAACCAAGAATCAGAATGTTTTATTGATTATTACCTACGGTAGCACATTGTAAGCAGTGCACTGTCTAGCTTATGGGGTTTAATGAACTGAAAGCGAAATTGGGCATTACTGAATTTGCCGTATCTGTACATCCTGGGGGATATGAAATGTCGTCTGTAAAAGCAGACTCTTTGGAAAAGATATTTTAAGCATAGGGCTCTAGGCTTGTATTTAAATTAAATAAACGTGCAGCAAGAAGGCAGTGCAAATTAATTGTGGAGTGAAAAATCCTAACAACAGTCAGGAAAAAGAGAGTCACAGTAAAATCTAGTAAGAGAAAAGATAAGAGCAAGGTGCAATAAGAGAGTTGTCTGTTGATCCTTTAAGGTCCCAATGTGGTTTTACAATTGGCTTCATCAGAGGATCTTAAGAAGAAATTTAATCGAGATGGGAGTTGGAGAAGTTTCTGGTGAAGATTCCCCAATGAAGCCAATTGCAAATGCACTGGGATCTCAAAGGAGCTATAAACACCTCTCCTATTGCCCCTTGCTCTTCTCTTTTCTCTTATAGGAGAAAAATCCAGACAACTCTTGTCCACATGGTAGATGAAGTGAGTAGAAATAATGTGTTACTGTGACCTGTTAATGTCCTCTTTCCTGCAGATATTAACAGCAAGACTTCTCTATTGACTTCCTCATTCCTTTCTGGTGGGTGCATTAGCAGGAAGGTAGCTTTGCTGCAGCTGTAAATTGTAGATTCATTTTGCCACCATCAGAAGGCGCATTTATTTTTGTGCAGGAACACAGTTTCTTTTAACTTATTTTCATATTGGAGTACAGGGTGGCTGTTAATAATTCAGTAAATCATTCATGACATTTTCTTTTTTGCCTGGCTTAAATGGTGAAAGTGTTAAGCAAGCTTGGGTTTGAAGCTGACTTAGTACTTTAATATAGAGACCCAATATAAAAGAGGGTTCCTCTTTCTGTGATTAGGAAATGAGTAACGACAAACAACAGCATTCATGACAGTTTATCTTCTCTCCACAGGTCTAGAATGAATCTGTAAATGTGGTATTGGGTCACTGCCATTTTCAGCATAAGTTAATTGAATCTAGCTTATCAGCTGTTGTTTAAAAAATGGAAAAGGTGGTCTGAAGCCAGAGGGAACTTCTCCTCCTCTTGTTCAGTTCCCATCAATTATGTTGGACAACCCTCTGGTAGATTCTGCCAACTTTTTCTGTATGCTGCCGTAAAATTGAAAATATGCAGGCTGTCTGGGTAGCTTGAGACAAATGATAAATGTAGCTTTTGAAATGTAAATCAAGCTTCTTTATAGAAGGATAATGAGCATTTCCCACAACTATTTATTATTCCTGAAATCATTGAGGCATCAGGTTAGGGACCGAGTGAAGATTTCTGGTGCTCTAGGCAAATGACTTCACCACCACCCCGTAGGGACGGTGTCACCACCCCAGGAGTGCAGAGAAACTGCCTCCACTTAGGTCACCGTCTCTGGGGCTGGGACTGTGGCTTCATACAGTGCCATACCTCCCCAAAGGAGTGGATTCAGAGGTAAAAACATCCCTGGAAAAGGGCCCTGCCCTCCTGAAGGAAGGGGGCCATCCCCCCTACAAGAGAGGGGGGGAGGAGCAGGCTCACTGCGGGCTGCTCACTGTGTTGGTGGTACCACTAGGGCTGCACTTGCCACAGCAGACCCTGATGCCACAGGTGGCCAGTGCAACAACAGGACTAGTTTTGACACCCCTCTGTCTCTGGCACCCTAGGCAATTGTCTAGATGCACCTAATGGACAGGCCGCCCTGCATCAGGTCCCACCACCCAAGAGTTCTTAAAGAAATTTGAAACTGTTGATTATATAACAAAAATATACAGTTTGTCATTAAAACTGGCTGCTCTCCAGAAGATAGGAAGGCAACTAACCTGCCATTAATTTTCAACAAAGGAAGCAACAAGGACCCACAAAATGAACAGTTTGCTAGCCAAACTCCTGCCTCAGTTAAATTGGTAGAGTGTATTGTTGAAACTAGAAATATGAAATATATAGAAGAACAAGCTTTACTGTGGAAGACTCATTATGACTTCAGCAATGAAGTGTCCTGCTGCACCAACCTTATGCAATTCTTTGCAAGTGTCATCCTAACATATAGGTAGGTAGTCATGCTGGTCTGTAGTAGAAGAGCAAGATTCAGGTCCAGTAGCACCTTCGAGATCAACTAGATTTCCAGGGTATGAACTTTCGAGAGTCAGAGCTCCTGGAGTTCCCAGAGCTCTGACTGTTGAAAGCTCATACTCTGGAAATCTAGTTGATCTCGAAGGTCTTACTAGACCCAAATCTTGCTCTCCTAACATATAGAGAGGATAATAGCGCTGTTATGCTCAGTGTAGGCTTGGATTTCTAAACAGGTTTTGACAGAGTTCTGCACTAAAGACTGAACCATCTGTTGTGTGGTTCAAATTTGTAGAAGGATTCAGGAGAACTGTGAATGGGCTGGCTTATATGTGGAGGTTTACCTAGTTTAAATCTGTTAGCAATGAAGATCAGTTTATTGGACTCTAGTGAGATTGCTCTTCTGTTTTTGTTTTTCCGTGTATGATGATAACCCACCTTGCTAAGAAATGCAGTGTCTTGTCTAGTTTTGCTGTAAATATCATTGGCTTCATATTTTAGCCAAAACTTGATAAACTTGCCAGTAAAGACAAGGGTGGGGTTCAGCTGAATTTTATTTGTCTAAGCTGATAAAAATAAAGGAAAACACTGCTAGCAAGGACACTTTAAAAATGAGAATGGAGATTGGAGAACACCCTAAGTCATAAATAATATCCTTTATCTAGCTTACAGTCTATTATGTATTTATCAAAACTGATGAGATTTTACTGCTGTGAAGGCAGAAATTGTCTACTTTATTTGCTGGCAAAGAGTGGGCAATCCTTCGGATATGACTAATGAACTAGAGGAGAGTGGGAGCGGGGAATGCAGGAGAAAGAAAGCTAGTACTAGATGGCTTTCAGCATTTTATCCTACTGTTGGTTGGGCTGCGAATCAGTATTCTGCTGGTTCAAATCCTGCTGTTGCCATCAGCTCAGTGGCACTTTGATGTTCCCATTGCCCCTCACTACAGGCTAAATGCAGGGCATTTGTCCTTTTCTGATACATTTTTCAGTAGGGTTTGAGAAGTTATTAGCATCCTGTGCATATACAAATCCCTCTTGATAACTCGCAGTGGATGATTTCTAGCTGTTTCTAGTGTCTCTGAGAGTCTGTTGCCTCAAGTGGGTCTTGTGATATGACTGTTTTGACAATCAATGTGGTCGGATGATCTTCCCATGTGATCTTAGATGCGATCATGAAGTGCCAGAAGAATCGTGCAGCCATTCATTTCCGTTCTTATTGTGGGACAGAATTCCATCTGTATTCTCCTTTTTGCTTGGTTGGATTCTGACAATATGTGCAACAGAGAAGGTGGTTGAAGAGATCAACCTTGTTCATCATTTTGCCTTGCTATCATGTGTTTTCTGGAAAAACATTTATTTAGTGGCATTTGGGAGCAATAGTTGTTTCTGTTGGAACTTAACAAGTTGACTTGTGGGAAATCTTCCCATGAGATTTCTTTGCAAGCATCTGTTGAACCTGTGAGATGATTCACAGGTCGGAAGAATCTTTTAACTACAGCTGCTGCTGGAACTGTGCTTTATTTATTACCTGCTTTTAAAAAATGCACCTTATGACTAGCGTGTTCTATTTTCATGTCAGGCAGTTCTGTTTTGCTTTCTGGAGCAGCTGCTGCTTTCTTATTTATTCTAGAGGTGACTAGATTTATGCCTTGCAAAGCATCCCTAATTCCTTTCCAGTTGCCATGTAAAGAAGACTTTTAAGAGCGATCTCTCTGGTCTAGATTTCAACAACATATCCTTGTGCATAGCTGCTGTGACGACATCCTAGAGCAACATCCTGCTTTTACATTTCCATGCAGGTTGTGCGTGGAGCCATATGTGCTGCTTTTTGCACGTCAGATGTAAATACATGAGCTGTTCCCTTGGGACAGGGCTGGCTGCCTCAGAATAAATGATAGCAAAGGATGCACATCTCAGTTGCCTTACAAAGATTTATTATAAAGATAATTCACTGTTCCTTCTTTTCCATCTGAAAGTCTGTGCTTCCAATAGAAACACAGAATATCAGGCCCCCATACTCAAGAGCTACAGCTTTCTGGTGTTAACAGGACATTGATATCCCTTAAATATCTCATGTGGAGGGCTTGGCTGACACTGGCAGTTTAGTTTCTATGGTAATCTATAATCTGGTTTCCCCTTCTTTTGGCTGCAAGGAGAAATGGTTGGTTTTGCTAGCTGTTTTTTTTGTGATAACTGTATAGCACTGACATGCACCGCTGAAAAATGATTTGGTCATCTTATTGACCAGGGTTCTCCCCACCAGAGTACCTCATGCATCCCCTAGAAGACCCAGAAAGAGATCTGCTGTAGGATGGATGGATGGATGGATGGATGGATGGATGGATGGATGGATGGATGGATGGATGGATGGATGGATGGATGGATGGATGGATGGATGGATGGATGGATGGATGGATGGATAGATAGATAGATAGATAGATAGATAGATAGATAGATAGATAGATAGATAGATAGATAGATAGATAGATAGATAGATAGATAGATAGATAGATAGATAGATAGATATTTTTTTAAAGCATATTCATACCAGGGAGTATTCATTACCCAGACATAGCTGTCATTAAAGAAAAGGTTAGCAACCCTTGTTGAATTCCTTGTAAATATTCAGTAGTGATCACCATGAGCAAAATTTTTCCAGTTGGTCTGCTTGGCTTTTTGTTTTTTTAGAAAGCTTTGGTCATAGGTCCTTTCTCATTCTCATTTGCATTTTAAACTTCTCATAGGAACAAAGCAACTTACAATATTTTTTAAAATTCCGGCACACAAGATTTCTTTGTTTGCATGCACATGCATACACAGTAAGGTTGCCAGGTTGGGAAATTCCTGGAGATTTGTGGGGTGAAGAGTGGAAAGGGCAGGGTTTGGGGAGGGGAGGGACCTCAGCAGGTTACAATGCCAGAGTCAACCCTCCAAAACAGCTAATTTTTTTTCCAGGGGAACTGATCTCTGTCATCTGGAGACCAGTTGTCATCCTGGCAAATCTCCAGCCACCACCTGGAGGCTGGCAACCCTAATACAAAGAAGCTTCATCATTCATGTACACTAAGGATGGGGGTAGGGTTGCCAGCCTCCAGGTGGTGGCTGGAGATCTCCCGGAATTACAAGTGATCTCCAGGTGACAGAGATCAGTTCACCTAGAGAAAATGGCTGCTTTGGAAGGGTAGACTCTATGAAGGGAGGCCCCTCCCTTCCCCAAACCCCACCCTTTCCAGGCTCCACCCCCAATATCTCCAGGAATTTCCCAGCCTGGACCTGGCAACCCTAGGTAGGGGAGTGCCTATGTACTGTACAAGAACCTCCTATCTGCAGAAAAAAAAGAACTGGAGAAGCATCAGTATGACCCTTCCAGTCTCCCTCCCCCCAATATTGCGAGGGTTGAGCATGTGAACTTCCCTAAAGGGAATGTTCCTGGTAGAAAAGGGAGACACATATGTACCTGGGACGAGAGCGTGAGAGAGGCTGCTGCTTGCTTCCTTTCCACCATCACAAAGAGCCGCTGGGTAGAAGAGGTAGTTCTTAGGATGGAGCACCAGCCACCCAAGGGGACTTCTTGACTGCCAGTACCACTGAGCAACAAGGATGCCTTCGTTTTAGTGGTGGACAGGGGCTGCCGTTTAGTCACTGAAAAGTAGTCCCAAGGCTTGGGAGAACTGTGATGCATGTTCATTCATTCCTCTTTCCCAGCAGTCTTTTTGACAGTAAAGGGGTGCGTTTGCCAGTCTTTGTTGGCAAAAGTATATTTATTATTGCTGTTTCTAATATGTAATATTATTCAGTATTAATAGTTCATACCTATTCGTTTTGTTTTCCAATTTAAGTTTCTTCCCTATCTCTTTTTATTGTGAGCTGTCTTGGGAGGGCAAAAGTTACCCAAACAAATGTCTCCCCTGCCCATAATCTTTTATGGGGTGGAATATTAACCCCCAACCAGCAGAAAGATCATGAACTCCTATGCAATGTTCACAAACCCTTTGTTTGTTTGCATGAAAAACACAAAATGAACGACTGTCCTTAGCTTCTGAAGTGAAAATTTTCTTTCATTGCTTTAGAAAAGGTGCATGGATTTTGGCAAGTATCCAACACAAAGAAATACACAAGGCTGAGGGCAGCTCCTTCCATGACCTCTCCATCACGGCTAGCATCAAGTGGTTGCCTTTGGCAGGTGGTAGAGATCACTCTGCTGCAGCTTATCAGACTCTTGACAATTTACAATACCCAGTGATTCAGGAGCACTCCCTCAGTTTTCAGATTCCCTCCCCAAGTGATTTTTCTTTTCTTTTTTAAATTATTACAATAGTTAGAAAACTATTGCAATCTCTTATGGCTTATATTAAAATAGTGTATGTAAGATTATCCGTATATATGCATGCATGTATAAAATTACACAGTTATTGTTCATATGCATGAAGTGTGGAAAAACAGGAAGCTCTGTGTGGCAGAGTCTATCTTGCCATCATAGGCAATGATTTTTCAAGCTAGCATAGAGAAGAGACTAGACTGGTTTATGGAATACTATGTCCAAGTGATTCTTGGTCCTCCTATTTGCCTGAAGCATGCCTAGCCAGTCATGCACATCTGCTTCAGAAGTTATTCTAAGAGTAATAAACTGTCTCAACGGGCCAGAAGTGCCTCCTTCAGATTGTAGGCACAGTGGTTCTTTCTCCCCACCCTCTTTCAGTGTCACTAAGATTCGATTGAATGAATGAGTTTATTTGCGGTCAGAGATTATTACAATGGCAATACATCCTTAATAGTCAATAGAATAATGAATTCCAGCATAAAAGTGTAGAAGGACATAGAAAAATACACTTGGCATTTTTTTAATTAGTTTTTAGTTTCAGCTTATTCTGCTAGCAGAGTTAATCAAAAATCTTACATTTTTTGGTTACATGATATATACCATCATTTCATTTAATCTCTACAAATTCCGTCATAATTATATTATTTTCCACTAAACTATTATCACTGTAAGTCTACTTTCTTTTAATTCTAGTACTTTTTTTCTTTCCTCATTCATTTAATTGTGTTTTGCTAACATACAGTTATATCCCTATGTTAGCATTTAAAATCTTAGAAGACATATTAAAATGTATATAGTTCTCTAGGAACAGAAGTGATTCTAATATTTAAAATATTGGTATTCAAATAGTTAAAATCGTAAAAAGAGCAGGACAGACTATGTATGACCATACTTCTTATTATGGAATTTAACCAAATGGAGACAGAATTTGGCTATTTGCCTGGAGGTAGTTGGATTTTCATCAATTAGGAGTTTCTCTAGGCAGGCCTTATTTGCCTCTGCAATTGCTCTGTCTAAGAGTGGGGAAATAAACTTGTCCCTATAGACTTGGAGTGAAAGAACATATGAATAAGTGAGTCCACTTCACCAATGGAACAACAGCAGCATCTATCCTCATATGAGATCTTCCTATATTTCCCTTCGATGACCATTGAGGGGATAACTTCACATCGGGCCAGGATGAGAGATTTGATTGCCTTTTAGAATCGCTGATGCATTGGCAGGCGTTTTGTAAGACTTCAGCATGTGCATTAGAAGGACAGAAACATTCTCTCAGGATTTCACGGGGGAAAATAAGGACATGCTTTTGAATTAACCACACTTATTCTTACACAGAGTATCACTACCCTTCAGTCACCCCCACCCCTGGCCTGCTGTACACTGTACTTACTCTACAAATGTCTATTCTGCTTTTGCTTTTGCAAGGAGGTGCTATAAGCAATCTAATCAGTATCTCCCCCTCCCCCATTTAAAAGAAAGAAATAATATTTAGTGAAATGTTTAATATGGTTGTACTTAGAATAGTTGCAATTCAAAATCAGTGGTATAACCATCCATATAGACCAGTAGGGGCGGGGAGGAAGGGAAACGTGTGTGAATCAAGATGCTTCTGCTTGCTAGGGTTGCCAGTTCTAGGTTGGGAAATTCCTGGAGGTCTGGGGATGGAGACTGGGGATGATGGAGTTTGGGGACTGGAGGGGTCTCTGCTGGGATGTGATGCCATAGAGTCTGCTCTCAGAAGCTGCCATTTTCTCCAGGGGATCTGATCTCTGTAGTCTGGAGATCAGTTGTAATTCCATGAAGTCTCCAGGCAACCCTTGGAGGTATTTATTTGGATCCTGTTTGTTTACCGTGACCCAAGTTACTTGCAACCCAAGGGCAAGCAATGTGAGGTGGGAACTTTGCATTGGTGTATGTAGGGGAAAGTTTTACCCTTTCCTGTTAGTGCTGCCCTGGTCCAACACCATGCCATCCTGTAGCTATTTTAGCCATTTACAGAGACATGGGGGCTCCTTATCAAAGATTTCTCAAGTCACTACAGCTTGCAGGAGAATGTGGATCAATGTGACAATTACAGTCTCCTAATTTCTCTCCCCCACCTCAATTCAATCTGAATCCTAACAGATAGAAAGCATGGCCTGTGATGTGCAAATCGTGGTTGCATGGAGACCCAGGTGTACAGTTAGTAGAAGTCATGCTGGTTTTTATCTCCAGCCACTGTGCCTTCTCACTGAAGCACACGGATTCTCTTGAAAGAACGGTGATGCTGCATCTGCACTGTGGCTAGGAAGCAGATTTTGCAGCGTCATGTTGTACTGTAAGAACAGTGTCGTTAGGGGAAAAAACACTTTCTCCCAGAGCTTGATCTAATAAGAGAAGTAACAGAAAGTGACCACAGTTGTGGAATATGGGCATTTTATCATAAGCTCGGCAGTAGTTCCCGGGCGGTGTGGGGGGCAGTTGCCCATGCCTGGAGGAAAGCAGAGATTGAAGTGTGGCATTGCTCATGTTTGGTTCTGTAGTCAGAGCTGAGATTCTCAGGAAGCTGGGCTCTGCAGCCGATACATTCTGTGGCTTGTCTGTGCTCCTGTAGAACTACAGCAAATACACCACCCTATCCATAAAGCAGCTATAAGATTAACAAAATTTGTGGTAGGGTATGAGCTTTTGTGAGTCACAGCTCACTTCTTCAGATACCTACCACAAATTTTATTAGTCTTATAGTTACTGCTACAGACAGATGAACGTGGCTACCCATCTTGATCTATCCATAAAGTGAAAGCAGAAGAGCCAAAATTAGGGCGGAGGCAGAGAAAGCTTTGAGCCCTTGGTCTCAGCTGTGGAGAAGGCCGTCATTGCCACCCAGTTCCTTCTCAGCAACTCCTGGCTCCCTCCCTCTTAGGGGGAGCTACAAGATCTTTATATATCCTGACGTGGACTGTTTAGGGCTTTAGAGTTCACAGCCCTTCTGTACTCTGAGGCAAATAGGCAGCCATTGTAACTTCTATTACTGGCAAAATATGTTCCTATAATCCCCCCCCCCAATTGCATAAATTTGTCTATTCAAGGAAGTTAGTGGGTACATGATTTGAAGGAAAAGAGTAAATCCTTGTTTGTCAGCTGCATACTAAATTTCCAGTTAGTCCGCTTTGTCAGTTGTTCTAAAGAATGTGGCTATAATACTTCCAGACTAGCATCTTCAAAAGATGATAACATCAAAGGTTCCATCTTTATCTTGGACACGTTAGCTTAGAATCCTAAACTTCAGTGCTTGGAGGCAAGTTCCACTTAAATAATTTTTTCACGTAGAAACGATGCAACTGACTTCCTAACAGATGCGTGCTTAAGGCGTCGCGTTTACTCGACTTTTAACCCCGGGCAGCAGGATTTACAGGATTTACAACGCGTAATTTATGACTTCTTTGCTTCATTAGTCCTAGAGATGTAAGGGGTCACAGGTCATGTAGGCCAAGCCACCATTGTCCAAAGTTGGACTGGTCTGCTGTCACCTCCTCCCCCACCCCATGCCACAGTGTGCTGCCAAGTAGATACATTACTGCAATTTGTTCACGTAAGGTAACAAACTATGTTTTACAGGTAGGCCAAAGGTTATTTATGTTTAATTAAAAAAGCGATTGACACAAGCCCTTTGGGGACAGTGAGGTTGCCAGGCCATGCTTAGAAGTTACAAGATGTGGCAATTATGACTGATTGCTATGGATTACGCTGAAGCTATGCTATTAATAATGAACAGTTGCCCTTAGGAGCTTTTGTGCCATATGTTTAATTTGGAGGGGGGATACATTTGTATGTAATAGTAAAGTGATACAAAACCGAATTATTCAAGAAGGCTTTTTACTCAGATAGGAGGGTTGTATTGTAAGGAGGGGGTCTCAGATGCTTCGCTAATGAGTTAGGGATCATAGACATCACCACTATGTTGCCTTACATATTATCTGTTGCTTTAAATATGTACTCCTATGTACTACCTGTGCTTCATGTTTATGTCAGCCCTAGAATTGCTTATGTTCTGTTTCAACATTTCTTCAACCCTGTATTGAATTCTTGCTAAGGCTATGTCTTTGTAAATTTGTGTTTATTTACCCTATAGCATTGTTTATGGAAATGTCCTTGATAATTCGCCTTGAGTCTGTGTAATTCACCTTGAGTCTCAGTGAGAAACACGACTATGAATGACATAATAATAAATAATTATGGCAGGAGTTTATTTTAGAATATTTCAAGAAGCACACTTGATTTTACTCTTACCCTTTTATTCCACTCCTCCTCCAAGGCACAAGGGGAAGATGGGTTCTGTCTCCCTCCATTTTAAGGTTGACAGCAAGCGATTGGCCACAGTATTCTCTTTGAACTTCATGAAGCTGGTCTCCCAGGTCCTACTCAAGTGCTCTGACTTGTACACCTCACTGGCTTTCCTAAATCAGGAGCAGAGCAGAACTTGAGACTCCAGCAGGCTCTTGGCTGCAGGCTCAGCCTTGCTGCCTGATGAAACAGAAGGCAGCATCAAGCTGGGGAGAGGGGTGGAAAAAGCTATGTTGCGTAGAGGACCCCTCATTGGGTTGGGGAGCAGATACAGGAGTTGATAGCCCTGGAATGCCATGGGAAAAACCATATTCGCCCTAATTACAATTGCCCACCTGAGCTGGCAGCTGGCAGTAATGAAGCTTGAGCGATCTCTTTGCCATCAGTGTAAAGATCCATAGAGAGCAGGCAGAGAAGAGTATGAAATTAATGAAACCAAAGAGTGTAAAATTCTCCTGACAGTAGAACTGAAGAGTCACTGGAGGTAAAGAATAGAAAAGTTAAAGAGGACTGGGCAGTGAAGTTCCAACAAAAAATTTGAGGGATTGTTACCTTCTTATATTTATGTATTTAGAATATTTATATCCCTTACCTTTTCCTGACACAATCAGGACCTGATGAAATTCATATACTTACAGTACTGTTTGCAGCATCTTTGTTAAATTGAAGAATTTGTGAAGAATTTATATTGATTACTCCTGCCTTTCTCCTTGTCCAGAAGCCACCAAGACATACTTGTGGATATTAAATAATTCCCATTGAGTTCAGTAGTGTTCAGGACTTAAATCTAATTTCAGTTGTCTTTATATGAATAATAATTAACATTTCTTCATCTGAAATTTAGCAGTTAATATGATCTTGCTAGTTTTTTTTAAAAACATTTGCGGTATGTTGCTATGTTGGAAATCAAATTCAGTTTGTTAGCTGATATGTGAATCTGTCTAGGTTAAGGCTTGTGAGATTTTAAATAGGTAGTATTATTGTTGTTATTATTTCATTTATAGATTATGAGTATGATAAAAAACCTTCTAGTCAATCGGTAAGGTATTGTGTTGCAGTATATTGTTTTATGTTCAACTTCACTGAAAGGTGAAAATAATTGCTCGTCATATTACCACCACCCCATCTTGGGATGGCTGAAAACTGGGAAATACGGTGATTTGTGCAGGGTATGCTATCAATTATACCTGTTGTCTTAATATAAATTGTGAAAATCCAGAAAAATAGTTCAACTTCCGTTTTCTTTTGCAGTACGCAAGGATTTGGATCCCTGATCCAGAAGTAGTCTGGAAGTCAGCAGAACTTCTGAAAGATTATAAACAAGGAGACAAAGTCCTCCATCTTAAACTTGAGGATGGCAAGGTAATGGGATGTCTTGGGTCAAACACCTAATTGTTCAGCACTGATTGAAATTGCTGTACTGTGATACTAGCATGCTTTTAAGTATTGCTGTTGTCCTGGTTCCTCCCAGATTTACAAGCTTGTCATTACTTTGGTGTTGGGGGAATCCCTGTTGCATCAAGTTTGTTTTTCCTTTCTCTCTCTCTCTCTCTGTTGTCTTATTGCTGAGGCAACTAGGATGCAGTGCTGTGATTGGCTGCTCACAGCTCTCCTGCTCCTTTGCCCCTGCTGTCCACTGTCTGGGGCCCATCGCCCACAGTAGAGTTCCGAGCATGTACTGGGTTGTATGGATGCCCAGTGGTGTATGCACTTTTTAATCATATAGTAGTACAGATGATGATTGTGTGTGTGTGTGCGTCTTTTGGTTTCAACTTTTCTAGGCTTAGAGCAAATTAACTGCATGTAGAACGTATTTCTTGAAATGAATTGAAATGTATATAATTTAATTTTCAGGATCTTGAATATAAGCTTGATCCTAAAACCAAGCAGCTCCCACCCTTGCGAAACCCAGACATACTTGTGGGCGAAAATGACCTGACTGCGCTCAGCTATCTCCACGAACCTGCTGTTCTCCATAACCTCAAAGTTCGATTTATAGACTCAAAACTCATTTACACATATTGTGGTAAGCATGGAACCCAGCTTCTGGACAGCTATAGAACTATGAAGATGCCATGTGAATTTTTTTCAGATAGTCCATTCGATGTGTGACTTTGAAAATTCACTATTAGTTAGCAAGTACTTACTTATTCTTAAAAAAAATTACAAACTAGAATTTCTCAGCTGTTGATCACTGAACTTTTTCAACTATATACACAGTTATTCTTGTTCCACACTGCTTAATGTTTATCATTTTAAAGAGATCTTTATACCCCGCTATTCTCTTCAGTAGGGAACCAATCAGCATCAGTCTCTCCTCCTCTTCCCTTTTATCCTCACAACAACCTTGTGAGGTAGGTTAAGCCAAGAGAGAGTGAGTGGCTCAAGCAAGCTTCCATGGCAGAACAGGAATATAAACCTGAGTGTCCCAGTTCTTAGGTCAGCACTCTAACCACCTAGGTCGCCACGCTAGCCATCTTAACTGAATAGGCCACCTTGCAAGAAGTCACCTTTTAAAAACTCCAGAGTTGTGCAGCACCCACTTGGAAGATGAACAGATTTTCTGTGGCATAAGCTTTTGAGGCCTGGAGCTCACTGTGTCAGATTCATGACTTGTTATCCTCATTTGGCAGAATAAATGCAATTGAGGATAACGCTTCACATGTCTGATGCACAAAGTCTTATGCTATGATAAATCTTGTTGGTCTCACAGGACTCCTTGTCTTTATTGCAACAATCAGATCAACCCAGTAACCTCCAAGGTTAAAAATGAAGTTGAGGTCCATAAAGGTTGACTTTCATCATTCATTACTGGAATGCTGGAACGTGTGCTTGTTTTAATACATACCTGTATTCATGCAATGTAATGATACCCCCTGTATAAAACTGATGTGAAACACTAAGCTACAGTTTATAAGGAAAAATTGACCCATCTTCTCTTACTCTGGAGCCCAAGAGATATTTATCATCCTAGGAAATAAAAACATTGTAGTGCTCCTAACCTATTGAGTAATAAAATTGAAGTATTTGCCTTTTGATTTGGTTGAGTGTAATTAGATTTAGCCTTTTGTATTTAATGAGGTAACAACAGTACTTTAACAAGTGACATAATTTGGAAAATGTTTCTTTGGCTGTAAATAAAACCACTTGCGTATGTACCTATTTTCACTGGAACCATTTCAAGAGACGCTGGAGAGCTGTCTTTCCCTCCCTCTTTGTGTATCTCAGAGTTCCAATTGTTTATCTCGCCGCCCCCCCCCCACTCCCCGGAAAGATGGCAAGCACACCTGTTCACTTGGGGATGTTTCTCTTGCAGTGGAGAAACAAACATTCATTTCCCAGGTGAATTCTGCATGGTATCTAGCCACCTGAGCTGTAGCGACTTCCTTGTTTTAGATCAATCATTTCTATGTAGTTAATTGCACCTATAAACACACCAACAGGGAGGATGGCTAATAAAAGTTAGTGAGGGGTCTCCACAGCTGACAGAAAAAGTTGGATAAGTTCATATGGGAGCAGGCAGTCCTTAAGCTATGCTGCCCCTGTGCTGTATGTGGCTTTAAAAGTTAATACCAGCACCTTGAACTGGGCACAGAAGCAAATTGGAAGTCAGTGTAGATTGAGCAAGACTGGAGTGAGATGGTTCGCTAAAGACCCACTGAAGTCAGCATTCCGGCTGCAGCATTCTGTACCAACTGAAATTTTCCAACAGTCTTCAGGGGCAATCCAATGCAAAGGGCACTGCAGTAATCTACTCTAGATACAACCAGGGCATGTTTTAGAGACACCTGTTGTAAACCTTTCAGGTGTGAGCCTCTGTATAAGGGTCTAGAAGAGCTGCATTGAGGGAAATATTGTAGGCTTTTGTTGCTTGCTACAAGTTTTCAGGGCTTGTATACCTGCATGGCTTGTCCAGACATTGTGAATAAAGTGGCAGAAAAATATGAGGTAATTCAAATTCAGTAGGTACTCTGTTTCAGAATTATTTGTATATAAATTAGCTCATTTTATGACAAAGCTGTAGCCGTTGCACAATGGGGAATGGTTCTTGCTAAGTGAACCAGTCAGGATCTGTTTATTTCATTAATTGTAATGTCAGGAATGGTGCTGAGGCTGTTGGGACAGGAAAGAATCACAGTTGAGCGACTGCTGTGGGATGATTTTTTTGTTTGTTTGCTTTTGATTTTCATGGGTGGGAGAAGCTAAGCATTCACCTCAGTTAGTTCCCCAGGACCGCTGAGAATGAGGAGGCAGCAGTTGGGAAGCAATATAGAATGAAGGGAAATTAAGAGAAAAGAGACAAGATGTTGTAGTCAGTAAATGTTTGAGTTGGTGGCTATAATAGGACCCAAAAAACATTGTTAGATCTATTAGGAATTAGATCTTGGCATCGAGTTTCTAAATCTTAGAAGCTGGCTACCTGGTATGCTAACTACAGTCAAATTAGTCATGGGGAGCCACTGAGGTGGCCAAAATGTCTGACCTCAGCAGTGGACCACACTGTAATACCTTTCTTTGCATGAATTGATAATTCATGTGTGTGGCCATTAGAGTCCATCTAACCTAGTGCCACACTGACTGGCAGCCTCCTCCAAGATTTCAGGCAAAGGTTGTTCCAAAGACCTGCTGCTTGAAAGAATTTTTAACTGGAGATGCCCGGATTGAGCCTGAAACCTTCTTGCACATGTTTTTCTGATGACCCATGTAGCCCTTGTCATGAAGATAAAGGGTAGTTAAGAGGCATTAGTACACAGTATAAATAGGAACCAGGGCCTCCCTTTTAATTGTTGCCAGGGAACTAAATGGTTCATTGTCTGCCTGGTTTCTGTTACAGCTCCTGACAGTTTCTGCTTTTTTAAACAAATACTTCGTCAAATAAAAAAGAGAAAAGTTCTTTATAGTTCAGCTCCAACTGTTCTCCATCTCTTTCTTTTAAAAATAAAATTGCTGCTTTTCCTATTTAATATCTACCAATAATGTATGATTTTTATTTTGCAGGCATAGTCTTAGTGGCCATAAATCCTTATGAACAGCTGCCTATCTATGGGGAAGATATCATCAATGCATACAGCGGCCAGAACATGGGGGATATGGACCCACACATATTTGCTGTGGCGGAGGAGGCATATAAACAAATGGCAAGGTTTGTGGAATGGAGACTTCTTTGCTTTTCTAGAAATTTCAGGGAAACTTCTGGCAGGGTTTTTCCAACATTCAAATGTTTTAAAGTAATACTGCGTAGGCTAACTGACTTCTAGTTTCAGGGTATTGGCCTTTTGTCACCAGGGTCTTGGATACTTCTTGTCTTGAGGCCACATGAATCCCTAGGTCTACTCAACAAGACCAGATGGCTAGGCCTTCTTTTCATGATTAAATACAGACATCTACAGCAAAGGAACATGCCTTTTTATGTTGGCATGGGGCAGAGGGGGAGGGGGGAAGAAAATACTTAAAAATGTTAGAAGCCACTCTGATGATCTTATGGTGAAAAAGAATTATATAAATCTATTAAATACATAGCTCCATTGTATGGCATGAGCTACCTGAGCCTGTGTTGTAATTTAACTTTTGTATTTATGAAAATATCTATACTTCTCCTTTCTCATAGACCATGGGGTCTCAGAGCAGCTGCTGTGATTTATTTATTGGTTCGTGACAGTTGTTCTTTTCTTTTGATGGTGGGTTTTTTAAGTTTAATGTTGGGATCTTTATTATGTTTTTTTTCTTTTATTTTGTCTTATTGAATGTGGATCTTCGCATGGAAGCTGGCTTGAGAGCATTGCTGAGATGGGTTATAAACATTTTAAATAAAATAAGTGTTTTGAATTTTTGCATGTCTGTTGAGCAATGCTGTGTTAGTATCAGTAATGCCCAGGAATATGCTTAGAGTGCGCGCGTGTGCATGCGTGCGTGTGAGTGAAAGAGAGAGCGACCCTTTTTCTTTTCTGTGTGATAGTTTCTAAAGAAATTTATTTTTTTAAATCAAACTGTCTTACAAATAGTGTTGGGTGCATTGCATTGGTGGTGTAAATTCAGGGTTTGTCTGGAAGCTGCAGCCTGTGTTTGGATCTGACCTGATTTAGGATCCCACTGGCTCTGCACTTTAACTGATGCTCCCCCCATCGCAGTACAGAAGTTTCTCATGAATTGGACTACAGATGTGTAGCCAAGATATACGTTATTGCTTACAGTTTCAGTTGTCTTGTGTCATAGTAGCAGGTATAGCAGATATAAATTCATTCTCTTTGGCCTGGAAGTTAGATAGGGATCTTTCTCTGAAGAAGGAAATCAGCTTCAGTCAAGAGTTACAGTTAAGCATGAGGCAGCATTAGGAATTGGCAGGAAGCCACTGGAAAGCTTGAGCTGCAGGAGGTCTGTGATCGTATCCCATGATTTGTTTTCTTTTGACAGGTGCCTCTATCTTTTTCGAGTCTGGGCTGACAACAGCTTGGGGTGTGTGTGCATGGAATTTTGATTGGGGAATGCTGAGAGGGTGAGAGGAGGATTAAAATGTGCCAGAGCCAGTGTGGTGTAGAGGTTAGAGGGTCAGACTAGGATGTGGGAGACCCAGCTTCAAATCTCCACTCTGCCATGGAATCTTGCTGGATGACCTTGGGCCAGATGCGCGCACTCTCAGCCTGACCTACTTCACAGGGTTGTTGTGAGGACAAAATGAAGGTGAGGATAATGATGAAAGCCACATAGGGGAGAAAGTAAATAAATGAAGTAAAATAAAAATAAAGAATTCCTCTGCCACTACAACCATCACAAAAAAAAGTTGTGAGATCTGATCTCTGTTCTCCTGTGTCACCTTTGCTTCATCTTCTAGGGTAACCTTTTAGCTTCGCATCAGGATACTTTCTTGGCTTCCATATGGTACAGCATGGCCTCAGGTCACATGATATAGCCATATTTAGAGACCAGTTCAGGTTATTGTCCTGATACAACCCTGTGTGTCAGAAGAACGAAGTATTGGATGCTGGAAAGGGGGGGGCGGTTGTCTCTGGACCCTCAGGTAGTAGTCATCGAGCCAATCCCTCTTGCATGGGCAAGGAAAAGAAAGTGCCTTCAGGGAACTGAGCTTCTTCTGTCTCCTGCTTCCAAGAATATATATCCTTGCCAACAGCATTAGACACTGGTGATTCATCCCTAGAAGTGCCCTCTGCCCTTGGAATCCTGCCGTTGCCATCATACCAGTTCCAGACATGGCAGGAGGAGACGTGCCAGCCTCACGTGCCTCAGAAATGGTAGGCAGTGCCTTCAACTGACAGCAGATCCCAGGGAGTTGGGCTTAGAGTGTGTAAATATTCTTTGCTCTGGTTTGTGATGAAGACTAGAGCCCAAGATGGGATTTTGTTTGCAATAATTATTTGTCTGTGGAACAAGCTGCCAGGGTAGATTGTAGAATCCTTTACCTTACTAAATACTTTTAGTGAGCCCTTTGGAGAACTCCTCTTTTAGAATGAAAGAGCAGCTTTCACCAGTGGACTCCTCCTGGCCAAACTTGAGGGTTCCTCCACACGTTTGGGAAACAAATGCTCATTTATTTCTCAAGAAAGAAGATGAAAACAGGCCTATTAAAGCCATGGAGCCTTCTAAGCCTGGATGGGGGTGTGGGGACCAAGTCTGAAAGGACTGTAGGAGATGCACAAGGAACTCTTGTTTAGTGTGGATATTCAGTGTAGAATAGACAGCACCAGTTTATTCTACTTATGTAGAGTCACTGTGTGCCAAGAACTTGCCAAGTGGTGTTAGAAAAGAGCTTTCTTTATTTAAAACCTACATTCCTCTGAAGTGGCTTTCAATGGGATCATAATTAAAACCACTATTTTCAGTAACACGCAAGGTGGAACAGACCATCAAAACCATGAACATATAAAAATAAAAGAATAAATGAGCTGAGCAAATAACATCCACAATTCAGTGTTGGCAGAAGCTAACAGTGCAATCCTATGGAGAGTTACTCCAGTCTAAGCCCATTGACTTCAGTGGGCTTAGACTGGAGTAACTCTCCATAGGATTGCACTCTCACTACCAGAATGTCACCACCACTACTAACTCAAACCATCTTTGATAACCTGTTGATATTTTAGGTTGGCATTGAAATTGATAGTATTTATAAACATCTGTTTTTAGTTTAGCATCTCAGTGTGCAGCTGATACTGTGTCTGGGGCAGTTATTAGCAGAGAATGACCAGACCTCAGATGTAAGTGACGCAAAATGCCTGAGAAGCGTTGCTTGATTCTGAACCTCTTTGCAAGTGCATGTTAGGGGTTGAGAACATGAAATATGGGATGAACACGCCTACTAACTTCCCCCCTTTGTAAACAGGCGTAGGGTCTGAACAGAGCTTTAACTTCAAATAGTAAATCAGGTTGTGAAAGTATATGCCACCTTTCACTGTGATTTCTCAAGCTCTGGTATTGCATTGCACTGTGTGGTATGGTGTGTGTACTTTCCCTAGCGTCCTTAAAAGTAAGTGTGGAGTTTGAAGTTGGTATATGGGCTTGAAATACAGAATGTTGTCCTTGGTATGTGCGCTGAGTTTAATTCCTGTGTTGGAATCTTCAAAGGAGACAATAAAGGGTTTTGCATTATCCCCCCTCCCTTTGAAAAAGGGTATGCAGGTGAAGCTGATATTCAGCTTATTGTAGATAAGTGCTGAACTGGCATTTCCTGTTCCTCCCATTTATTGCCATTTACATTAATAACTTTTGCTTGACTGCACATCTGGCCTTATGTGCCTACAAATGCAATCTAGTGCAAGTGAACTGTGCCTACATCACATTGAAATCAGTGAGGTTACCGTCTAGTGTTTTATGTATTTAAATCTCCATTGATTTCCATGGAAGTTAGATGTGTTGTGGATGTAATGATGAGGATGGAACAGGAAAAGGAAATTATATGCACTTCTGACTCTTCACGCTTTCCCACTAGATCCCTTGTCGAGGTCCTTTTGCATCTTCCAACAGGTGTAAAACGCCCTCTTTGGATATGTTAGTGCAGGTAGCAAAAAGGGCAAGTTAGTCAATTGTGTTTTCTGACTTTCATCACTCTTGAAATGACTTCATGGTGCAATGATGTGGGAAACTCTGGAAGCGCTTGCTTACAGTCTTAAAAGATTTGGAAGAGTTGCACACAAAGAAACAGAACTGGAAAACACTTCCTTTTAAAAATGCTTTGATATATAAAAGAAGCTTATGAATGCAAGATGTTGCTGTTCCAAAACAGAAACTGATGTATCTAAAAGCAGAGGCAGTTTAGATGTCTAAATCTAAAAACAGAGACTGCAGACATCTACAAGATTTCATAAATTGCCATTTGCCTCTGTTTTCACTTTATTTTGTATCCTATATGCATGTTTTCTTGCATACATATTGTTAGGGTTAGTGTTGACCGGAATGTACACAAATCTCCTTCAGAGAATGGCTGAACCTAACTGGTTTCTATTCCAGAGACGAACGGAACCAGTCAATCATCGTAAGTGGGGAATCTGGAGCCGGAAAGACAGTCTCTGCTAAGTATGCAATGAGATATTTTGCCACTGTAAGTGGGTCTGCCAGTGAAGCTAATGTGGAAGAGAAAGTATTGGCTTCCAATCCTATAATGGAGGTAAGAGAGAGGAGGTCTATGTAAAGAGCATTTGCCTGGGGTGCCTGTATGGAGAGGCTTCCCATCAACAATGCTGGGGTTTGAAATGATTCGATCCTTTTCTTTTTGAGCCAGGAAGATAGAAATGAAACCTTAGGACCAGGCACAGTTGGTATTTACTGTGGTGTTTACAGAGCAATCTCAGCAGAGTTAACCCCCTTCTAAGTCCATTGAAGTCAATGAGCTTAGAAGGGTATATCTCTGCTTAGCACAGCACTGTTAATCACCATATAACCTATTAACTCTTTTCCTTCTCCACATCTGTAAGCAGAACAAAAGCCTGGTTGACAGCAGAGCCATCACCCCAACTAAAAGCAGGAAAGCATATGTACTGGCCCAGCTCTAGTTGCTGATAGGCAGCCTTGTTGCTGGGAGTTTTTTCAGAGTTCCAGGTTCAAAAAGCGTTAAACAAGGGCAAGATCCCATTTTCAAGCTGTACTTTGGCTCCCAAGTCTCTCTTATGGCAATCCTAAGCATGTCCTACTCAGAAGTAAGCTCCACTATGTCTAATTGGGCTTACTTGCAGGTATGCATGTATAGGATTGCAACCTTACAGTGCAGTCCTAAGCAGAGTTAAACTTTTCCAAGCCCATGCACTTAGATGGGTGCAACTCTGTTTAGGGTTCCACTGACAGAGGCTGAGCCCGTGGTCACACTTCCTGTTGTTGGCGCAGAGCCTTTTTGCACTGACTCCTTCTATACTGCGATAAGCACATGTGGATTATGCACCAAGACCAGGCATGGATTCTCAGAGAAATTCTGTTGCCAAGAGAATTATTATTATTTATTACATTTCTAACCTGCCCTTCCCACAAGCGGGCTCAGGGCGAGGTACAGCAGTTATAAAAATATAATACAAATATTAAAAACAATTCATAACAGTTTATCATAAAATCAACAAACAGATGTTTGCATTCTTGGTATGAAGGTAGAAACTCCCCAATGGAACACCTGGCTGTTAAATGAAAGAAAAGGAAGGGAATTTTTGCACGCAATACTGCTGCAATTTCTAGAATGTTTTGCACTGCAGAGCAGTATTTTTCTTAAAGGAAGATGGGCTTGCACACAAACACTTCCTTTTCCTGCTTGTGTATTTTTCTCTTTCCTTTAAAACTGGTATAGAGATAGGGTAGATAGAAGAATAACTGGCTCTCCTTATAAACACAGCGTCAGTGCTTGTTTAGATGTTGATCATAGTCCCAGAATTTGTGTACGTGCTATGAAATCAGAAGGGGGGGGGGAGCTTGTGGCTTATGTGCTCCCTCTCCCTGCCAACACCATCTCACTGTCGATCAAAGGTAATGTCCAAACCAGATTATTTGATGCTTGTTTTTATGTGTTCTTGTGAGCTAAACCTGATTTCCAGCATGTGAATCTGGGATCTGCTCCCATTGCATATATGAGCTTCAAGGACAAGTATCATCTGAACAAGCCTTAAGAATTACAAAATTCTTTTTTGTGGTACCCTTTATTGAAGCAGGTTCATTTCAGAGTTATATAGACCTGTGAAAAAGGGTCCAGTTCAACAGACTTTTCATCTTACATACAAGTATTGCAGTTACCTTTAACAGACAATTGACTTTATTGTTTGTTTGCTCTTACCTGCTTTTGCATACAATACTGAAATCTTATCACAAATAAACAAATATTAGTATACTATCAGTCTAGGAAAGCTAACCTCCATTCCATCCAGTGTGGAACAAATCTTAGAGAAATGACTGCTCTCCTGATAGATACCATTATTTTCAGGATGTAGAATTTTAAAGGAAAAGCCTAATTTCGAGAAAAAAGCAACCCAAACACTGTTTCTCTTTTAATAATTTTAATAACTTTCCCTCCTTAAGTATTCCTTGATGTACGAACAAAAGCAGAGATGGTGCTTTCTGTTTTAATGCAACTTTAGCACCGTTGGTTTTGATATATGGTACCTGATAAGGTAATTGTGCCTGGCTTGCTGTGTTGTGTGGAATTTCAAAATAATCCTACAAAACACTTATTGGCACTGAGTGGATTAATGAGTGGGCATGTGCTTTCTTGCCTGTGCCTCCTTGTGTGAAGGGATTTCAATTTTGACAGTTCCAGGAGCAAAGGTGCAGTTTAATGGTTCAGCTCAGGGGGTGACTTTGATCAGGATTAATCTTTCCTACACTTACTGTCTTGTTGCCTTAAATAGATAGGGTTGCATGTGCTGTTCTTGTTTTGCACCCAGTTGTACATTCCCAGCTCAACTGCATTACTTTGTCTTACTAGAAATCTTTGCTGATAAGAGTCAAAGGTTATATTTTGTAATCTGCCTACTGATTGACTGAAAAGGTTTTTTTTTAAAAAAAAATCATGATTGTAATCCGCCTTGGGTCCCAGTGAGAAAGGTGGACTATAAATGAAAACATAATAATTGTAAAAACCCACATAGGACTATCTGCAGATCTGAGCAACTGTTGCCTAAATTCAGCCCCAGACTTGTGAGAAGTCTTAGAGAGCTGCTGTTGTTATTCATCTTGTACCGCTTGCTTAGCCTTGCATCTCATCTTGCTTAGCCTTTTCCCGTTGCTGTCCCCACCCCACCCCACTAGCTGGTATTCAGGGGCAACCTGCCTCTGAACATGGTAGTTCTGTTGAACTATCATAGTTAAATACTGTTGTTAATGGTACTCTATGAATTTGCCAGAGCATGCTATATCTAAGCCACTTAGCAATACCATGCCTTGTTACAGTGAATTCCATAAGTTAATTCTGTAGTATAAAAATAAATGTTTTCATTTGTCTCTCTTGGCATAAGACAAGTCTTTAATTTTCCACATGTGGAGGCCTACTTGTGTGTGTTTTAGAAATCTTGCTGTGTAACATGACTTTTTTTGTGGATATTGCCAAGTTTTGTGTGAGAATCCATACTCACAAATCAAAGGGTGGTTCGTGTAATTTCATGCAGTGAGTTTTCAGTGACCTTTGGGCAGCGCTGTAGTAAATCTGCTAAACCCCTTCCCGATTTGTTTTGCCTTCCAACCCTCACAGTCTATTGGTAATGCCAAAACCACACGGAATGACAACAGCAGTCGGTTTGGGAAGTACATCGAAATTGGTTTTGATAAGAGGTATCGAATCATTGGCGCTAACATGAGAACTTACCTCCTAGAAAAATCAAGAGTGGTGTTCCAGGTAAAATGCATGTATATTTTGTTTTGGTTTGGGGACGTGGGAGATTGTGTTAAAATCCAACAGCAAGAGAGCAAACATTCAGTCTTTTGGGGAGGAGCATCACAGTATTATGCTATGTCTAAGTAAGGTACAGAAGAGGAGAATTGAGGGGCATACAAACATTTTATGATGGCAACCAGATAAAGTTAATAATAATGTCTAGCAGCTCAGCTCTTGATGCAGGATAACGGCACATCTCACTAACCTGTTGTGAAATGACAACACTTTGCATATTAGTTTCACTGAAGAATTTGTCTTCTCCCTAAAGAGGAAGGAAAAAAAGGGCAGGGAAGAGGTCTCTTTTCTGGGTTCAGATATAACAACAAATTGTGGTTTGCCAAACTATGGTTTGAGATGTTGATCTCCCCCTCCTCGCAACCTTGGTACCTGCATGACCATAGAGAAGAAAATGTAGGGCAAGCAGAAAATGAAACTGCTCTAGCAGCTGTCACTGTTAAGTGCTCCTTCCTCTCGTCTTGAGAGGCAGGTCACAGCTATGACTCCACCCTCCACCTTTTGCTTTTGAGAAGATGGATGTCCAGAGATCTGACCAGTAATACAGTGAAGGTTTCAGCTCTCAGGGTGAAAAAGGAAGAAGTCCAAAGCATTTATTGTGGGATGCGGTTAAATGGGAGGAAGCCGTGGCTAATACGTAAGGGTGAAGGATGCACAAAGAAAGGAGAGTTCTTGATTGCCCCAGCATGCACTATATGAAAATGCTGGAGGTGACACCCCTTTTCTTTCACCTTCAGTTAGTCACCCCAGTCACTGGAACATTTGGACGCTCATTTAAGCCTCAAGCTATATATATGAGTTCATCATCACTGACCTTTTCGTATAGGAAACTTAGGGATAAACAGGTTAATAGAAGTGAAGACTGTGTTTGGGTGGGTTAATTATGTTTATTCCTAGAGATTTAAGACACTATTACTTTGATTTCTGTTTACTTCTTTACTAACCTATGAAATAGAATTGACAATTTCATGGAAATAACAGATATTTCATCACTTTTTTTTTAATCAAAGGCAGAAGAAGAGAGAAATTACCATATCTTCTACCAGCTTTGTGCTTCTGCAACTCTGCCTGAATTTAAAACGTTGCGATTAGGTATGAAGTTTATACCTACTGTATTCTCTGTTTTGTCATGTGACAAAACATATGTTGAAGCATTGGCTATTAAAGAGTCATCTTTGTTTCTAGAGATCATTTGTTTTTGGTTATGCCTTGGAATTCTTACTCTGTAAGGATGAATGAAACTTGCTCTCATATGTGTTATAAGCTGTTGCTGTCGTTGAACACGTAGTGGGTGGTTTTATTAGTAATACAGACATATTTAAGGGACATTATGATGTGTCAAACTATTTGTCCATGTGACCCAGAACTGTACTTTGATCTGCATTTGTTCTCCTTGGTCTCAAGAAGCTCTCTTCCCCCGCATCACTGCCGTTATACTTGAAGATGCCAGGGACTGAAGTTAGGACCTTCTTCCTGCTAAACGTAGGCCCTCCTGCTGAGCTTTAGCTGTCCTCCCACACTTGCCCTCCAGATGTTTGACCCTTTGATTCGTCACTAGGAAAATCCATAATAGACAGTACATCTTAATTTGAATCATGGACCTTGAGGGAGCTCGGCCCTAAAAATTCTTGCTTCAGGTTTCCTCTCCGCCGCCGCTGGAGAATTTTCTAGAGCTTCCATGGCTCCGAAGGGGCCGTTTGTCGCGCGCCTCAGCGACCGTTTTCCCGCCCAAACGGTCACGTGATCCTCCAGCGACCAACGGCCCCTTCCCTCAGTTCTCCCTTGCCGCCGCTTGACCAACACACTTCAGCCATAACACCTTAAAAACACCAATTTCCGTTACAGCCACCACATCATTGTGCATTGGAATTCACAGCGGGGTAGGAGGGAGGGTTGTGTCAGCACAGAAGAACTCGATGAACATAAGTTACAGGTATGTTAACCCTGTTTTCATCTTCGTTCTTCTGTGCCTCCACACATGGGAGTGTACCAAGCTTCACACAATAAGGAAGGCGGGGGTGAAGTCCAACACAATTTTATTGAACAAACAAGAGCAACAACAAATAGATATGCACATATACATCTATGTAAAAAACTGTGTAAGGACACATAAATACTCAATATTTACATATATACACCCCAAGGTACATATATACACTCTTTCACTCAAGGGTACCCAGGAGGTACGCCAAGAAGGTCATCCCAAAACTCCTTCAGGAAAAAAGGGAGTGTAGGACAGCCCTAGCCACAGATACATCCTGCTCCGCATTGACATCAATGGCGTAATGCCTGACAAAGGTGTCTGCAGAGGACCATGTGGCTGCCTTACAAATGTTAACCAGGGGCACCCCCCTGAGGAGCGCCGAAGAGGATGCTTGGGACCGCGTGGAGTGGGCCCTGACACGAAGCGGGCAAGCCACCCCTGCCAGGGAATAGGCCTCGCTAATAGCCGTCACAATCCACCTAGACAGGGTCTGTGAGGAAGCCCTGTTACCCTTTTCCTTGGCCCCAAAACATACAAACAGGTGAGGACAGGAGCGGAATTCCTTCGTCCTATCCAGGTAATAGGCTAGGGCCCTCTTCAAGTCTAGGGAATGAAGGGCCTTTTCGCCCTTAGAGGAAGGTTGAGGAAAGAATGCAGGCAGTGAGATATCCTGCGAGAGGTGGAAGGCGGACACCACCTTGGGCAGGAACCCGAGGCAGGGACGCAGGACCACCTTGTTGGGATGAAACACAAGAAAGGGAGGGTCAGACCGCAGTGCAGACAGCTCACTGACCCTTCTGGCCGATGTGACGGCCACCAAGAATGCTACCTTGTAGGATAGCATATCCAAGGGGCATGTAGCCATAGGTTCAAATGGAGGCAACATGAGACGTGAGAGCACCAAGGACAGCGACCACTGAGGCACTGGCGCCGACACAGGTGGGTAAAGATTGTACATGCCCTTAAGGAACTGGCGGGATTGTGGGTGAGAAAACACCGTAGCACCCTCAACTCGGGTGTGAGCAGCTGATATCGCTGCCAGGTGGACCTTGAGGGAGGACACCTTCAAGCCCAGGCCACGCAAGTGGCACAAATACTCGAACACAACCCCCAAGGGACTGCTGTCAGGTACCACTCCTTTAGCAAGCGCCCAGAGCTCAAACCTGCGCCACTTGGCCGCATAAGCGCGCCTAGTGGATGGCCGACGAGCATTCAGGAGGACCCTCTGTACCTCGTCAGTAAAGCCTATCGGGGAGGAACGATCCGCCAAGCCGTTAGGTGCAGCTTCCTGGGATCGTGGTGGACCAGGCTCCCGTTTAGGAGAAGGTCGTGCCGAGGGGGCAGACTCACATATGTCCGTTGGGACATCCGCAGGAGCTTCGGGAACCAAACCTGCCGTGGCCAGAAGGGGGCCACCAGGATGCAGTCCGTCCCGTCCTCCTCTATCTTGCACAGGACCCTGGGAATCAAGGGGAATGGAGGAAACATGTAGTGCAAGCCCTGCGTCCACGTAAACTGGAAGGCATCCCCAATAGAGAGGGGGTCGCTCCCTGCCCTGGAACAGAACGTGTGGGCCTTGGTGGTTGCCGCAGTGGCGAACACGTCTATCACTGGATGACCCCACATCTGGAAGATCGGCCCAACGCACTCTACGTTCAGTTCCCACTCGTGGTCCAGCAAAGGGACCCTGCTGAGGGCATCTGCCCGGGCATTGTCTGACCCAGCCACGTGTATAGCACGGAGCGACACGCCGTTCCTGATAGCCCACTGCCAAGTGAGCGTGGCTTCCCGGCACAGGGCCATGGACACTGTGCCCCCCTGCTGATTCACGTAGTACATGGCAGTCGTGTTGTCCGTCTGCACCAAGACCTGACGATTTCTCAGCAGTGCTGTAAGAGACACAAGTGCGAAACGAATGGCCCTTAGTTCAAGCACATTGATATGGAGGGTCTTTTCCCTCTCAGACCAGACATCCTGCACAGACACATCACCACAGTAAGCCCCCCATCCCAACAGAGAGGCATCAGTGGTAACCGTGACGTCATGGTGCTGATACCCAAAGGGGGTCCCTCTAAACAAGTTGTCATCAGACAGCCACCAGTCCAAGGAGGAGAGGATGACCCTCGGGATAGAGAATTTGAGGGACGGAGGGTGCAGCAGAGCATCGTACCTCCGCACAAACCAGTTCTGGAGCGGGCGCATACGCAGCCTAGCAAAAGGCACCACAGAGGTAGCCGCTGCCATATGCCCTAGTAAGCACTGGATAGTGCGCACAGACTGGAATCGGTTCCTTTTAAACATGGACACCAGACCCCTTAGGGACCGAGCCCTCTCCAAGGGGAGCAGAGCCTTACCCTCCACAGAGTCTAAGAGTGCGCCAATGTAGGACACCTTGCAGCTGGGCACCAGTTTGGACTTCTCCAAGTTCACCAGGAGCCCCAGGCGTTGGCAAGTGCTAAGCACCAAGCCAATGTCCTGCACCAGCCTAGACTCCGATTCAGCCACGATGAGCCAGTCATCGAGGTACGGAAAGATGGTACAGCCTTCTTCCCGTAGGAAGGAAACCACAGGGGCCACACATTCATCTTCGTTCTTCTGTGCCTCCACACATGGGGGACTGCGCAGGCGCAGGCCAGCCGCCGGAGAATTTTCTAGAGCTTCCATGGCTCCGAAGGGGCCGTTTGTCGCGCGCCTCAGCGACCGTTTTCCCGCCCAAACGGTCACGTGATCCTCCAGCGACCAACGGCCCCTTCCCTCAGTTCTCTTCCTGCCGCCGCTTGGAGAGAACGTGAGCTTCGTTGCTCTGTGCTTTTTTGTGCTTCGTGCTTTATTCTGACTGATTGCTTGGCTTTTGACTTCGGACTTCGTGACCTCGACTATTCTTCGGATCTCGTTTTGGACTTTGTTGTGGACTCGGTAATTTGACTCGGACTGTTTTTGACCTTCCTTTCGCGTGCCCCTGAAGATGGCCTCAAAGGCTCTCTTTAAGCATTGCCTCCAATGCCACACGAAAATGGCCAAGACCGATGGCCATGAACTGTGCCTGTTTTGTTTGGGGGAGACCCATAACGTGTCGGCCTGTAAGATTTGCCAGGGCTTCACCAGCAAGGCCCGACAGGAGCGCAAGGCCCGACTGAACTCCTCCCTGTGGCAGAAGGTCATGTCCGGAGGCGCTCCGTTGCCCTCCCCCAAGGCCGGCCCTAGCCCCTCTGCCGAACGGCATTCAAGAGCTGGCTCAGTGGCCTCCGCGAGGTCGGGGTCGAAACCGCGTCCCCCGAGTACCTCGGCGTCGAGAGCGGCCTCTCCAGCGCAGGGACCGGTGCGGCCGCCCCGTAGCGCGTCATCTACCAGGTCGGATCCGAGACCTACGTCGGAGCCGAGGATCCTGGTACCGAGTCCCCGGTCGGAACCAACGTCCGGATCGGTTCCGATGAAGCCTAAGAGGTCGAAGCCGAGGTCCCCTTCGAAGGCGAGGAGCGCGTCAGTTCCGAGGTCTTCTTCGGAACCGGCGAAGAAGAAGAAGAAGACCAAGCATCATCGGTCGCCGCGTCCCGCTCCTCAGGAGGAGATCATCGTGCTTCCTCACACGCCTTCCCCTCATCTGGGCTCCCCTGAGCCAGAAGGCATCTCCGTGCCGGTGCCGGATCCGATGGCCTTCGAGACGTTGCCCGCAGAATTCTCGTCGGGGCCGGAGCCGAGCCCGCGCCGTCGGAGCCGACCATCGCTTGCCCTTCGGTCGCCGAGGCTGGAACCGAGCCCGTCTCCTCGTCGGAGCCGTCCGTCGCCTGTCCGTCCGTCTCCACCTCCGGTCGGTCGTGAGCGGCATGGTTCCGGGGACAGTGTCCGATCAGTCCGGTCCACTGCGTCCCGGCATCGACAGGCTTCCTACCTCCCCTCGCCATACCGTTGCCAATGGGAGGGGGCACCTGCGGGCTTCTCCGTGTCGGAAAAGAGGCCTTCGACATCGAGGTCGGCGTGGGCTCCCCCTCCACTCCGGGCTCAGGAATCCGAGCTCGGTTCCGATGAGGAGGAAGTGGAGAGTTTTGGCTACCAGTCGGAGTCCTGGTCCGAACCATCGCCAGCTGAGGAGCTAGTGCCATCTGCGGACTCGCCATTCGAGGATCTCCGCATCTACGCTGACCAGATGGCAAGGATGGCCCAGGCTCTAGAGATGGATATCTCTTCAGCAGTCCCCCAGACCAAGGACAAGCTCCTCAAGCGTATTTACGGGGATAATCCGGCGTACGTTGGGTTTCCAATGCTCGAGGGTATTGAGGAAATCGTGGAGAAGGTATGGCAGGTGCCCTGTGATCAGCCTCCAACATCCAAGAGGATTGAGCAGCTCTACAAGATCAAGCAGGGCACCTGGCCGGCGTTGGTGAAGCACCCTCCACCTTCCTCCTTAGTCACGGAGGAATTCAACCCCCGACGGTCGGGTCACTCCTCGGTGCCTGCCGATAAGGAGGGCAAGAAGCTGGATGCCATGGGCAGGCACCAGTACATTGTCTCTTCACTGGGTCTGAGGATCGCCAACTACCAGACCATCATGGCAGGGTACCAGCTGTACCTCTGGGAGAAGTTGGCATCCTATACCCGAGACCTCCCGCCTGAGCAGAAGGCTGTGGTGTCCCTGCTGCAAACAGAGGCTGTCCGGCTGTCTAAACAGCAAATGAATGCTGGGAGCCACGCTGCTGACACTGCTGCTAGAGGGATGGCTTCGGCGGTGGTCCTCAGGCGCCACTCTTGGTTACGGTCTACGGCCCTGTCCCAAGAGGTGCGTTCCAGGGTGGAGAGCATGCCCTTTGAAGGGGACTCGCTGTTCTCCAAGTCCACCGACGAGACCCTGAAAAAGAAAAAAGAGGACAGGCAGACGGCGCGGTCCTTGGGTCTGGCTCCTGCGGACAAGCCCTCCTCCAGGCCACGGTACGCTCCCCGCTCCGGCCCTTACCACTACCAGGGCAGATACCAACTGCAGCGGCCGGGTTTCCAGCAGTATCCTGCCTACCAGCAGTGGCCTTACCCTCCCGCACAACAGCAGAGGAGGCGTCGGCCCTTCAAGCCTCGTCCGGCACATCAACCAGCCCAGCAGAAAGATCAGCAGGGCGCCGGGAGGCAGTACTGACGGGTCACGCCAGCCGTATCCCCGAACTTTTCGGACAGACTGAGTCCACTCCTCTCTGAGTGGGAGTCAATAACATCTGACTCATGGGTCTTAACGATTGTTGAACTGGGATACGGGCTGGAGTTCGTTGAGCTGCCTAGATGCAGTTCGCCCCTGACAGCTGTCAATAACACTATGGCCGAGCTGGATGCGGAGATCGTGTCGCTCTTGGCCAAGGGTGCTGTGGAAGAATTGCCCTATGAGGACTCTGTAAAGGGATTCTTCTCTAGGTTCTTCTTGGTCCCCAAGAAGGATGGGGGCTTACGTCCCATTTTGGATCTGAGGGGCCTTAATGCCTTCCTCAAGGTGACCAAATTCAAAATGGTTACGTTGATGGCTGTGATCGCCTTGCTGAAGCAGGGAGATTGGTTTGCGGTTCTTGACTTAAAGGACGCATACTTTCACGTGGGCATACGGAAGGAGCACAGGAAATACCTGAGCTTTGTTTACCGGCAAAGGGTTTTCCGGTATAAGGTGCTCCCCTTTGGCCTGTCCACTGCCCCACGAGTGTTCACTAAATGTGTGGCCCCTGTGGTTTCCTTCCTACGGGAAGAAGGCTGTACCATCTTTCCGAACCTCGATGACTGGCTCATCGTGGCTGAATCGGAGTCTAGGCTGGTGCAGGACATTGGCTTGGTGCTTAGCACTTGCCAACGCCTGGGGCTCCTGGTGAACTTGGAGAAGTCCAAACTGGTGCCCAGCTGCAAGGTGTCCTACATTGGCGCACTCTTAGACTCTGTGGAGGGTAAGGCTCTGCTCCCCTTGGAGAGGGCTCGGTCCCTAAGGGGTCTGGTGTCCATGTTTAAAAGGAACCGATTCCAGTCTGTGCGCACTATCCAGTGCTTACTAGGGCATATGGCAGCGGCTACCTCTGTGGTGCCTTTTGCTAGGCTGCGTATGCGCCCGCTCCAGAACTGGTTTGTGCGGAGGTACGATGCTCTGCTGCACCCTCCGTCCCTCAAATTCTCTATCCCGAGGGTCATCCTCTCCTCCTTGGACTGGTGGCTGTCTGATGACAACTTGTTTAGAGGGACCCCCTTTGGGTATCAGCACCATGACGTCACGGTTACCACTGATGCCTCTCTGTTGGGATGGGGGGCTTACTGTGGTGATGTGTCTGTGCAGGATGTCTGGTCTGAGAGGGAAAAGACCCTCCATATCAATGTGCTTGAACTAAGGGCCATTCGTTTCGCACTTGTGTCTCTTACAGCACTGCTGAGAAATCGTCAGGTCTTGGTGCAGACGGACAACACGACTGCCATGTACTACGTGAATCAGCAGGGGGGCACAGTGTCCATGGCCCTGTGCCGGGAAGCCACGCTCACTTGGCAGTGGGCTATCAGGAACGGCGTGTCGCTCCGTGCTATACACGTGGCTGGGTCAGACAATGCCCGGGCAGATGCCCTCAGCAGGGTCCCTTTGCTGGACCACGAGTGGGAACTGAACGTAGAGTGCGTTGGGCCGATCTTCCAGATGTGGGGTCATCCAGTGATAGACGTGTTCGCCACTGCGGCGACCACCAAGGCCCACACGTTCTGTTCCAGGGCAGGAAGCGACCCCCTCTCTATTGGGGATGCCTTCCAGTTTACGTGGATGCAGGGCTTGCACTACATGTTTCCTCCATTCCCCTTGATTCCCAGGGTCCTGTGCAAGATAGAGGAGGACGGGACGGACTGCATCCTGGTGGCCCCCTTCTGGCCACGGCAGGTTTGGTTCCCGAAGCTCCTGCGGATGTCCCAACGGACATATGTGAGTCTGCCCCCTCGGCACGACCTTCTCCTAAACGGGAGCCTGGTCCACCACGATCCCAGGAAGCTGCACCTAACGGCTTGGCGGATCGTTCCTCCCCGATAGGCTTTACTGACGAGGTACAGAGGGTCCTCCTGAATGCTCGTCGGCCATCCACTAGGCGCGCTTATGCGGCCAAGTGGCGCAGGTTTGAGCTCTGGGCGCTTGCTAAAGGAGTGGTACCTGACAGCAGTCCCTTGGGGGTTGTGTTCGAGTATTTGTGCCACTTGCGTGGCCTGGGCTTGAAGGTGTCCTCCCTCAAGGTCCACCTGGCAGCGATATCAGCTGCTCACACCCGAGTTGAGGGTGCTACGGTGTTTTCTCACCCACAATCCCGCCAGTTCCTTAAGGGCATGTACAATCTTTACCCACCTGTGTCGGCGCCAGTGCCTCAGTGGTCGCTGTCCTTGGTGCTCTCACGTCTCATGTTGCCTCCATTTGAACCTATGGCTACATGCCCCTTGGATATGCTATCCTACAAGGTAGCATTCTTGGTGGCCGTCACATCGGCCAGAAGGGTCAGTGAGCTGTCTGCACTGCGGTCTGACCCTCCCTTTCTTGTGTTTCATCCCAACAAGGTGGTCCTGCGTCCCTGCCTCGGGTTCCTGCCCAAGGTGGTGTCCGCCTTCCACCTCTCGCAGGATATCTCACTGCCTGCATTCTTTCCTCAACCTTCCTCTAAGGGGGAAAAGGCCCTTCATTCCCTAGACTTGAAGAGGGACCTAGCCTATTACCTGGATAGGACGAAGGAATTCCGCTCCAGTCCTCACCTGTTTGTATGTTTTGGGGCCAAGGACAAGGGTAACAGGGCTTCCTCACAGACCCTGTCTAGGTGGATTGTGACGGCCATTAGCAAGGCCTATTCCCTGGCAGGGGTGGCTTGCCCGCTTCGTGTCAGGGCCCACTCCACGCGGTCCCAAGCATCCTCTTCGGCACTCCTCAGGGGGGTGCCCCTGCTTAACATTTGTAAAGCCGCCACATGGTCCTCTGCAGACACTTTTGTCAGGCATTACGCCATTGATGTCAATGCGGAGCAGGATGTATCTGTGGCTAGGGCTGTCCTACACTCCCTTTTTTCCTGAGGGAGTTTTGGGATGACTTTCTTGGTGTACCTGCTGGGTACCCTTGAGTGAAAGAGTGTATATATGTACCTTGGGGTGTATATATGTAAATATTGAGTATTTATGTGTCCTTACACAATTTTTTACATAGTTGTATATATGCATATCTATTTGTTGTTGCTCTTGTTTGTTCAATAAAATTGTGTTGGACTTCACCCCCGCCTTCCTTATTGTGTGAAGCTTGGTACACTCCCATGTGTGGAGGCACAGAAGAACGAAGATGAAAACAGGGTTAACATACCTGTAACTTATGTTCATCGAGTTCTTCTGTGCTGACACACAACCCTCCCTCCTACCCCGCTGTGAATTCCAATGCACAATGATGTGGTGGCTGTAACGGAAATTGGTGTTTTTAAGGTGTTATGGCTGAAGTGTGTTGGTCAAGCGGCGGCAAGGGAGAACTGAGGGAAGGGGCCGTTGGTCGCTGGAGGATCACGTGACCGTTTGGGCGGGAAAACGGTCGCTGAGGCACGCGACAAACGGCCCCTTCGGAGCCATGGAAGCTCTAGAAAATTCTCCGGCGGCTGGCCTGCGCCTGCGCAGTCCCCCATGTGTGTCAGCACAGAAGAACTCGATGAACATAAGTTACAGGTATGTTAACCCTGTTTACATCTTAATTTGAATCATGGACCTTGAGGGAGCTCGGCCCTAAAAATTCTTGCTTCAGGTTTCCTCTCATAATGCCAGTCTCCAAGTCTTGCTTTGTGTTGTTGATCTTTACTGGCTAACACAGACTTTCATGTGAAGATCTTCTTGTATGTATTTTGTTTTATTTATGTCATTTATAGTCCACCTTTCTCATTGAGACTCAAGGCGGATTACACAATGTGAGATTAGTACAGTTGGTATCAAGGACATTTTCATGAACAATGCCAGAGGGTAAATACATACAAATTTACAAGACATAACATTAGCGAGAATCCGATACAGAGTTGAAGAAACGCTGAAACAGAACATAAGCAATTCTATTATGTTTGTTTGTTCATTTTTGGTTCATTTTTTAACAGGGGATGCAAACTATTTTCATTATACAAAGCAAGGGGGCAGTCCTGTGATTGATGGGATTGATGATGCCAAGGAGATGGTGAACACCCGTCGGGCTTGCACTTTGCTAGGTAATTCTCTGAAGCACATCCCTTTTTCTCAGAGACCTTTGGTGGCACTATAGTTACTGTCTTTGTGGTACACTGTGAAATATTAACAACATTAATTTTAGAAACATGAGTGTATACATGGAGTTGAATCCCATACAAAATCTCTACCTCTTGCCTCCCATTGTCACCCAAAGTGCCTTCTCTGCCGCCCCCCCCCCCCCCGGCAGTGATGATCCTGGAGTACAAGAGAAGGGGAGTCAGAGGTCTGTGCAAGTCAAAGATCACTGGAATGTTTACCGTGAACCACAGATAGAGAGCCAGAACAGATGTAAGATTGGGGACATCTGTGATTGTATCTTCTCAGTCTTTGTAAAACCAAGGTCCCTATCTAGATTGGGGTTGTGATTTGAGAAAAGGAACTAACTGAGAATTTTCATGTAAAAAATAGGCAGGCATTGCCAGGGGTTAACAGTGGCAGGTGCAGGAGGAAGGGCTTTGACTAACAGAAGTGAGCAGAAGAGTTCAACCCCCTCCCCCCTGTGCGGAGGGTCTTGATCTGTGTTGGAGCCCTTGTGAGGCAGCTTTTTTAAATACTGGAAAGATCCAGTTGCAGACCTCCCAGCCTGAAGTCTAAGACACTTCCAGGCTTTTAAAAATCAAGGGCCATTCTTCTGCTGTCACATTGGAACTGTCCACCATTTCTGTTTCAATTTCTCTCTTTCTCTCCTTGGACAAAGAAGACTAATTTGTTTATCCTTACAATCACTTTAAACAATAATATTTGTGTTCTGTTGGGGTTTTTTTGGTTAGTTTGCCTTCAAAGTCCTATGCTGGCTGGTTCTTAATTTCTTCTTCATCACTTAGTTTTCTTTTTTCCTACTGATAAAAAGACTTGTTAGATTGTAAGGCAGTCTCTTTATTAATAGTGTGGCGCTTATTTTTCCATATAGGCACTTAAGTATAAAAGAGTATGATCAGAGTTTGGCATGTTAATTGAAGCATGATAGATTTATGCAGTTGCTTATACTTGTTAAAAAGATTCCTAAACCTTTTAAATAAATGATTGTCCTGTAATATTATTGATATATGTTGCTTCCCAGGGAGGATGGCAGTTCTGATCTATTAAGCCTTTTATAGTCCCACATAATGGGATGTAGCAACAGTGTAGGGGTGTTCCCTTTAATGAATTCCTAAATGTTTTATGGCACATCTGTCCCCTGGCACTATCTGGTGCAAAAGCAGATCATATTTCTTAGTGCCTGTGTCAAGAACTCAAGCATAATGCTGTGTCGCAAGAACTCAAGCTTCAGGGCTCTGTGGGCAGGGGGAGCTGATAGCCTAGTGGGGCCAAAGGTCAATAGCAGAGTCCAGGGCAGGCAAGGGTCAGCTTTTGCAAGTGGCCATCTAGAGTTCAGAAGGGCCAGAAGCAGACCAAGACTAGAAGGAAGCCCTGTTCCAAAGGGGAGCAGGACATTAGTATGGCAAGATCTTCTTTTAAAAAGGCAAGGTGCTCAGACTAAGAGCTAAACTACAAGAGACAAATTACACGAGGGCGCTCACGTGAAGGCAGTTGCAATGTTAGATGGGAAGCCGAGTTTTAAAAGACAGATCAGAAGGCTCTGTCAGTTTCCTTTCTCTACAGAGCCAAAAAAGATTGCTCCTCAGGGAGTTTTTTATTTCTTCCTTGCCTCCCAGAAGGGGAGGTAAAACTGACAGAGCCTTGGGGAGGTGAAGAGGAAATAAACAAAACCCCTGAGGAGCAATCTTTGCTGGCTCTGAAGAGAGAGGAAATTGACAGAGCCTTCCAACCTGTCTTTTAAAACTTGGCTTCCCAGCGAACATTGTGATTCCCTTCACATGAGCGTACTTGCGTAATTCATCTCTTGTAGGTTAGCTCTAAGAAGCAAGCTCTGAGGTTGGCGCTCTGTAAGGCCAGCTGGACAGGGATTGGTCCTTGGTCAAGTTGGTCTTAAGTGCTTAATCACTCAGTCAGGTGGTGCAGTTGGTACTTGGGCAGTACCCTTGAATTAACAGAGCTTTGTCTGCATAGTTTGTGGCAGAAACACAGTGCTGGTGGCTCTAGGAGTTAAAACACCACAGCCTGGCTGCTGGGAGTTAGGTCCCCTCCCTAAAGAGAGAGCTCAGTAGCTGAATGCTTGTACATATGCACTGAAAGATAGGTGTTGGTGATTATTTCCCCTTTGCAATGTAATGGGCAGAGAGACTTTTGTTTTCCTTGTTATGCTTGTTAAGATTTTTTCAGCTGTAACTCTTTGTGTCGCTGCCTTTACAAAAGGAGTTTTGATTCATCCTACTTCTCCTGCCAGGTATTGTTGATTCCTATCAGATGGGAATTTTCCAAATCCTTGCCTCTATTCTTCACCTGGGCAATGTGACATTCACATCTCGAGATGCTGACAGCTGTACAATACCAGTAAGTTCCAAATTAGTTTAGAAATGTTATAGAGAGAGAGAGAGAGAGAGAGCGCGAGCGAGCTCTTTAATCCTCCTGGCTGTGTTTAGGTTTGTACACTGTAGCTGTGCTGCAAATATTCAAGCCCATTGTTTTGAACCTTTTCCCCTCATCCTGCAGTGCCCTCAAACATCTTCTTCCCTTTTTATTTCTTCATACCAACTCAGTTACAGCAGACCTCTTTTGAAAGAAAGTCTTTTTGAAGAATAGTATGTTTTGTTTGGAAGAACCTTGCAAGAAGTAAAAGTGGGTCTTTGTCATCTCATGGCTATCAGAAGGCAAACTTGTGATTCTTCCGGAGCTTGTATAGAGATTCTGTGTACTTTCCTAGATGCCAGATTAACCTCATATAAATGCAGAAGTCAACATTTCCATGGGCAAGTGAGAATTGAATTAAGCAACAGGGGCAGTTCCCAGGGGTATTCCATTTGCCAGACCCTTCTTTGTATTCTGTAAAAGCAAGGGCCACTGTTCATGTGGACTGTATCTGAAACAACTTCCCATTGGAAAAGTAGGGTGTAGTTTACCTGCTTGGTAATATTAAGAGAGGCACAGCTGGTAGAAAAGTTCAGTTTTCAAATCTAAGGAAATGATTCTTATTGTAGCCCAAACATGAGCCCCTCAGCATCTTCTGCGATCTCATGGGAGTGGAGTATGAACAGATGGCTCACTGGCTTTGCCACAGGAAACTCGCAACAGCTACCGAGACCTACATCAAGCCAATTCCCAAACTGCAGGCCATCAATGCCAGGGATGCCCTTGCGAAGCACATCTATGCGAATCTCTTTAACTGGATTGTACATCATGTGAACAAAGCTCTGCATTCAACCATGAAGCAGCACTCTTTCATTGGCGTCCTGGACATCTATGGGTGAGTGTCCTCCCGGGAGTATAAATAGAGAGAGGTCAAATAATAAAACAAGTGTGAGTGGTAAGTTTATCAAACATGGTGATGCACCCCAGGGGTGGTTGAAGCATCAGAATGGATGACTTGGATGTGTAAATGTGCCATCACACATCAAACACCAGAGAGGGAAAAAAGTTCATAGCTTTGCATCATCTCAGGGATCATTTTTATTGGAGTCAGTTCATGTATTCAGCTGCAAGTCATCAAGTGACGTCTGGGCATGTATGAACTTCAGACAACTGTTTGCTAAAATGTGTGCGTTAAGATACTCCGGCAATTAGACTTGTCCTTGCAGTGGAAGGGAAGAGAGTGGAAATTTACTCTGTCTAGTTTTGTGGCTGAGAAGATGGTAGCCAGGGAATCTCGATTCTCTGTTCTTCAGTGTGCATGCCATCAACTGATGAATAATTGTGCAATCATCAGAAAGAAACAGTTCATCAAGGATCCTGCAAGCGGAGCTCCAAGTGGTACTGGATGATGAGAAGGAATTCCTGGCCTAGAGTCTGGAATACATTTTTTCTTCCACCCTTTATTTGTTCTCAGTCTCCCCTTCTCCCATACACACACACACACACTCACACACTTCGTTTCAGGGTGGTGGATTTTATGGTCACCTTGTTGGCGGGCTCTGCTATCACTCATTTGATGGTCGTGCTTTCCTCCTGCTAGGGATCTTCAAATTCTAGAAGCGCTGCAAGCAATGTGATTTTTGGATACCTTGCCTTTCTAAGCCCCCCTCCCCTGCCACATGTTGACATAACTGGAGTTTTACTACATAGATGTAAGCGGTCAAGTCATTCACTTTAGTGCTTTGTTTTTCAGGTTTGAGACATTTGAGATCAACAGCTTTGAACAATTTTGTATAAATTATGCCAATGAGAAACTGCAGCAACAATTCAATATGGTAAGTGAGAAAGAACAGTTGGGTCTGACTGTGAGGTCTGCCCACCTAAAGCCAGTTTTGCTAACTGGATCTTTTGAGTAAAGGGTGTGTCCACACCTGCTGCGCATCCTAGAATATGTCCAAGACATAGTCTGCATGAATTGTCCCTAGTTAGAACTCCAGATCCAGAGGGAAAGGTGAAACTATTAGGAAAGAGAATGCCTCTTGAACGGATTACTCACAGGGTAATCCTGGGAAGTGTAAAGAGACATAAAGGTGAAGGTAGTCACCTATGCAAGCACCGAGTCGTTACTGACCCATGGGGTGACATCACATCACGACATTTTCTTGGCAGACTTCTGTTACGGGGTGGTTTGCCATTGCCTTCCCCAGTCATCTACACTTTACCCCCAGAAAACTGGGTACTTATTTTACCAACCTTGGAAGGATGGAAGGCTGAGTCAACCTTGAGCCGGCTACCTCAACATACTGATCACATTAATCAGATCAACTTACAGGTAGGATGAAGGCAGCAACCGAGCTCTCTTCATGAACAGAGCCAGTGGTAGGAAAGGGTACCAGCCTGCTGCTTCAGACAGCAGCTACAGATCTATTGGAGATTAGGACGAGAGGATGCAGGATTATGACCTTTCCTCTCCAGCAGGAGATGCTAAGGAAGGGCTGCAGCCTGCCCCTTAAGGCAGTGTGGTGAAGGTTTTGGGAGCCAGCTGATTTATTCCTCAGCACTCAGGAGGAGGTCTTGGGAAGAAACTAGACTGATGCATAAAGACTCTTGTCTGCAAAGCATCCTCCTGGATACAGCAAAGCTGAACTCCCTCGGAGAAAGGAAATAGCATGAAAGCTCGAGGAACTGTCTGACGTTCTCTTTCTAGCCTATTGCATAGTTTCCTTAAACAGGATCTTGGGTGAGCTGTTCCTTTCTGACCATTATGCTGTTACTCATCAACTGATCTAGATTTTCTTAAATGTTTAATCTTACATGTTAATGAACTAAAAAAAAACCTTCTTAAGTAATTTTTACTTTGAGCAGATTATAGTGAAAGGTTCTTTTACCCACTTTGATTCCCCATTTAATAAAATATTTGGCTTGATTGTAATTTATCTGTCATTTTGGTAAAATGTACCAAGAAGAAGACAAATTCAAAGTCCACAAATTAGCTCTGACAGTCACGTTCTGCCCTCTCCGCCATAGCACGTCTTTAAGCTGGAACAAGAAGAATACATGAGAGAACAAATTCCATGGACCTTGATTGATTTCTATGACAATCAGCCTTGTATTAACCTGATAGAGGCCAAATTGGGCATTTTGGATTTGCTGGATGAGGAATGCAAGGTAGGAGTTCAAATGACCTCAAGTATATTGTTAAGTTTGTTGGTATTCATTGTCACCACTTGCTAGGGAGTGGGTTGAGACGGGGGTAGGAGGATAAAGTTTTTTGCTGTACTGATGTTTCGTTGGGTATCTTATATGCACTAGAGGGGGACCAATAAGGAATCACAGGAGAAGGGAAATCCCATGCCCCACCCCTGTTGCTGCAGCAACTCAGAATGGTGTCCAAATTCAACTCCTTGCTGTTCAACATCTGCCGCATGCATGGCTTTGGGGCTTTAACACCCCCCCCCCTTTTCAGATGTCTGAATTTTCTGCAAACCTATGGAGCCACATTTGCAGAACCCTAAATAGTAGCCGGAACTGATTATGTATGGGGTCCCAATGCTTGACTGTTAGATATAGTGACTAGGAACAAGAGGATAAAATACATTGGATACAATGCTTTCTTCTGTCACCTTTTGCCTGTGGGTCTAACCAGATACTACAGAAGACTGCCTGTCCGTTGACAACTCACATCTTCCCCCAAGTCTTTCCAGTGATGCCTAATAAAAGAAATGCACACTGTGGTGTCATGCTCATCATTTTCTCATCCCTGCTTTAGCATGTTGGCTGTCTTTTGCAAGGGATGGGAATACTGACTGGGATAACATCACACATTTCTTTTACCAATTGCTACTGGTGAGTTTCGGAACAAGAGGAGACATGGTGGCGATGAGGGCCATTAATAGCAAATGTTAAACATTTACTGCTTTTCTGTGAAGGAAAAAGTACAAAGATTGCATGCAGGTGCCAAGTATGTAGAAAACTCTTCTTCAAGTTCAGGGCCTCTCATGATGTCTTGGCAGACAGTATCTTGACCCTCCCTTCCCTTTAGAAGTTTTCTTATTCGCATGGATGCCTCTTCTGCTCTCATCGCTGCTCCCATGACTTCCACCCATGTGAGCTCATGCTATGTTGTAATGGCAAGAAGCCAGTAAAAGAATGTCTAAAGGGGGCCTTGGGCTAGACTTGCTTCCTTTGGAGTGAACTTGTTGCAGTCGTCAGGATTTTCTCATCCAAGTAAATGTGCATAAGCTTGAATAATAATAATAACAACAACATTCAATTTATATACCACCCTTCAGGACAACTTAACGCCCTCTCACAGCAGTTTACAAACTATGCTATTATTATCCCCACAACAAAACACCCAGGGTGGGGGGGCTGAGAAAGCTCCTAGAAGCTGTGACTGATGCAAAGTCACCCAGCTGGCTTCAAGCAGAGGAGTGGGGAATCAAACCCGGTTCTCCAGATTAGAGTCCCTTTGCTCTTAACCACTACACCAAACTGGCTCTCAATTGAGCCATTTAAAGTTCTTCTAGAAGCTGCAAAAACTTGGCTCCACAATTAAAAACCTTGCATTGAATCCTGTGATTCTCTTCAGTTAATGAGAAGCCTTGGTGTGGTGAAGGAAGTTATGGTACCTTGGAGTTGTAGGATTCAACCCACTGTGTTGCTCATGCTGCTTCACTCTGTGGCATTGAATGTTGGCATGAATTTCAGTCAACAGTTCTCTGTGGCAGGGACAATTTTTATTTTGCTTATTGCATCTGTTTAATTCAATGTTTGTCGTCTCCTCCATACAGGTTTTCCTATTCTTGTTTTCCCTTACTGTTGTCAGCAAGAAATGCATTATATGAACAAGTCCTCCACTTGAGGGAGTTCAGTGTTATTGTTGATTACAGAACCCAGTCTGAGAATGGGAAAATAGCGGTTCTTGTTTCATTCATTTCGGAATAACAGCAGAATGTTAAAAGATACTTGACTTTCCCCCCTTTTTAGATGCCTAAAGGTTCTGATAATAGTTGGGCCCAGAAACTGTACAATACTCATTTGAATAAAACCGTACTCTTTGAGAAGCCCCGGCTATCAAACAAAGCTTTCATCATCCAACACTTTGCCGACAAGGTAAGGGTTTCTGTTTTCTGCCCAACAAAAAAGTATGTTGATCGTTACCCTGAACACTTCTTTCCGTCAGACTAGTTTGTCATTCTCTTGTTGAATGCATTTAGCTGCATTTTTTAAAAAACCTTTATGGAATTTTAGCTGCAGTTCACATTGGAGAATTCTAATTTGAAGTTGAGTCAATCAGTATTCCCTTGAGGGAACACCAATTTAAGAGACTTTAGATAGCGATTTGTAAACCATACAGAGGAGAGTTGCCAGTTTCCTTACATACAAAAGATATTCACATAGATTGAATAGTTGTAGCCTATTTTCACATAGGAAATGCAGTTGTCATAGGGTCATGCTAGATGTGATGCTGACGGTTCTGTGATCAGCCTTCCCAAGTGGCTTACCCAGTCTAAACAGTAGCTGAATTAGGCCCACAGTGTGGTGGGAGGAGGGCTGTATACATTCTGCCATATTGTATTCCTGGACTGAAATAGCCTCATACAGCTGATGTTTGCCCCATTGGGAGCTGTTTTTGGTCAAGAAGAAAGTACAGGAGAGGAAGGGCTTATAGCCCCCCTCCTTCTTATTGTTGTCCCAGTTTGAACAGAGGCCTTATGTGGCTGCTGTTTAGAAAAGGAAAACTGCTTGGGAGCTCCGATTATGGTACTCCTGCCTTTACATGTAGTCTGAATCTAGAGTATCTCTGCCATTTGGAACTGTAGCCTGTCCTGAATGCGTTTTTGTATTTAAATCTCAGCAGGGTCAGTGATCGTAATAGGAGATTTCCTAGATGTTACGGGAGATACTTTTGTTCTGATATAATATTCTTGTGGTTCCATATATATACATATATAATTTTTTGTCTTATAAAAATAGATATTTGTGTTTCCAGGTAGAGTATCAGTGTGAAGGGTTTTTGGAAAAAAACAAGGACACCGTCTATGAAGAACAGATCAAAGTTTTGAAATCAAGTAAGGTTAGTATAGAGATTTTTCCCCTTGATAGTAAAGAATAGTTGCTTAGTCACATGTAATATTAATTTATCTACAAAGGACCCACAAAAAATTGAGCAGTGGTTGCAAGCAATGGCAAAGTACTCTGCTACTCACAATCAGACCTCTTCTTCCAGAATTTTCTCAGGGGCTTGTATCAGCTAATTTCCCTATTTCCTGGTGTTCCTCCTGGGGCCTCCACCCTCCTCAGGAAAAAATTGATTAATTTACAAAGGGAACATTTTCTTTGTTCCTGGGACTGGGAGATCCCAGAGTCTATTGAAACACTTTCCTTAGTCTAGTTTTCCTGCTTTTGTGACTGGCAGGCTACTTTAACTTTAGATATGCTGTATCTTAGAGTTCCAGTGTGAAATTGAGGTTAATGAGTTGGGCTAGGACTGGGAAGGTCTGGGTTCAGATTCCTGCTGAGCCATGAAGCTCTCTTGAGTGACCTTTGGCCAATCCCTCTTTCTTGGCCAAACGTGCCTTACAAGGTGGTTGGGAGGATAAAATGGAGGAGAGGAGAATAATGTAAATGTACTCCATCCTGACTTCCTTGCAAGAAGGGTGAGATCCCCCCACCTTAAATCCACCAATTTAATACTGGACTTGTGTATTGCAGTTTTTTTCATATTGAGACCTTGTCTAATTACCATCTCCTCTAAACAGCATAAACTCCAGGTTTCTGTCCCCCTTCCCCCCGATTACATTTGGTGTTTAGGGTTGCTATTAAATCTGGGCCTGGCTTTAGATACCCAAGTTGCAGTCATGGCAGAAATAGGGTTGCCATGTGCCCACCCATGGTGGAGAAACTCTCAGTGATTTATGTCTCTGTCCACTGATTGACAGCTGATCGATGGGAGGAGGCAAGCTGGTGAAATGGGTATGAACACATTGTGTCTTCACTTCAGCTAATGATATCACTTCCTGTGCGACATGGAAGCAACGGCATTGCACCAGCTCCGATTCTCTAAAACATGGCCCAAAGTGCTATTTTGGGTTGAGTTTTAGCGAGTCAGCCCTGGCACAATGCCATTGTTTCCAGGTGGCACCGGAAGGAACAACTTCATGTGGCGTCTCAGAGTGCATGCACGAAACAGTAAGTTACTGGCATCACCCCAACATCTGCCAATTGCTGAGGGGACCTGTCAACCCTAGTAACTAACTTTCACTGATTTTGGTTGGCATGCTAGCTGCAGCAACCTTTCCATAGTTATCCATACCTCCATAACATCAGGTTGGATACCTATAACAATTCATACCTTGGGATGCCTTTGAAGAGCAGTTTGGAATTTCATCAGGTATACAGCTGACAGGTTCTTATCTGGGACCTGCCATATATCATGAGCAGTAAAGGGTCTCCAGTGGCTTTCCCTTAGCTTCCGGGAGGGAACAATTCAAAGTGCTGGTTTTAATCGGTGAAGCCCTAAACAGACTGGGGCCGGGGCGTCTGAAGAACTGCCTTCTACTCCGTGAACATGCTTGTTCTTTACTCTGCCTTCCCTCCCTCAGAGTTAAGTAGGGGACGAGCAAGCATGGGGTGAGGCTCAAACTGTGAAATATCCTCAAAAATATTTATTTGGCACACCCTGTTTTTTTTAAAGCACCAACTCAAAACTTTTATTTTCCGGAGTGTTCAGGGGATCCTCTTTTTCCTTATTGCTGTTGTGCTGCTGCTGTTGCTATTTCTTTTAATTAGATTCTGTGTTTCAATTGATGTTTAAAGTGAATGTTTTATGAATTAAATTGATTTCATTTACATGTGGGTTTTATTGTTAATTGTGTTGTAAAACAACCATGAAGGCTTGGGTAGCAGAAGGGGGGACACAAATGGCTTATTTTTTTGTTTAATTTCTTCTTTATTTTTTAAGATTACATAAATAGACGGCTGTATGCGTTAGCTTTCTGACTTCTTATTTATCTACCTTGTTTTTCATCATCCACCTCCTTCTTCAGAAGGTAATCTTGAAACCATTGTTTAAAATTCTGATCACCAATGGTGTGTCCACACCAGCCGTGCTCATGTGATTCTGCTACTAAAGAAACTGGTGTCATCTAGACAGCATTCCATTATTGGCCATCCTTCGTTACTCTTACACATTCAATGTAGCTGTTTTGTGGACATTTTAAAATCTTTGTTGGGACTGATCTGGACAAACAAAACATTTTGTCCTTGTTCCCAGATATTGTGCAATTCTGTCATTCTATTTTGTATCATTCTGGTATTTAAAAAATGACAGATTTGCACTCATTCATCTAGATAATTTGTTAATTTCTTCTACAAGAAACCAAAGCCAGCGACTTCCCAATTCTATTTCAAGGCCCATTCCCCACTTTTTTGGCATTTTGCTTATAATTTTTGGGGAAATGTACAGTTGCATGAGTACGTTTTTTGCAAATTTATCATTCTTTTTAGTTTTTTTTTTTAAATCAAGTGTGCAATTCTGGCAGGAGAATGTACATGTGGAACTAGAAATATTTGAAGTGAGGGATAAGACAGAAATGCAGCGACATGTGACAAAAGGTCTGGTCTGGACACATTCTTAGGTGCCTTCTTGTATACAGTGAATGCTTCAATAGGCCTCCTTGACTGTGATGCCTTACTGCAACTGAGCACAAGGTTGCTGGCATTTACAAGTGCCACAGCAGTAAGAAATTTTCCACCTGAGCATGTGAAAATGGTGATGCAGGCAAGGCAAAAACCTGCTTCCCTGAATGACATTATGGAAACACACATCGCCCTTTTCTACAAATTTCAGCCCTGCCTGCCAGAGCATGCCCCACATAGATCTTGCTTTCCTTTCTTACCCTTGTCATTTATTAGCAAAAGATCCAAAGAGGTGGTCCATTTAGATTGTTAGCAACCCTTCTGCGACACCAAGCTTGACCTGGTATGTGAATTGCTTTGTTTCTTTGACTTGTTTTTCCTCTTGGTTGGCATGTTTCACTTCTATGAGACCCTTTTTAGGCATTTGAATGCAGTTGTGTTCCACCTGAATCAACTTTTGGATGCTTCTTGACAGAATGTCATTGCATGGTGGCTCCATTATTTCCCATGGTCTGCAATGGGGGTGGGATCCCATTACCCAGAAAGGGGGAAGTTTCCAGTTTAGGAATAAGCATGACTGAAGTGACTGATGGTTTTAGCAACTTCAGTATATTCCCCAATGAAATCATTCTGTGGGCTGTGTGATGCTTCATTTTCTGCCGCATGCTACCTTGAATTTCTCTTTGGCTTGCTGTGGCTATAATGTTCTTAATTGTGCTGAGGAGACTCCGTATATAACATCCATACCACTAATTTAAGCTCAGGTAAATGTTTGATCTCTATGAAGAAGGTTTTTTCTAAGTTTATTCAAGGAAAATGCCCCAAAAGCCCATTGCTGTTGGACTCCCAATTTACTCTCTCTTACACAAGGAGATTATAAAACCATATTAACATATAAAATACTTTAATATAAAAAATTAATATAGAGAGATCAACATCTAATATTTTTTAAAACATTTTGTTCATAAAAGTTAAAATTGAAATCTGTCCTGGAGATAACCTTTGGTGTAAAAATGCTCAGAGCTGCTGAAATGTATTTAACAACAGCTTCTGTGACCTTTTTATTGTTACCTGAAAGAATGTTTAAAGGATTGTAATCTGCAAAATAGTAAGGCCAGATTTCATGAACAGGAATGGGCAGGGAAGCTCTGGGTTTAGCACACAACTTGCAAGAAAAAAAGAAGCGGGAGATTGACCCCAGCGTCTGGGCTGCCCATATGGACTGTATCTGTTCCTGAGGGATCCTGGCAAACCTCTCAGGAAGGTCCGCCAAAGGGATCACATTAAAATGAACCAATGGAAAAAGCCTTTGATAATTAGGAACCCTAAGACAGAATAGTTTCAGTTGATTAGCCATGTTGGTCTGCAGCAAGATTCGAGTCCCGTGGCATCTTAAAGACCCTGAAAAATCATATTGGTCTTTAAGTTGCCCCGGGACTTGAATCTGGTGGTTTTAACATAGAATAAATAATTGCTACAGGTAAATGAAGAAGGTATGTTTGTTTACATTGATTTGTTGTTGCAAAGCAAAATTAGGGGCTAAATTCCTACTATTGCTTTTGAGATTAATCGATGGAGCATGGTAAAACCTAGAATGTGATCTTGTTTGAGATTATCTCCTTTTTGCCTCTTCCCTTTGGAGAAACCTCCCTCTTTCTAATTCAGAGATGATGTTTTTATTCCCTGTGTCTGAACCAGCTTAAGATGCTGTCTGAGCTGTTTCAGGAAGTGAAGGACATCAGCCCCACTTCGGCAACGCCCTCTGGCCGCACACCATTGTCTCGAACAGCAGTTAAACCAGCCAAGTCTAAGACAGCCCAAACAAGCAAAGAACATAAGAAAACAGTGGGCCATCAGGTTGGTGAAATTAGTTGCTGCCATCAGCTACCCTTTTAACCCTGTGTGGCTGCAGAGCATGTAGCTCTATGATCAGCGATATGATACAAGGCAGGAAGAGATGCTGTAATAGTTCATGGAACAGTTGATGTCATTTGTCAAACAGAGATACTTTGTTGACTCGCAGTCAGCTAGCCCAGACAGACAGTAGCGCCGTGCTGTAAAGCATCCCATTGAGAATGGGATGCTTGACTTCCTGGAATATTGAAATAAATCCTGAGCAAATCTGTTCAATCAATACAAAAGATACAGGCCATAGGCAGTACTGCATTATTTAGTGCTGAGGCTTACATTTGCCTGGAATGTATTTTCGCATTGCTGAGCCGAGAAGCTCTGCAACCTACAGAATGAGACAGCTCAGAAAGCTGCCATTTTCCTTTTTTCAATGTTCTTTTTATTCTCTTTGCTGCAGTTCCGAAATTCACTGCATCTCCTGATGGAAACTCTTAATGCCACAACTCCACATTATGTGCGGTGTATTAAGCCAAATGACTTCAAATTTCCATTCATGTAAGTTGGTTTGCACATGACATAAAGTGCAATGCTTGCCTCCCAGAAGTACAGTGAGGGGGAAAATATGTACACGCTACTGCTTGTTTTGGACAGGACATGGAAGGTTTCATGGGCGTTAATGTTTAGCTTGCAGCTCAAGACAGTTTATGATTTTGTTTCTGCAAGTTCGTTCTGTGCTGGAACTTAAGAATGATTTCTGTTCATGCCTGCTTGTGAGTCAGCCATATTTAGGAAGAAAATCTGGGAATTGCTTGCAAGCTGGCAAAGGTATACATCTTTTCTGTGTTTCAGAATTTCATAACACATGGTCTGTAGGAGCATTTTGGCAGTGCAGACAATGGCTGTAATTTTGGAATGGCAAGACAAACAGTGGAAAGTCATGTTCCTTTCCCCATTTGTTGCTTTTGCTGACAACTGTTGTCCATCTTTCTAAGATAGTGAGTTTGTAGTGACCCGCTCAATGGTCTCTATCAAAGCCCTAAACAGTTATATGGCATCCAGGACTTGCCTGGCATCTGTTTCCCACCCTGTAAAAAGTCTGCCAAGAAAACGTGATGCGACGTCCCCCCATGGGTCAATAATGACTTGGTGCTTGCACAGGGGACTACCTTTACCTTTATCTACTATTATTGGTGGAGGTCTCTGTTTATTTCTCAGCTAGCCTGTGCTGGAGGCAGTTCATCTCTGACAATCTGTAGAGCTGCTTGGTCTGCAATCCTGCCTCAGGCTCTTGTTTTGCATCATTTTTTGCTGTCTGGGCAGCTCTTCTTATAACCCCATAGGGGTACTCATGGGCATATGGCCAGTCTTTGATTGTCTGTTGTAGAAAACGCTTGCAGAACCGTACCAGAGTTTCCAATCTAGAAGACATGTTTTTAGTAATATTTTCACATGTAGGTTTGACGAAAAACGGACCGTACAGCAGCTTAGAGCTTGTGGTGTGCTGGAAACCATCCGAATTAGTGCTGCAGGTTTCCCCTCAAGGTAAGCCTGTGGGAGTCAAGATGTTTGGAAGAATACAGAGAGAGCTTTCTTTTTGTGGTTCGGCTAATGTCATTTTGCTTCTTGAAACTAGGTGGACGTATCAAGAATTCTTCAGTCGTTATCGTGTCCTGATGAAACAAAAAGATGTCCTTGGGGACAGGAAGCAGACGTGTAAAAACGTCTTGGAGAAGCTGATTCTGGTAGTAGCATTATGGTGCTTAATATCTGTACAGTGTGCTAGACTTTCCAAGCTACTTGGACCTAGAGACTTTCCTCTTCATTTTAATAATCTGGCAATGTTTTATACTGACAGATTGGCATGGGGGGAAAGGCATCTGTGGAAAAGAGAAAAGAGGATGGCATCTAAAAGAGTGCCTGGGCTTTTATTCTCTTCAAAATTATTCCATTTTACCTTTCGATTTAAAGCCACGCTCATGACAGTTTCCAGCTACATAAACACAGAAATCAGATTAACAAAATTTGTTGACAACCTACTGTTTTTGCAATTTTTACTTGGTTTTTAAGTCAGAAAGGTTTAAATATTTAATGCTGCTAGAAACTTAAAAGGCCACCTTTCCTTTAGAAAAGTATGTCTCCCAGGCCCTCTTCAGATATTAGCCCTCAGGCTTTTTAACTGATGTGCTCTTGTGTAGTTGGGGCCTGTGTGTAAATGATGCAGCCATTTGGGAGAAAAGGTTCCCATGCAGTTGGGGCTACCTCTCAACATTAGGACAAATACGGCCTCTTTACCCTTTTGTTATTGGTATAGTTGATGCCTGGCCTCTCCTGGGAATAATTCAAGACCATTTACATCTGTCCATAAAAAACTAAAATACTGGAAACTATCAAGAGCATATGAATATAAACCAATAAAAACATTCTACAAAAGAATACATTAACACCTAATAACATGGTACAGCTTTCTTTAAAAAAATGCCAATAATTTGTAGTATGAATTGCATTAAGCAGTGTAAGTAACACTATCTTGGATTGCTTGACATTTTATTTTTAAAAAGCCATGTGTTTCAATATAATGCTTACTAGTCCATATATTTTATTTCTTAACATTCTGTATTTCCTTGAATACTTCAATTTCCTTTACCTATATAATTGAATATAGAATATGATAGTATATAAAAATTCCTCCTATATTTAATCCCCAGAATTTGCAGCTGTGGGGCATTCTTGCCTCTTGGCTATTTCTGATGTCACTGATTTTTTTTTTTTAAGCTGACGCCCTTTTCAGTCTGTAACTGACTGTACATTTCCTCTTTGCAAATAGGACCAGGATAAGTACCAGTTTGGGAAAACGAAAATATTTTTCCGTGCTGGCCAAGTAGCTTATTTGGAAAAAATCAGGTCTGATAAATTGAGAGCCGCTTGTGTCCGCATCCAGAAGACCATCAGGGGGTGGCTGATGAGGAAGAAATACCTCCGCATGAGGAAGGCGGCCATCACCATTCAGAGATACGTCAGAGGGTACCAGGCACGATGGTAAGCTGCACATCTGGGGGAACTCGCTTTTATCTCACTGTAGATTGCTTAAAATAGAGTACTTGTAAGTATCTTCAGTTTTCTCCCACAGTGCTCAGTATAAATACAGATCAAGCCTGTACTGCTCGACTCCCTAAGTTTACTGCACCCAACCTCAAGGTGGAGCCTGGAGTTACAACTGAACTCCTGAGTGCAGAGATAATTTTCCCTGAAGGAAATGGCAGCTTGCCCTGCCTTCCCCAGGCATCCCCCCTCCCCAAATCTGCAGGAATTTCCAAGACGGAGTTAGCAACCCTACTCAGAATAATCTGTTTTTGCTGCCTGCCCCTGGGATTGTAAAAAGATGGTTGTTAAATGCCTGGCGTAGACCACAGTACATGCCCAGAAAGCTGCGTTCAGTTTGAAGGGTTTTAAAGTTAGCTAAGAACAGAATACAGATCCTGTAGTTTTGGTGTCTTGTTTGTTTAGGTTTCCAAAAGAGAATTAGGATGTGGAGGGAAGTTTCCCTAGCTGCTAGTTCAGTAATTGGCCAGTGAAAATAAGCAACAGGCCTGGTAGGACATGGCTGGCACTGTCTGGGTCCTGCTAGCTTTTAAAGGTTAGCGTCAGAGTTGAAGTTGTTTTAGGAGAGGAAGAAATCGGCCGACAAAGATCTCTGATTTAAAGGTAAAGTTTGGACTTCTACTAAAGACAGTAAAGATGAGGCAATTGAAAGTGTTCGAAAGGATCTGGTCACATCCGCATTGAAGAAATGGGCCAATCCACATTTTAAGGATCAATTTCAGGCTTTCCTCTATTCTCCTCTAACAATCTTTGTCGGTTGTATTGTCACCTTAGAGTATAATAGGTAAGGAATACTGAGCCTAATCCTTCCATGTTTACACAGAGTAAGCCCCATTTAGTCAATGAAGTTACTCCCAAGTAAGCAGGCATTAGTATAGAAAAATTAATAAAATATAATTTTAAAAAGTATAGAATTTCCAAATATTTGTCACGCTATTGGGCTGAACCAGAACTCTAAGATGTAATGAGGGTTTTGGGTTCTTGCTCCATTATTCTCTTACAAATGTCCATAGGCAACTTTTCAGAGAAAGTAATCTTATGATACTCCCAGAAGCTACGTAGAGCCTGTATGTAAAGTAATAATTTTTCACGTTTTTTTTCTTGGTCAGCCTTGCCACCTTTCTTCGAAGAACCAGAGCAGCCATCATTATTCAGAAATTTCAGCGGATGTACACTATTCGCGAGCGATATCGTCTTACACGAGCAGCCAGTGTGGTTCTCCAGTCGTATTTACGAGGATACATTGCCAGGAAACAATACCGAAAGGTAAGAGTACCTGTTTTTTTTTTTTTAACTCCTTATTTCAAATTCTCTCTTTTTCAAACCAGGGTATGTGCTAGTGCTTATATTCAGAGTGCTATAGAAAGTGTAAGAGTTCTGTTAGTTCTACAGACCTATCTCTTGATGCACGTAAATTGTATCCGTATGCATGCCAATTTCCCTGCCAGGATGTGGATTTCATAAACATTAGAAGCCAACTATCCCATGGCTCTCAGCTATTAAATGCGTCAATGAAAATCTTCCATCTTTTCTGTAATCTTCCATTTATCAGTCTCAATCCATTAGTGACTCAAGGAGGTACCTACTTGGAGGAGATTCAAAATGTTCACTATCACACCTGCTTGAGTTGAAAAGAAGTGGAATTGGGTGTCGTCATATTTATGACACTGTGTCTCAAACCTCCAGATAACCTTTTCGAGTAGCTTCATGGAAATGTGAAAAAGTACAGGACCCTGGTAGCCCAATACAAAGCATTTATATAATGAAATAACTAGGTGTAAATTGCATTTGTTCTTGAGACGAGAAACTCTTTCAGATTTAGCTTGCATCTCATACTTCAACAGCAGGTTTTAGTTACTTGAATGTTACCGAGAAGGAGCAGTCTGCAATTTGAGGGAACATTTTATCACTTTTTGTTTGTAGCGGTGGGTTAATTCCCAAAAGCTGAAATGGAAATCAACTTGATATTTACAAGCTTTCTCAAAGAACTGTTGGGAGAAAAAAAATATTTTTTTCTGAGAGATCTTTCCCGGCTCATAATGTCAGTGTATGTACCTTGTCACATCAAAAGGTTCTCCTTTACGGAATGTACCTCTGCATGTGGTCAGCCTAAATTCTGACCACATATTGTAGGATCTAAATTTTGCCTTCTGAGCTTGAGGAAGTGCTACTCAATTCATAATGAGCTAAAATAATTAATATGCTGAACTAGAAAACTACCATCTCCAGTAACATTTCCGCTTTTTTGAGGATTGGAACTGTAGCTTCGCCATCCAACATAATTAATAAAAAGCAAAACATTTTGCTATTGTGGGTCCCTAAGAATCCACTTTACCAGAGCTCTTTTGCTGGTGTGTCATATCAAGACAGCTGACAAACTAAATTTCCCACCTTCTAAAAGGTGGCTGCAAGCCAGGGTTCTAGCAGAGAAATATTACAGGTTGGACCTTAGAATTAGAGCCGAGATCTTGATTGTATTCTTGTTAGTATAAAAATGCTGCTTTCCTTCAGAGTTTCATGCATCAGAAGTAAGAAGGCTGCAAGATCCTCAGCACCCTTCAGTAACCTGATTCCCAGAAGTTGTGCAATTTTCAGATTTGATAGCAAAGTCCAAATGCAACTAAAGGTGTTTCTGATAAGAAGGCTTCTTATTGCACAAGGGTGGTTTTTAAAATATATATATTTACTTGGTAAATCTAAGAACTTTTTGACTGCCGAGTCTGTATTATCCACTTCAGTTCTTTTTGACTTTTTCCATACTTACCTTCTCTACATTAATGACTGAACCAAATGAGGTTTCTTTAATTGTGGTTGGAAGATTTGATTGGAGCTCATAGAGGCATGGATATTTTCATAAACTGGGGTAAAATAAACTAGAATACTAGGAGAAGAAATCCCTCCACAGCTTGTATTGTGCCCTGTTTTCTGGCTCTGTGCTAGTCAATAGCTATTTTGCCTTGAACTGTATAATCTTGAACTACGTGTTCATGAAAACCTGTGCTTGATGGTGTCTGTGATCTGTGTTTATGCCCTTAATGATATTTTAAATTGGTTACGCTTAAATACTAAACTTCATCCTAATATATAATGACGACACCATCTCAGCCACCCTTGGGCAATCAAGTGAAAGATGATTCAGCCAGTCATTGTATGACACTGAAATAGAGTCATGTGTCTGTTCAACTCAGGTTTGTTTTGAAGAAAAAAAAACCTGAGTCTGTTAGCTTGTTTCACTTTCTTCCTGATCGCTGTGTTCACCAGAAGACCTAGTCGTCTGGAGATAATCAGTGCAATTCTCATATAGCAGCAGCAACAACTCTGGGCAATGTTAAATGCTGAAATTTCAGTGTGATAGTGTGAAGTTGCAATAAGTCTTCACTTGGGAATACGCCCCACTGAATACAATGGGACTTACTTCGAAGTAGATATGCATAGGATAAAGCCATATGAGGAGTCGACATGGGCACAAAACAGGAAAAACCCAAAATGAGAGGTTCATATTTCATCATGTTTCATGAATCACGAGCCACGAATTTTCACGAAATTGACCCATTTCACGAAACAATTCGTTAGTTTTGTGATTCGTCAAAACCAGGGGCATTTCAACGGTCCCCTTCACCCAGAGAGATGCCAAACTCACAGGGAGACTTCAGCAGGTTCTCCTCCTGAAAGCAGCAAGAGTGTGAGCCCTCAAAAGAGCAGAGAAAGAATTGAGAAGACACAAAGACAAGCAAATTAAAAAAGGGGAGGCCTAGGCCCCAGAGCCAGGCTAAGGTCTGAGACTAGGGTGGAGTGGAGAGGAGGAAAAAAGACACCCTCCCCCAAAAACCATGATGGTTTCACTGAACTCTCAATGTTTTGATAACATGATTCACAGAGGGATCAAAAGGACATACAAAGCATGAGAAGTAATGCTCTCTGCAACTGTTCTGCTCTCTGCAAATGTAATCCTACATGCTTGTGGTGGTTCTTGAGTTGTGTATCAACTATCTGATCTCCTTTGTTGCATTGGTTGGGTTCCTGTCATTAGGGATAGTTTTAAAGGCATGTCCTTTTGCACAGGGGAAGGGATTGCAATAGGTGACAGTTGCTATTAAAAAACTGGTATGGGTAGTAGCCACATGACTATAATAAGGTTTCTGAGAGGACTGAGTCACCTGCTTTACATGCCCTGCGTGTGATGCAATTGTGATGTTCATCAGTTTCATAGGAAGCTCCGCCAGTTCCAGGTGTTGTCTTGAGTTGTAAACAATTTGATGTATCTAGTAAAAGTTTTGACAATTTAACATCCTTTGGGTTCACTTGGATTATTTGACTACAGATGTGGATCTGCTGTACTTACTGAATCAAGGTATTTCTATGGGACTTCTAAAAAAACACAAAAATGTTTTAAACTATATATCATAGCCTAAGTTACTAACCTGAAATATAATTCAATTAACTATAGTTTTAAAAGATAGACTATGAAGTGGTAAATTAATCTAGTGCCGTAAAGGAAGAAAAATGATTAGTAACAGCACATGCGCTGGGAATTTTTAACTTTATATAGGTTAGGTACTAATAGTTGCTTTACTGAGAATATAAAGTACATTGTCGTATCTTTTGTGCAGTCCCACTTGGGAACTGCGCTTGTGCAGTTCCCGTGTCTGCATGCACAGAAGAACACTTGATGAACAACGGTTACTGGTAGGTGCAGCCCTGTTATTTGTACTGCCATATTTGACGTCAGAGCATTTTGCTGTGCTGTTATAAGGCGAAGATGGTATGGCTTCGCCATGCCAATTACAATTTAATAGGATGGATCACGTTGGTTTTACGATCAGCTGGATTTTTTGGTGGCATTATTTTTTTATTTAGAAGATTTACCCCACCTTTCTGCCCTCATAAGGACCACCAAGGCAGCTAACACATTAAATTCATATATGATAAGAACATCTTAAAAACCATTAAAACCAAACAAAAACACATCAGAAAAACACTTAAACCCACAGGTAAAATGCACATTTTAAAAAGCATTTAAAACATAAGGCAGGAAAGAGGAATCACTGAGGGGACCCCGGACAAAGCGCCTGCAGGCGGAAGGTGGCGCAGAAGGAGACATGCCAGTCTGCCTGCGGAGAGAGTTTCAGAGTTTTGGTGCCACAACTAAGATGGCCAGATGCTAAGAGAAGCACGCAGTGTAACATAGCCACAAAAATTTAATCTTGACTTGTTTAAGAAATTAAAGTTCTTTGAAGGTATGTGATATAAATCATACTTTAATAAACTGCTAACAGTATAAGGACTTAAAACAAGAATTTTCAGGCTTGTCTTTTTAAACATCAGCCAAAAAAAAATAGCCTGAGCTTCAGCAACTCTTAACTGTACATTATCCACAAAGAGAGATTTCTGTATTATAACAGGAGCGGGCTCTGTTGCTTCGCTGTGGGTCATGCGTGCCGTGGCTGAGAGGGGCAATGGTTAAAAGAACCAAAGCAGACGCTTTCATTTGTGCAGGAGCCACTGGAAAGTTTTGTGGAACCCTTCAGTGGTATCTGCACAAGCCTAATCTGTGTAGAATTCAAGACATCTGAATGCTGGGCTGTCAGCGTTATTTGGATCTAAAATTCCACTGTGTGTTTAAAACATACGGAGTTGGATTCCATGAAAAAGATTTGCGTGCAGAAAGGATTTTTCACTAAACTTCCCACCACGATGGCCCTTCAGCTTCCATCTCATGCTACTTCTGGGGGTCCCTTATCTCCCAGGATCAGCATGGAGGGGCATTTCAGGCAGCAGGGGGAAGGGGAGGCAGGAAGTCAGGCTTCCGTTAGTGGAACTTAGATGGGATCCAACCCATAATATATATGAATTGGACTCGTAGGTTGTTGGAGCGTATTCAGCTGTGCATATATTAGCCAGACAATACCTTTCTTCCCTCATTCCCTAGTCTTAATTTTCTTCAGTTTTCCAATTAACTGACTCACAGCACATTTCTAACAATGCTTTCCTGGGAGCAATCTCCATTGACTAAAATAGGACTTCTGCATGGACCAGTTTAGGATTGTTCTCTTATTCAGTCTTTGTCACAACTCTTCTAACCTGGTTAATTGCCTTCCATAGGAAACTTTAAAAAAAATACCATTAAATTCAGGATAAAACTCTAGTAATTTGTGTATTGTTTGTTTGCTTGTTTTGAAAATGCAGATGCTTCGGGAGCACAAGGCTACTGTTATTCAGAAGCATGTGCGTGGCTGGCTGGCGCGCTTGCACTACCATAGGGCTATGGAGGCGATTGTCTACCTGCAGTGCTGTTACCGGCGCATGATGGCAAAACGAGAGCTGAAGAAGCTGAAGATAGAGGCACGCTCTGTGGAACACTACAAAAAACTCAACTTTGGCATGGAGAACAAAATCATGCAACTCCAGCGTAAAATTGATGAGCAGGTATGAGAACATCCCATTGCTGTAGGGTGAATGGCCAGAAATCTGTGGGATGCTCTAAAACAAATTCTTGCGTGCCCAACATTTCTACAGATAGAGTAGAACCTGTTGAAGACCTGTGTGTGTGTCATGATCACATCCAATTATCTGCATTTAGTTAGTTCTCTATTTTCTTTACAAAAACATTTTCCATTCAGGAATTGTAGTACATCTGAGCGATGCTAACTTCTCTGACATATTAATAATATCCATTAGATTGGGTCCCACCAGCTTTCTTCTAGTTAAAAGGGAGGAGGTGGTCCCATTTGACAACCCAAAAAAGTCTTTGCAGGAGACCTGCGTGGACAGAATCCATGTGGGATGAGAGCTGCAGTAAGGAGGCTGAATTGGTTGAAACTGAACAAAAATGCTGGCTGGATCCATCCCAGTATCTTTTTAAAAAAGAGAATATGTTTTATTATGCATCTTCATGGTCACAAAATACATGACTGCCCCTAAGGAGCTTGCAGTCTCAACAAAGGAAGGTTAAGGGGAGGTGTGGATAAGGAAAAAGGAAAGTTAGTATCTTTAATATAGATAGCAGAGTGGATAAAAACCAGCAATTTCAACCTACAACTCCTACATGAGCACAAACCATTTACATGCTAAAGAAGTTTTACAAATAGTGATCTGCATTATTTTGGGATTTATTCAGACCAAAGACTCCAAATCTTTACTTGAGAAGCTGAGTAGTCTAGAGCTGGCATACAGTTCTGAGACAGAGAAGCTGAAGAGTGATGTTGGGAGACTTAAAATGAGTGAGGAAGAGGCCAAGAACGCCACCAACCGGGCCCTGAGCCTTCAGGAGGAGATCAGCAGGCTGCAGAAGGAACTGCACCAAACTCAGTCTGAGAAGAAGACGATCCAAGAAAAGGCAAATATATATAAAATGGAAACAGACCAGGTGAGCATGTCTTGCCACACATCAGAGAAGGCGTATTTCCATCAGTCCTTGCTGACTATGGTCAGACAACAGATTTTTAAAAAATTGTTAAATGCTTCTATAGTTTATAGAATGATTTATAGAAATTCTTGGTCACCTATAAACAAAGCAAGCACACCTTTTTTCAGAGCAGTTGTTTTTATTCACTTGGAATTTAAAAAGATACATTTGATGGCCTAATTGATTAAAACTCATATGATCATTAACTCCCAAGTTCGTATAAAATGTTCTTCTTCTGCTTTGATTTCCAGATATTGGAGTCAACTCTGTAGAGTTCTCATGTCAGGCTGACCCTGTCGCCACCAGTAATTCACAAGCATATAAATGCATAATTTTTACCTTACTCAAAAACTTTCTAGCTGTAGATAGGTAGACGGTTAAAAAGGGGAAGAACAGGTAAAAAGTGAAGGAAAAACTGTTTTCTAGGAATTGCATATAATGATAATACTACATATTTAATAATCTATTTAAGCACTCGAAGTTCTTTATGGCCATTTTTACAGTAACTATTGCAACACCTGGTGTTATTATTTCCATCTTACAGTGAGAGGCTTATATAAGGCTGTCCAGTGGGAATGGAGGTAGATGTTAACAAGGAACATTCAGCTAGTGAGAAAAGCAGCTGCATTCATGCCAGTCCATGTCCTAGGGGGAGGAAGATGCAGGGCTCTTGTGGCGGCGGCTAACAGTTGCATCTATCCAGCCCTTCCTCCAGGGAGCTCAGGCTGTATATACAGTTATTTTCTTTGTATTCTCATCCTCACAGCAATTCTGTAGGATAGGCTCTGCTGAGAGTGAACTGACTGATCCAACATCATTTAGCAAGCTTCATAGCAGCATGAGGGTTGGAATCAGTATGACACTCTAACCACTGTGATGTACTGCTTGTCTCATGGTCTGTCTTTGTACTTCTCTGCGCGCTATGACTATTTAACACAGTCCTGCACAGTTCTGTTGAAATCACAGCACCACCAATTGCAAAGTTATTGAATGTTTTAGACTGTGTACAGTATAGACTGAAGAGCTGGTGAGGCAGAGACAGCTGTTTTGGAGACAGCATAGAAATTTTGGAAATAAATAATGAACAAGTAATGGTGTGGAATGCAGAAGTGACACCAAAATACCTTTACTGATCATCATTGACTGAAGTTGCGTAGTGGGGAATTGTATTACCAGAGCAACTCATTCATCAAAGCAAATCTTGTGCAACTTTTAGCTTTTAGCCTTTTCTAATGCCTTTTTCATAGTTGGTGCTGGAACTGAAAGAGCAAAACACACTGCTTAAAAAAGAAAAGAATGAGCTGAACCAGCGTGTCCAGGACCAAGCCAAAGAGATGACAGGTAAGCCTTGTTCAAGGTTTGGGTTTGACTTGGCTGGATCCCCCCCCCCCGCTCTCCCCCCTGCCCCCCCAAAGCAAACTCTGTCCCTAGCAGTAAGACCAGTTTGTGAGACCGGCATAAGGATTGTTACTTGACCTCAAAATGGCCCAGTGACCCCTAGGAACTCTTCCTTTTCCCTGGATAGCATAAACAGTATTTGCCTCTTACTAGGAAAAGAGGTATCCATCAGGTTGTCAGGGTTGTTACTATTTTTGCATAAATGTCATCCTGCCCACTGATTCTCTTGCTAGTTAGCAAGGCATACATGGTCTCACAACATACATCTGAGTATATTTAATTTATCACATCCTTGTTCTTCAAGGATGCTGCAAAAACTCTTTATATAATTCCCTCCCCCGCACAAACACACTCATTCAGCAGAGTGATGTTCCGGTGAGCAGGTAGTTCCATACGTCATAAAATCAGTCCGGAGGCATTCAAGACTTATACTGAGAAGACAGCTGGCTTTGGGACATTTTTGTAACATTTGGAAATCTCACACAAACTTTCCCCTGCATGCAACCCATAGTTTTATCTGGGTTCCAAAGGAAGGAATGGTTCACAACAACTTAAAATTCTGTATTGCCACAAACAAAGGCATGCTTCAGATGTAATTACAAACCATTCTTATTTTGTTGTTGTTGTTGCATGAACTGGATTGGTGGAGGGGGGAGTACTTGGGCTTGCAGACTGCTTCCCCTTGGGCGCAGCAATCGAAAGACTTCTGCTTTCACAGTAAACCGTTTTTTACTCCTACGTCTGAGCACAAACTGTGATTTGCAACCTTGTCTGGAAACCAGGATTTGGAATCTTGGTTTGCACACACCATACTTTTGGCTTGGGTGCAACAGCAAGCTATGGTTTACTGTGAAAGTGAAAGTCTTTAACTACGTCAGTACAAGTGAGGAAATGATGGAGAGAAGAGAGCCTGTGAACCTGAGCGTGCCCTGATCTCAGTTCCCATGCTCCACTGTTATGTTTGAACTAAGCCAAAGTTGGGTGATCAGGATTCTTACAAACTAAACATACATCTGTAGAGAGCTATGCCTGCAAAGTTATAACAAATTATTTGTTCATGTTTTTATTCCTCACCCCTTTGGCTTCTACACAGTCGCTTCCTGCACAAAAATAGTTGCTGTGGGGGAGTGATGCAGGGAGCATGTGTGTTGGGGGAGGAGATTAGTTCAGTAGCCGCTTCTCTGCAGTGACGCTGGCCTTTCAGTCTCTCTAGATACCACAGTTGAACTGTGCAAACCAAATAGATGTCAGTCACCGATCGCCTGTTTTTTTCTGCTTAACCCAGATGCCATGGAGAAAAGGCTTATTGAAGAGACAAAACAGCTGGAGCTGGATCTGAACGATGAGAGGCTGCGGTATCAGAATCTGCTCAATGAGTTCAGCCGGTTAGAGGAGCGATATGATGATCTGAAGGATGAGATGAAGCTGATGGTGGTGAGTGGCTTTAAGGACCTGCAGAAGGTTAGATGGGAAGAAACCCTGGAAAATGCTACAGTCTTTGGGGCAGAGAAACAGTCGATGAGAGTAAAGGCTTTTAATACTCCGGACCACCCACAGCTTCTCCCTTGCATGCACACTCCCTAGCTGTCTCAGCCCTCTGGCTGAGGTGTCAGGGAATTCTTGACTTTTCAGTTCTGTTCACCTGCTCGTTTCTTATCCTATGGATATATATATTTCCCCCTGTATAAAATTCTCTTGCTCAAAACATTTGTCTGTCTCTGTACGAACTCTAAGCCTTTCCCAAAATACTTCTCTGTTAAACCTTCAGATGACAGAAGATCAAAACCAGCCTTGACTTCACAAGGCACTAAATATGTTAAGTATCAAGAATGTGGAAACACAGTAGTGACAATGGCAATTTCTCTCTCCTCCCCAGAACATTTCTAAACCTGGGCACAAGAGGACAGATTCCACACATAGTAGCAATGAATCGGAATACACTTATAGTTCTGAAATCACAGAGGCTGAAGAGTTTCCCATGAGAACGGAGGTAAGCTTGGAGGGGCTCTGTTGCCATGAATACTTTCTGTTCGGGCATTCAGCAAGCATAGGCCCATCCCTGTAAATGTGAACAGCACGACAACTGCTTGAAGTGGCCAAAATTCACTGTGCCCTCCTTAGAAAGCAAAGCAGACACTCTTGTGTGAGATTGCCTGTTTATATTTCACAATAAAATATGCGATTGTATAGGATGTCTGACAAATAACTGGTAGCTAGGGCTTATAGATACACTACTGTTTCAATTGTGCATTCATGTATAGATAGCTGTTAGTTCCCTGCGTCTTTTTGGCACATGCACAATTTTTTTGCTAACCCAAATTAGAAGATGGGGTGGAAAGATTTGGCTAGGAATTGCATGGTAACCATTTCAAACTGTGGCATGTGTCAGCTACAGTTGCCACCACACAGTGAGCCCAACACCACAGTGCTCCCTGGATTGCTAAGGGGTGTGTGATGAGTGTGATTTACCAACCTACAGGGGTTAACCACTCCATCTACAGCTGCCATACAGAAAATGTGGCTCCTGTGTGGCTCCCACTTACCTGTTTCCATCATGTGGGGAAAATCCTACCCTATCCTACTTCTCCACTGAGCCATGCTTGCCTGTCTATTAAAATATTTATATGTAACTTTTCCTTTTGGCTCAAGGCTGAAGCTTTCCTCCTCCAAATTAAGTGGCTCTTCCACTTGAGAAAGAGTCACTTAACTGGAGGAAAGCTCCTTGGAGTATGGTTAGATCCACCCCAGTCTTTCAAAAGCAAAGTTGAGACCATTCAATTTAGTTGTTCTATCAATTAAATATGTAAACTGGCATATAGAACAATGTGAACAAATATAATAGAAAATTCTCTAAGGGCAGTGTTTTTTCAAACTTCCTATCTTCAGGGAGTTCTTTCCTCAGTAGTTTGCCTGCTATGAAGTCCATGCAAGTTATGGAGGCCTTGGGGGAAGTGTATGGCTTCTAGAATGATGACTCAGCTATGTTACTACCCCTGGAAATGAATCTTGGATATGAATAATTCAAACTCTGCATGCAGCTCCTGTTGAGATGCTGATTATTTTAAATAGAGAACCAAATGGAAAATCTTAGTGTTTGAATTAGCTGTAAAAATGTTTCAGGATGATACCTCTCATATCTATGCCTTTTAAAGAAATGAAGGTGAATACTAGCTAAATACTTGCTGCATATTTCCTCTCCTCCCTCTGACACTTATTCTTGAAAGACCCAAAGAGAGATGAGGCCCCAAGAACTTCCAAGGACAAGGCTTCACTTTATGTAGCTGGCTGCCTTTTGCTTCCTGTGTTCTGAGACAAGCAGACTTTTATCTTGATGCATGGGATGCTCTCCTTCCTGACTTCCTTTCCTTCTAAACCTGAGAGACATATGGTTCAAAAGCTTGCAAAATTCCACACTGTTAATTGGTTCAGGATTCAGTGCTGGGTTTTTTTTGTGTCTGCTTACTCTATTCTTGAATACTTCAAAGTTCTCTGTGATGTGTCAGGTATGGCCAAGACTGTCAGCACTTTCAGAACACAGCAGCTATGATTACTCTCTGCCCACTCTCAAAAGCAACTGGCCGATTTAGCTATCTCCCCCCCCCCCCCGCCCCATTCTTTCATGGTACTTTACTATTAAAAGTGGTGACAATGACTCTCAGAGCAGCCCAATAAGAAACAGGGTTGCATTCAGTCCCCCCTTTCAGGAGCTCAAGAGAAGAATAGTTTCACAACCCCTGCGCTGTATCCCATTGGACTGCAGCTAAGGGCTCTCACAGTGGAAGCCCTTGGCTAGAAATGTAAGCAGTTGCCACAGCCTAGAGCCCTGAACTGCAGATGGAAAAGAGGGGAGAAGAACTGCAAGGCTTGTGTTCTCTGCCTTGTTGTGCACCTGGGCGTAGAGCTTCCCAGCTGAGGTGTATATATGTGTGTGATCCTCTTATCAGCTTCAGTCTTCTCCAACCACTGTTCCTCCTAATATGGTGGGGTGCAAGTTGGGGATGTGTAGCAGAGGCAACATATACAACTCAGCAGTAGGCAGGAGAAGTTAGTCAAACTCTTGGTCAACTTTTGCAAGAAATAATCCCTTGAACTCACGTTTATAGGAAGTGTAGCCTTCCTTCAGCACAATTAATGATTGTAATATTCAGCAAAGGATGGTACATTGTATTGAAAACAGATTTAAGGACTTCAGTATATGTGGGTACAGACAAGCTTGATATTACATCATTCTGTGTTATGCATACAGTGTAGTTTGTGTATTGAGTGGGCCATGCACATCAGCACATTGCTAGGGAGCGCTACATTAGCTGTGAAATGTCGATTATAGCAGGACTCCTTTGAGTCACGGACGGTATGCCATGTGTGCAGACACAATCAAGTAACAGAAAAGAAAAGGCAGAAATCTTACTTTTGGAGCTACAGAAATACCTCTCGCTTATTTTCACATTCTACCATCTTAACAGCGCCATCCAAAGCAGAGTTATACCCTTTGAAGTCCATTGAAGTCAGTGGTCACAGAAGGGTGTAACTCTGCTTAGGATTACATGGCTGGTCAACTAACCACAGGGACAAAATATTAAAAAATGATGTGCCTCTAAAGATCTCATCACTCTTTTGTTATATAACTTTCATTCTAACGGCATCCTTGTTTCTTTCTCCTCTCCCCTTTCAAACAAATAAAGAAAGAAAGGTACGCTCGATCATAGACTTTAAACCTTCTAGTTAGTTCCTAGTTCTCTGTCTTTGAAGCTTTAGGCTAGATGCCTTTTTATATTATTAGATTTATTGACTAAAAATTACCTTTTACACTTGTGATTTTAAAAATAACCTTTTGGAAAGTCTGAATGCCAATAGGAAACTCCCTTAATAAAGTAACGCTGATGTATCCCTTGTCATTCCTCTCTCTGCACCCCGTCACCCCAGTTCTTGCTTAGGGCCAGTCTACACATTAAGGGGCTCGGTGGGTGTCAGGCTTAGGCTCACTTCTGCTTGAGTCTGCTTGACATTGCATCCCATGAGATCATCTTCACGGCACTGCTGTCATGTGAACGCTCATTTAACTGTTTCATATTGCACGTCTAGTTTCTACGCCTGCACGACCCCTCTGTGGTGACTCTTGGCTCTGGGAATAGAGACCATGTTGGGTGGAACAAGTATTGCACCACCCGTTGCAGCATTGTTGCGGAGGGCTGTTTCCCATGTTCCCCCTACGATGACAGACAAATGTGTAGGCTGGCCCCTCTTCTTTTGTGCCATTTAGAAGCGTGCTGATCTCCCCATGGTTCCTTTTGAAACAGGGACCAAGTGAAAAGAAGGCACCCCTGGACATGTCTCTATTCCTCAAGCTACAAAAACGAGTTACCGAGCTGGAGCAGGAAAAGCAATCCTTGCAGGATGAACTGGACAGGAAGGAGGAACAGGTTCTTCGGGCCAAGGCCAAGGTAAAGGTCCAACAAGTTCCACTTCATCAGAACTGGATCTCCTCAACTAGGGGTTGACATTGGAGCCCTCTTTTGTAGCAGGGCATGGATTCCTGGTTCTCAGTTTGCAAGGTAGACCTCTTCAGTGGGAGATGCAGGCAGGCAGGATCTAAGGGAAGCCCAAGTTCCTTCATGAGTGGCCCCTAGTGGTGTACTTATTGAGTCAAAGAGCAGCAGTTTGTGTTCTTAAAAATTTTGCTTTGTATAGATTGTGCGTTATGATCACAGGTTACTTTGTTTTCCAAAGATATTTTGCTCCTGTAAATAACTCTTGAGAACTGCAGCCCAGTTTCCTGTTTCTGATTTTGTTTAATTGCTTGTACTCAGAAAATATGTTTGTGAATAACAAAATACACAATATGGATCAAGTAGTACATGGATAACATGTGTTCTTCTATTTATCATTAAAAATATTACCCCTGGTTGTGTATGTAGCAAGTTGTCTAAAATATCCAGTTCTTTCATCAAGCGTTTTTGGTTTTCCATCCTGTAGTGCTAGCTAAAGAATTAAGCCTTTTCTTTTTGTTTCTTTTATCCTTCATCCTAGGAAGAAGAAAGGCCCCAGATGAGAGGAGCAGAGCTGGAATATGAATCACTTAAGGTAATTCTGGATATTGTATTTAGATTTCTTTTGGCACCTGATTTGTCAGAAGGAAGGCTTCCAAGCTACAGTTCCCAGGAGTCCTTTGGCAAATCTATAAGAAGTTATCATTCAAAGAGGGTTGCCACTCCAGCTTGGAAAATTTCTGGAGATTTAGGTAGTAGAGCTTGGGGGGGGGGGGTTGGGAAGAGGAGGGTCCTCAGTGGGATATAGTGCCATAGAGTCCCCCCTCCAATGCACCTATTTTCTCCAGGGGAATGGATCTTGGCCATCTGGGGATGAGTTGTATTTCTGGAAATCACCTGGAGTTTGGCAACCCTAAGCAACATAACGCTGATGGGTCCAAAGCATCCCACCCCTTGGTTGCTTCATTCATCCCCATCTTCCTAACTTGCTTCAAAAGGAACAAAACTTGGGGGGCAACTGTTGTTTTTTCTGCAGCGTCAAGAGCTTGAATCAGAGAACAAGAAGCTGAAGAACGAGCTGAATGAGCTGCGGAAGGCCTTGATAGAAAAGAGTGCTCCAGGTGTCACTGCACCAGGTGCCCCGGCATACAGGGTCCTCTTGGATCAGATGACCTCAGTAAGCGAGGAGCTGGAGGTCCGCAAGGAAGAGGTCCTCATCCTCAGGTCACAACTGATGAGCCAAAAAGAGGCCATTCAGCCAAAGGCAAGTTGTAGAAATGAAATGGAACTTAACCTTCTAAGGAGGGAAAAAAGACAACCCCCGCCCCCCATGTGTTCTTCTGCAAGGCCATTGGTTTGTGTGTAAAGTGCAGATGTTTTATTGCACTGTTTGCTTTAGTCTCCTGCACTGTAGGAAGATATTTTCCCAAATGCTGTTGCAGTCACATGAAGTGATCTTGCATTGTTTTCATGAACCATTCTGTTAAGTTTGGGGGTAATTCAGGTTTATTGTCAGATCGCAGCGAGCTTGGGAGATAAGAGTGGAACATGACGACATCACCCGACAACACTCAGAAATTCCCCCTCCCCGAACCAAACACAAACAATATGCTGTGCCCTGTGATGTGTTGTAATTATAGGCTTTCAGACAAGGCCCTCTGTTTCTAAGTGAAATGTAATGATGAGGACCAATTCTGGACTAGCATGGCAACAACGCTCTGTCTAAAATGCCAGTAGCATAGAGAAGTGGCTTAATTTGTTTGCAGAGATGTTAGCAAAGAACTCTCTGTGAGCCTCAGTAACATCTTATGAGTATCAAAGGGATCCAGTATATATAGTGGAAGAGAGGGTGCGTCATCCATCCTGCCGTATGGTTAATGTTCTGTGTGGTTCTGTGCATGTTAGCTTGGATGCAAGGAGAAAGAATCAGTTTGTGCAATTCTTCCTTGCCTTTTTTTAAGCAAGGGCTGTTTGAAACCATGTACATATTGATGTATATGTGTAGCGCCTTATTGCGCAATATGTACTGGGGGAGAGGGGGCCTATGCAGCCATTCCCTGCTTGCAGACCAGAGCCCCGGCCCAGAAATCCAGTTTGGGGACAAGTCTGTTAGAAACAACGCATCTTGCTATCACTGCTCGTAAATGAGCATTTTATATGATTGGAATAGCCTTTCAACTCAGTGCCAGGAGCAGTTGGGCCTCTCTTCTGGCAGGGCCAGTGCGAGCAGAAGGGATATGAAAAGCTGGTCTTTCCCCAAGCGGCCGTCTTTCCTAGCTGGGTGACCAAGTGTTCTTTGTTTTATTTTCCTGCTTGCAAATGGATCACCAGGATGATAAGGTAAACTTGTTTCCATCTGTCATAAATGAGAGTCTTATTTATATACCACTCCTCCCTGCAATGCAGACCCAAAACAGTGTGTAACATCATTCTCACAACCTCCATTTTATCTTCATAATGACAACCTGTGAAGTAGGCTAGGCTGAGGGTATGACTGATCCAAGGGCAGCCATGCTCCCTCAGTTCCCTCCCTTAGCATGGGTTATTTCTTTCTTCTTTGGTCAGCAATAGTGGTCCAGTAACTGAGGTTTGGCTCAATCTTGGGCAAACTGTGGTTGCTGCAGACTGTACTTTGTGTCGAAGCTTGACCTGGAGACCCACTTCAAACGGTGGGCTGTGGTAGCCGTAGTTGCAGATGATCTTGACCCCGTACCAGGGAGAGGAGGAGGGAATTAGACTAAATGAGGTGATAGGTGAAGCTCAGGAGTCTGAGGCATGGCCCCGACAACCAAACTATGGTTGGCCAGGATGATTTCTGAATGATAGATCCAGAGGAGTTAGCTGTGTTAGTCTGTAGTAGCAAAATAGTAAAGAGTCCAGTAGCACCAACTTGGTCAGTCTTAAAGGTGCTACTGGACTCTACTACTGAACTGGGTTAGTATGTTCAGACTATCCCAATGATGATTTTTTTAAAAAAGGACTTGCATGCTAATCCATTATTGTAAAACTGGTTTCTCTCCATTCCCCCTCCCCAGAACACCATGACAGATTCCACAATCCTTTTGGAGGATGTACAGAAGATGAAGGACAAAGGAGAGATAGCCCAAGCATATATTGGTCTGAAGGAGACAAACAGGTAAGTTGTTTTAGGTTGCATATTATGTGGATTCAAAATGCAGGTCTGCCTCAGAGGCTTCTCAGACATAAGGATTAATAGCCTTGATCTTTATTTACTAATTTTTTTCCTCCTGAAACATGATATTGTATTTATTGCTTCTTTTTCCTTTGAAGTGAACTGACAGAAGATCTCATCTGTATAGATCTTGGCTTCTTCTTTTTTTTAAAGCACTGGAAGTTTCCATTTTAACACCTCTGTTGGAGAAAAATACATTCTACGGTAGTAGCCCCACTAGCTCTAATCTTCATGGCAAGAGTAGATCCAAATCATTTTGTGTCTTATTTTTGATAGGCATTTGATTTTGATAGATTGATGTAAAAATGAAATTACATCCTGTCTGAATTTCAGCCTGTGTTTACATAGCACATGTTCAAACACAATATTCTTCTTTTTAGAATGCTGAAACTTTTTTTCCCCTTCAGTGCCTTCTTCTCCAGAAGCTGTCATCTCTCAGTGATAGCGATTAGGAAAGACTCTAATTAAAAAGTCATCTTTAAGATTTTAGGATGTTTATTTGGGATGTATATATTATTCAGGTTCAAAACCACCCTCTTTTTTAATCCTTGTCTTTTTACATACAACAAGAACATGGAGACAGAGATCGTGGAAAAAGAGAACTCGCAAGTGTATCCCTTAAGCCATTAGGTGTGCCCAATTTTAACATTGTGAAATGACAGACCAGCAAAACAAATGGTGCCTTGGCTGTGTAATTTTTAAAATGCAGTTGTTATACTCATACACTTACCCATTTGCTCATTGCTTTATTTATTGGAAGAAAGTTTTCTTTTTAAAGGGACAAAACTGCTTGGAAGTTTGAGGAGCCCTTCTTCCTGCTGTTTTCTTGTGCTGTGTGGCGTTTGTAATCTGCATAAGAGGTTGTAGAGGTAGAACTTGCAAGCCTCTGATCTGAACATAGTCTGCAAATTGAATGGCTCAGGCAAATTACCACAGTGTAATCTCGTTTATTTTAAGCATGCTTCAGCCAGCTTGACACAGCCATTAAAAAACAAAAAGATAGCACTTGTACATGTTTGGTTAACAGAGTTCTTTCAATGTCCCAGGTCTCTTCTCAGCGGCCACGTTAAAAGAGAGCTGCTCTGTTCTGTAAGATATCCACCCCCCGGCAAAAACAAAGAGGTCACTTAGGCAGTGTAGGTTTCGTAGCTGTGAAGATCAATGGTTTCTTTTTAGCAAAACTGTGTTGGCTTTCGTTGTTTCCTTTTTCATTACCATGTTGCCTTATCCTCATCACCACATTATCCCTTTTTGTGTCTCTGCCATTTAAAAACCATTTTGCTTGGAAGATCATCTCTTCAGGATTACCATGTGCTGAATGAGGACGGAGAGCTGTGGCTGGTATATGAAGGGCTAAAACAAACCAACAGGTTACCAGATTCCTCAGGATGGGTGTTCTTGTTTTTGCAATTTCTCTTTCTCCCTCTCTGCTGCCTGCCATGGAGCTGCTTCAGCAATAACATTTTTTGTGCATTAGCAATTTACGAATATCTAATTCAAATTGATTTATGCAAGCATCAAAAAAAATTGATTGGAACTATATGTCAAAGTCTAGCAGGAAAAATGAGGCCCTCATCAGTTTTTAGCATGGCTGGACATCTGCCAGGGCCCACTGCTGGCCAGACATGGAGCCTTTGAATTGTAGTAGCCATTTCAGTCTGTTTTTGAGAAGGAAACTTTTGAGTCGTAAAAAAAATGCAACGGTAGACCTGAGTCAACTGCAGGTAATGAGGCTGCAGTCTTTGCATTCAGTACAAGCGGCAGAGCACTCATGGGGATCGATCCTGCTGTTCCTGTTTGCCAGCGCAGCCCCACCTGCCCGCTCCCTGTGAGGGCAATGACCAGAGCTATTGCCAGTTGCTGCTCATCCCGTCCCCCCTTTTCTAGGATTTTGTTTTCTCTATGAAAACTGGAACAGAGGGCAAGCAAGCAAGGGCATAGTGGCAGCTGCCCCTCCTCTTCCTCTTTTTTCATCAGCCTGCTCGTGTGACCCTGTTTCTGGTGGCAAGGAGCAGCAGCAGCAGCTGCGGTTCTCCAGGCCAAAGGGGGGCACAAAAGATACCCAGTTTGAGGTCCCCCAATATCATGGAGTTGGCACTGGTTGGAAATATTTTCAGCCAAATCTATATTGTTAATGCTGAAAGGCATTAAACAGTGATTATGTGGTCCATGGGGGGGGAGGGGGGAAATGGGCAGTATAAAACACCTGATAAATCTGAATGCTTTCTAGCTATGCGTGTATAAGTTGCCTCCTTAAAAGCAAAAATAATTGTGAACAGCTGTCTCTAAAAAAGGGGAATAGTAACAATATCCTTTCAAGAAAATATACCTGTTGATGAAGGACATTTTTTCAAAACCTCAGTGACAGCACCATAGTCTACCCACATCAGACGTTCACACACAGCCATCAAATGCATTCACTAGTTTGATGGAATCTTCAAACTTCCCCCAAATATCCATATAGTTAAGATACTTTAGCAGCCAGTCACGGGACAAGGGTAGCTTCTTCTGCACTTTTGGCAAAGCGAGTTTGACCAATGTATGTTCCTTTGTAATGAACACTCTTTAACCTTGTGTCTTTCCTTTCATTGTGCTGCTAACAAAAAACTAAACATTAACATCTTCTTTCTGTAAGTTTGCTGGAAACTCACTTGGGAGTAGTGATATTGTGCTGCAGAGAAGGGCAAGGGGAGAGGTGGCGGAGTAGCTTTTGCTTCTGGCCGTGGCGTTCTAGAAGCAGTAGATTCTAGAACTAGTGGCAGAGAAACGGAAGGTAAACTATTCATCTTTACCTTCCCCAGGCTTGGTCAATGTAGCTCTTAGCTTGTGCGCTTAGGTATATTTAAACCCTGGAAGTGTGTCTGCTAGAATATCTTAGTTGTTTGAGGCATGCAGGCAGAAGTTGGAGCCACCGTGCTAATATGCATCGTGGTACTTTGGCATCCTTCATTTCTTCCCTGGCCTCCCACAATTCACATATGGAGGATGAATCATTTGTTCACGCACCCAAGGCAACATAATGAATCAGCAGCACAGCCTGATTCCCGATTCTGAATCCTGCACTTGACTCCCCAATAATATTGCTTTATTTTTTTAAAAATCTACTCTGTTCTTTTTTTACAGCATCTGATCAGTATTTGTTTGTTTGGGGGATGTTTCTGTTTCTCCCTAAACAGAGTTAATACTGAAGAAAGCTTCCTTTTTCATAGTCTCACCACAGGCCTTCACTTAAACAATTGCTTGGCTTGTGTCACTATTGCTTTTCTTCAACACAAATCCAGTTTGGGCGGGGGGGGGGGGCGCTTTTCTTGATTAGTTAACCAATCCCTGAGGTGTAAAGACCAGAGATGGCCCCAGATGCTGGAAGAAGATCCAGATGTGCCCCTCTCCATGGTGGTAGAAAAACAGAACAATACGCTAAAGGGATGATAATTTGCTGACCTGTAACGATGCTCCAAATCCCTCGCCTGAAGTGGGCTGCCTTAGCTTGCGTAATTTTGGATAGCACCCGCTGGGTTAAACCTCTGTGCATCAGATGGCTTCGGTTCCTTCTGTATAGCAGAAAGCCTTTAAACAAAGGAGAAGCCAAGACTGTATCAAGCAGGGTCAGTACTCAGTCTGCGTGATGTCGAGTTGATCGAACAACAGGATCTGAGGCACTTAAAAGGGTTTAAAGAGTGCTCTTGTCTTTTTTCTTTCTTTCTCCACTGCAAGTCAGCAGCTATACATCTTTAAAATGCAACTGACATTTCAGACCTTTGGTGAGGACTGGCAGTGTGTATTCTTAACCAAAGTGTTTATCCTTCTCCCGTATCTCCCCTTCCCTCCCTGCCTCCCCCCAATACCCTTTGTTTACTGGGCTCCGGTAGGCTCCTGGAATCTCAACTGCAGACCCAGAAGAGGAGCCACGACAATGAACTGGAAGCCCTCCGTGGCGAGATTCAGAGTCTGAAGGAAGAGAACAATCGCCAGCAGCAGCTGCTGGCGCAGAACCTGCAGCTGCCCCCGGAAGCTCGGATAGAAGCCAGTCTGCAGCACGAGATCACCCGGCTGACTAATGAAAACTTGGTGAGCCAAATATCAAAGCTGTGTAAAGTCTCAGTTTGTTGAAGAGAGCCGGAGAGAGTCCTATTGGCAGAGATCTCTAGAGGGAAACCCAGCTGTCTATGACATGTGCAAAAAAGGACCTCGGAGACACTGTTGCTGTCATTGAAACAGGATTCAGGAACTTTTGTAGCTTTGAAGACTTCAGAAGTGGGGGAAGGGGGAGAATTCTTTGGACCACCCCACACCCGACGTTGCCTCAAAGCTCTCTTAGTTTAGATTCTCACCATCTTGGAAGCCTGAAGGCCTTTCTAGACTATTTTACTCTTAGCCACCAGAGTTACACAAGTAGTAATGGACAGGAAAATTAGCTTTCTCGCAGCTTGGATATAGCTTTTTTTGCCAGGAGGCCAGATTGTTTTAACCGCTTCTTAAAAATAAAGCAGGGGGAAATGCAGTATTGAAGTGCTTCAGAAAGGAAGCACGCAGCCTTTTAAAAGCTCAAGAGAGCAAAGTGTCTGTGACTCTCATGGGAGGAAGAGGGTAGCTATGCAGGTATCTGACATTTTTAAAAAGGGGTAATTGAGCTGTACAGCAAGAGAGGGCTCATTTTCTGAAGAACTGGGGGAGGGACTTCCCAAAAAGGCACTCCTGTGTGAAGCAGCATGGCTTGCTAGAGGCATTGTATTTCCCCTACCATAAATAAAAAAGAACGAGAAACCACTGTGCACATTTGAACAGAAATCACTTGAGAAAACCTGTAGTAGTTGAGGCAGCCTAAGTTTGCTTGGCATGGCAGCTTAAGACAAAGCAGTGAGAAAACAAGGATCTTAATAAAAAATAGGCCCATTTGACTTCAGCAAAACCTCTCTGAAGTTACTGTGGTTCTGTTTAAACAAGGACTGAATTATTTACATGTATGATAGTAGCTTTTACTTTGTAAACAAAAGGAAGGAACTGCTTTCTCACAGGGAACAAACTAAAGTAGACTTAAACACAATTCTACAGTATAATGTAAGAGGAAAAGGGGAGCGTTTTAACTTTGCAACTTAACAAGTACATTGTTTCATAATCTAGAAAGTTTTTTGGTTAATATACTTGACATCTGAAGTGTTCTTTATCAACTAAATCCTGCTGTTGACTGGTTAGAAATGGAGCTATTAAAATACCTTTTGTAGGACAGTCTAATCTCTGTAGTACAATAGGCTTTACAAGGAAATATCATGTGTTGGCCTGGCATTTTCTTGTTAGTAGGAAATTAGTCTGTTCCATCAAGGACTGCATTTGGCCAGGTTCCTACCGTTCCTCCACCAAAGCCAGATCACGTACATTATTTATAATCCACTTTTCTCGCTGGGAATCAAGGTAGAATACACAGAATGATTCAATACAGTCACTAGGATGGGTCATCCAATAAACAGCACAATAGGATTTGGATTGTAGAAATCTGAAACCAATCAGAAATCTGAAAACAGAACTGAAACAAAAGCATTAAGTATTAATATGATGCGTAAAATATAGCAAACATTTCCTAATAGAATCCTCCTTACAGCAACAGGCAGTATGAACTATTGACAGTAGTATAGACCGCAGTCCCAAATGTCTTTCAGAACCATTTTGTTACAGTACAGCCCCATCGCCTGTGTAGAAAAGCCCTCTCGAATAATTCAGTTTTGCATAGTTTGCAGAAAGTCAAGAGAGTGGGATGTGTTCTTTTTTCTTTCTGTGAAGACCAGCCTGTTCCTTGGTAGGTTACTCGTACACGGTTTAAGAGTTTGGACTTTATTACATTTAACTCCATAATAACCAACGTTTATGCCCATCAAACTCATCAAACTCTGTCATTGCCTATAGCACTATTAACTGATCAGATGGACTAGTTTATTCTATCCAGTGCTACAGTTGTTCAGGTATGCTGCAAGTACTACATTTTCCCATACATAGTCACAGGGAGGTTTACAGCTTGATTGACATTTAGAGAGGTTTTCTGATGTTGTCCAATTGGATGAAAAAGGAGGTAATCCTAGCCAAAGCTTTTCTACAAGAATCAGCTATAGCTTCTCTTGTTGTATGATACAGATATTGACCAATATGGCCCTGCTGAAGCAATATACTTCTGATGAAACTAGTTCTAAAGTTTCAGAGAGCATGCATGCATTCTGTATTGTTTTAGTTGCCATCTAGGTTTGAAATATCTTTTAAAAGCTACACTTTTTATGTAGATTGGCATTTGCCTGCTTTGTATAGCTGCAGGCTATAAATTTTGTACCTTGCATTGTAAAGGGAAAGAGTTACAGTCTAGTCTGCCTTGTCTATATAGCTGAACTTGCCTTTTCTCGAGCAATTTTGCTGAAATAGTAGAGCCTCAAAAGAATGGGAAGAACCTATACTCTGCCTGTTTTTTCAGTATTATGAGGAGTTATATGCAGATGACCCCATGAAGTATCAGTCGTACCGGATTTCACTTTACAAAAGGATTATTGTATGTACATGGTGCAGAGCCTCTTCGTTTGTTTGTCATTTCTGGAGCGCTAACTGAAGAGCGGGCTGCCTTGTTTGCTATTTAGGGAAATTCTTTTCCGAGAACTTTACAATGTCCTTCTTCTCCCCCCAGAGCTTTTTGTGTCAGTTGCGTTGGCATCTTTGTGTCAGTGCACAATTTGTTACTAATGACAGCTTGCTGTTTGGTACACCGCAGCACAATTGAAGCAAACAAACACTTTGGAGTGTCAAGTTAACATTTGGAGTAAGAGACTTGAGATGACAGTTGTCTTCCATATTTTCAGATCTGTACTTCAATAAACATTCACTACCATAAGATGTGGGGCTAGTTGCTGGCTTTAAGGGGGGGGGGCTAGAGACAGTTAATGTAGACAGATCTTTCATGATGGCTGAAAAAGAATCACCATGCTCAGAAGTGGCATGCTTCCGAGTGCCAGTTGCTGGGGAGGGGGGGGGGCAACAACTGTGGCTGGATGTTGCCTTCATCCCTTGGTTGTAGGTTTTCCAGTAGCATCTCTCTGGTGACTCTTGAGAAACCAACAGTATGCTAGACTGGAAGGATCTTCTGTGTGACCCAGCAAGACTCTTTCTGTGTTATTTTAAAGGTGGAACATTTAAAAACAAATTCTAATAATAATTCTGGGTGGGTCACTTGTTAGTCTGAAGCAGCAGAATAAAATGAGTCCTGGGGTACTTATAGGCACAAATAGAAGACAACTTCCAAATCTGCAATCTCTCTGAACCTGTGAGAGACACTAAACTATGAGATCAGGTATCAGTACATTACTATACATAAGCTAGTATTTCAGAAGAGTTTTGTCTCCGTTGTGCTGCGTGTATTTCAAGGTACTTTATACCATGTCTGATGTCATAGGCAGTGTTCAGGCTTGCAAACCTCAGCCAGACGGTGCCATTACTTTTCAGCTGCTCTCAGTTCCCCTTCTAGCACTAACCACACTGGTTCTGTTATCTGTATGTTGCACGTATGACAGCACTTTTAGTATCTAACCCATCTCTTTTATGTTCATTGCATAGGATTTAATGGAGCAGCTTGAAAAACAGGACAAGACAGTTCGCAAGCTGAAAAAGCAGCTCAAAGTATTTGCCAAAAAGATTGATGAACTTGAAGGTACGGCCTCTGTGTGTGATCAAGGATATTTTACTCCCTTACTTTACTATCCTCCAGGCACAGTCTTCAGATGCTGACAACTAGATGCAATAACTGAAAAGAAGTGTTAAACTTGGGTATATCAGAAGCATTATAAAAATAGTTGGTATGTGGAGGGGGTGGGGGCGTATTAGCCTGAAAGCAGAGCACAGAATAGTTGAAAAAACAGAAATTTACATTTTTCAGTTTGCAAAGAGCAACTTTTTTAGGACATTTGGCTAGTAAAAATGCACTCCTTTCACTTGAAAGATGAGAGTGCACGGCATCACAATTCAATAATCTTTTTTGATTATGGATTTCTTCTAGCAGTGACTATTCCAAATTAAGACAAAACTCTATATACGCGCCTTAAAAACCTATGGTGCCATTAGTGCATACAGTCTTAATGCTTGTTATAAAAGGGATGCATGATCCTGTTGCTCCAGCCTCACTGAGCAAGAACTGCTCCTTTGTGGGTCTATCATCAAAGGGTAAGGGAGGGGGCGGCACAAAGACACAGAGAGCCTGGCAGGCTCTGTAATGTATTCCCAGCAGGTGGACCAGAGGGAAGAGTTAGCCCTCAAGGTTTGCTAGCTGGGGGCTGCCCCACTAGCCAACCTGCCTGCTGCTGATTGTCTGGCTGGAAACTGGGGCTGTCTATGCAGTCCCACAGAGGCAAATGGGAGCTTTTGGGCCCCATAGGATGATGGTGAGTATCACACGCTGCACCTCTTCACACCACAGACCACAAATGGAGCCCCGGTAAGTCCTGTGCTGATGTAGTGTTGACTTTGGGAAAAGCCCTTCTGTGGCACAGGAGTACCGCACAGGAGGCTTTTTCAGGGAGGGAATGAGAAAGAGGTTTATTCTATTCCCATACATGTCTTCCACCTTGTACAGCTACCAGAGAAACTCTCTTTCACTTCAGTTCAGTCCTTTAGTTATTTTTAAACCCTCAAGTGAAATTGCTGTCAATACAGACATGATATTAAAACACGCACAAATAAACTCCCAGTAGCCATCAGCAGTTTGATAATGAAACAGATGGGGGAAAACCAAAATGTAAAATAGCAGCTTAAGACATAAGTACAAAACCTAAAAAATAATGTAAAAGATATTTCAGGGAAGGAGCAATAAAGTGAAAAATCCAACTGAGAAGAAGGAAATACTTTTTCAACGTCTTTCTGCCAAGGGGTATTGTAAAATAACTTCCCTTATAGTGGAAGCCTTTCTCAAGATTCTTAAATATTGTTCAACCAGTATGGATTTGCTCTGTGTTGAAAGGTATTTTGGATGTGAGTATATGCAGGAGAGCAAGATCCCCTGATGCCGTTTTCCCCTAAGAAAGTTTTCCACAGTGTTTTCATCATTTTGGCACAAGCTTTGGTGCAAGATACAAACTTGTTATAAGGATCTAGTATCAGGCTGATTTTTTTCAGTCTTGTGCTATGTTTTGATGAAAGTGGGCATGTGTTGGAAGAATATTTATTTAGCAAGTGGATATCAAACTAACTCCAGGCAAGCAAAGTTTCCTTTCTAAAGGATTGAAATCCATATTGAATTCTTGCTTCATTTTTGCATGCAAGTTTGTGAATGCAGCCTGCAACTCTGTCAGGAAATTAATTCTCACTGCACCATGATGAAGTTGAAAATACTTGTGGACATGATTGATCTTTTGGTCCCTGGCTGAAACAATCATTGTGTTTCTAAATGCCTGTATTTAAAAAAAGTAACATCCTGGCTTATTAATGGTTTGATCCTTTGAGAGTGTCTGCCAGAGATAATATTTACTGTGCAAGGAAGACTTACATTCTGCTTAAAGAAGACACTCCTTTTCCATTCAATTTGATATAAACAGCTCCCTGCTCATTTCATACTTAAGTATCCCCTCCCTTTTCACCTGATTTTACTTTTGTCATTTAGAGGAAGTGACACACAAATCATGCACTTCATCTGCAAAACGAAAACACTTTCAGTATAAATCTTCTCTCTTGCTGATTATGTTGAGAGTGAGACCTTTCACTTAGTTAAACGGCAGTAGGGAGTGCCTTGGACTCAATTCCTGCTTTCCATTTGCTCGTACCTAATACAGCTTTGAAGTACAGGCACCCTGTATTTGTAGTCTTCATACTTTGTGCGATATAAGAATTGAGGCAATGCACAGAACGGATTTTTGAACCGTGCAGAAAATATAAGCAGGCTTATCTAAGGTAAGTTTCTAGTTACTCAGCATACTAGATCTGCTTTCAGCTTGGTAGCTGAGGATATTTCCTTAGCATAGATAGTATAGAGGGAAGGTAGAAAAGCACAGCAGTGCCTTACGGGATAGCCAAGAATATTGTTGCTAGTAGAAAGTAGTTTGACATCAGCAGGAGGCAAACTTTTCTTTGGGGAACAAAACATCCTTTGTAACATTCAGTCATAGAGCAAAATTACACAGAATGCTCTTTTTAAATTTTAAAGTAGAAAGATGTATTTGTGCACACTCTTGTTCTGTTAATTTAATTAATTTGTTAATTAACTTGATTCAATTATTCAGCATTTATTTGTTTTTAGAATTACCTTTTGGGCTGGTTTGCATGGTACCTAATTGTGGTTATATTGGGATTTTCAAGAGTAGAGATCTAAGTTACAGGGTTGTTTGACCCTCTGTTGGTTCTCTTCCACACACCTATATTGACTTTCCCTTACAGAGTAGATATACTCACTTTACTACTACACCGCTCCCGCCTTTCTGGATTTGCAGTGCAGCCAGAAAAATTCAGTCATCCTTTAACTTCTGTAGGAATTATGAGTAACAGTTTAAAATAGCCTGAAAGATTACTATTTTAACAGGAATATATTCTGTAGATATTAGACAGTGTGTCTTGACATCATCAAAGTTGCGCCAGCTGTTGGTAAGCAAAATCCAAATAATACAGCACCAAACATCTTGATCAGAACTTAAATGTTTATTGTGCTGGGTTTTAAAAATATTATTTTTCTTTCTGTCTTTTGATGAAGTTGGTCAGATGGAGAACATTTCCCCTGGACAAATAATTGATGAGCCAATTCATCCTGTGAATATTCCAAGGAAAGAAAAAGATTTTCAAGGAATGTTGGAATACAAGAAAGAGGATGAACCAAAGCTTGTCAAAAATCTTATTTTAGGTGAGAATGCCTTCGTTTTACCAAATGCATTACATGATGTTGCAGGTAAATATGCTGCTATTTCTTATTCCCAGTTTATCTAATAAAATAAAATAAAACTTAATTAACTGTCACTTCTGACAAAGTAAATTTTGACTCATGAAAGCTAGAAAATTTTGTTGGTGTTTAAGATGCTACTGGACTCTAATTTTGTTCCGCTACTACAGACTAACACTGCTGAAACAAACTTCATTAAGAAACATTAATTTATAATACCAGCTGCATGGCATGTCCACTTGGTGCCTTTTGTGACATTATACCGTTCTGTAATAGGTTCAGATAATTCTGGATCATTAAACTCGAAAGAAAATGTAACCTTGTAAAACTCTGCAGATTTCCTCTGAATTTGCATTTGTGATCTCCCACAGACTTGAAGCCACGTGGGGTAGCAGTCAACCTCATCCCAGGTCTGCCAGCATACATTTTGTTTATGTGTGTCCGTCATGCTGACTACCTGAATGACGATCAGAAAGTGAGGTCCTTGCTGACTTCCACGATTAATGGCATCAAAAAAATTTTGAAGGTCAGTTTGTTTTTTAATTTTTAAAACTCAGTATGGCATTAGTTGTTTGATCTGCAGTGCTGCTTGTCCAATAAATATGCCACTGTTCTCCAATCTTGATGGAATAGGAACTCTCAAAAGAAAATGTTATGTATTCAGGCTGATCTTAGTGGGTCCTAGAATCCAGCTATTAAAGAAGTATATTCATTCTGTCTGTGGAGATACAGACTTCTTTCTTTTTATACTGAAAACCAATACAAGATTTGGATTTACAGTTTTTTCTGGTCTGTTCTAGAATTCTTTTGCTTTTTGAGTTGTTGGTATTAGAGGTAGGGATTGTATAGGTATTAACAACTCATGCAGTAAACAACTACATTTTCTGTCCATGTGGTAACGTACAACCAACATGTCTAGATAGCAGACATCTTCTCTCTTACTAAACCAACATAACCAAAACATGTTTCAGTAATGGATGATAATAGCAACTGGTGGAGTTCCTTGTCTTTCTGTATAACTGTCTTATAGAGAAAGAGACTTGCGCTTTCCCAGAAAGCACACACGAGTCTCAAAAACCAAAGGGTATTTCTCCCAGGTGGCCAGCTTTTTTCTGATAAAGGATCTTGTGCATTCACCATAGTTTTGCTCAGCAAATGTCTCCAATTATTCTGGATGTCAATTCTCATTATTTACAACATAGATACAGAGAAAGTTTCTTGTGTAACTGCAGCTCTGCATGAGGGGCCACTGCTCTGTCATCTGGTGTTGTGTAGCAGCAGGAGATACAATGAGAAGGGAAAAACTGTCAGTTTAATATTTTCTGTAGCATAGGCTGGGGTCAAAGCTGTATGAAGCAAGAAAGAGTTAATGTATAGAATAGCATTCAGAAATCCAGTACAATTTAGAATAGCAGTTTATTTAGTGATATGTGATCTCGTTTGCTTCAAATTGCGTTGTGATATAAAAAGTACTTATTTCCCCATTGCTTCTAGAAAAGAGGTGATGATTTTGAAACAGTGTCCTTCTGGCTGTCTAACACCTGCCGTTTCCTACACTGTTTGAAGCAATACAGTGGCGAAGAGGCAAGTTTACCATTCCTCCCCTTGTCTTTCACTTTCCCCTTCCTTCTATAGGCAGGCACTGGAGCCTCCTTTTCAAGTTTTCCTGGAATTAAGGCATGATTTGGCTTGCATGCAAGAAAGCGGGCATTTTCAAGAGGCTGGGCTGGTATTTGGTGGTTGATTATTTGGCCTACAGGAGGTTGTTTTCTTTGACATTTAAAATGTTTCCTTCATCAGTCACTTTTCCCTTCATGAGCATTTGGGAATTGGGGGAGCTGTCAATGGAAATATATAACAGAGTACACTAAAGTTTGCCTTTTGTCTCCCACACATTCAGGGATTTATGAAGCACAACACAGCTCGTCAGAATGAACATTGCCTCACCAATTTTGACCTTGCAGAGTACAGACAAGTATTGAGTGACTTAGCCATTCAGATCTACCAGCAACTTGTCAGGGTGTTAGAAAATATTCTGCAGCCAATGATCGGTAAGGAACAACGGGGAATAAAATAAAACGCAGAACCTGGGATTTTTCTTTCCTCATTTAGCTCTTCGTGAATTATCTATCAATTTCCTGTGCTGTTTACTTTCAAGTCTTTAACTTTCTTTGACAATTCCACTCTAGTTAGCAGAAGAACATTTCTTTCTAGGACGTATGTGTGATGCATGTGTTTTTTCCCAATTAAATAGGACTGCAAATATTTTACTTTAAAAATGAATAAAAGGTTAGAAAGGGCGACAATACAGCTTCTGTTCTTTTTGGGGTGCTAAAGGAGTGGATGGACTATAGAGTTTTAGCATCAAAACTCACCACTTAGAATGCCAGAGTTTTTCCATGGAGAGGGGGAGGCACTGCTGCTGACTAAAAGCAGGCAGCCATTGCAGTTTGTTCTCAGAGGGAGCAGGTACACATTGCTGAATGTATCCACCCCAGATTCTTCTGTACTGTTTCTTTGTTGAAGTAGTTGGTTACCATGGTTGCCATTGGTGGGCCTTAAGTGCACTAAGAGTGGTGTAGTGGTTAGAGTGTTATACTGGGATCTGGGAGACTCAAGTTCAAATCCTCGTTCTGCCACAGAGGCTTGGTGGGTGACCTCGGGCCAGTCACACACTCTCAGCCTAATCTACCTTACAGGGTGGTTGGGAGGATAAAAATGGAGAGAAGAGAATGATGTAAACTGCTTTAAATCCCCCATGGGGAGGAAGGCAAAGTATAAATGAAGTAAATAAATATGTGGTATGCTTTATTCTTGACTAACATTACAAGTGGGTTTAAGTGAAATAATTTTGGATGTCCAAGCAAAGTCCCTTTAATCATTGTCCCTTTAAACTATTTTAACATTTTGCCTTGTTGCAAAATTCGGTCAATTTATTAAAATGTACATCATCATCACTGTTCTTCCTACTCAATAAGTGTTAGCTTTGATGTGTTCCTTTATTAGAGGCTTATTCATGCTGTTACTCAAATGGACCCTGCTTTCTTAGCCCAGTTGTCTCATTTTTGCATTGAAAGTAGGATTCCTTACCCATGTTTACAAAGCTGTAAATCAGTTTCAGGAATGCTGGAGCATGAAACTATCCAGGGTGTGTCAGGAGTGAAACCAACTGGTCTCCGAAAAAGGACCTCCAGCATTGCAGATGAAGGGACATACACGCTGGACTCTATCATCCGACAGCTGAACACCTTCCACTCGATCATGTGTCAACATGGGATGGATCCAGAGCTGGTCAAGCAGGTAGTCAAGCAGACATTCTACATCATCGGCGCTGTAACCCTCAATAACCTACTCCTGCGAAAAGATATGTGTTCATGGAGCAAAGGAATGCAGATAAGGTGAGGATGTCTTCTCATGTCTTGGTTCCTGTAATCATATCTATTTTCTTCTAGTGGTGGAAAATGGCAAAAATGGAGCATATGAGTTGGAGTACACATGATATATGCCCATGATGTGTATGCATGTGTGCTTCCACTACCCTGCCGTATACAGGGAATAGCGGTTTGGTTAGTAACCCAGAGACACTTGTAATATTTAATAAGAAATCTATATAATTTGAGGGGAAAATCTTGGTTTCAAAAACTAAATATTACCTTGACAAATGCATGTTTCGCAAAAATGAGCATCTCAGTTAATAGTAATGTAGACCAAGAGAATCACTTGGTGGGGTAACAGGGGGTTTCTTACTTATACCTCTTCAGTTGGACCTTATTGCCCCCAGTTAAGCTTATTCTGAATTTCAGATCTGGTTGAGAGAAAAATAAGAAAACCATGGGGATGGGGATGGAAGATGTTGCTGGGCAGAATTAGTAGGGGAGGGTGTATCCCCTTCCAGTCTGCCACGTCTTCTCTCTATATGCCTCCCTCCCAACCCCAGATTGTAATAAGGCAAACATGATCCTGAGTGTTTCCACCCAGAGGAAATGGATCTCTAGGTGGGCATTGTGGGAAAAGAATTTTCCTTCAGGCAAGGATTCAGGCACTGGCAGTGCTGGCTTGTGATTTTACAGCATGAGAGCTTTTTGAAGCAGTAGTTAAACTACAGGCAATAGTGTGTTCCATAGCAAACATGAAACTTGGTGCTGCCTGTTACATTATTTTATTTTCATATTTCAGATGTTGAGTGATATGCCTTTTGGCTTTAGGATGTGTCCTGCTTGTGCAAGTAAAATATCAAAGAATTTTTACTGAAGAAAAAAATCAGAAAATTTCCTAATATCAAAGACACAAGTAAATTACAAGAAGAGTTTAAGTTCTTTTTTTTTGCTCATGAGTCCTTGGTGTTAGGCTTTTTTGAAGGTATTGATAGAAATACCAGAGCAGGGGAGAGATAAGGTGATACTACTACAGTCTGCATAAGAATTCTGTTAAATAATTTCAGAATTTTGGGCAAAGAGAAGAGTAACAGAATTCTTTCAGACTAAATGAAAACAGTCTGAAAAGATTTTCCCTTGCTCATACACAGATATAATGTAAGTCAACTTGAAGAATGGCTGCGTGACAAAAATCTGATGACCAGTGGGGCTAAAGAAACTCTGGAGCCTCTCATTCAAGCAGCCCAGTTGTTGCAGGTGAAAAAGAAGACGGATGAAGATGCAGAGGCCATTTGTTCAATGTGCAATGCCTTAACTACTGCGCAGGTAAACCCACCTTCCTCACGTCATTATTTTAAAAATGCTTTTCAGAGTTTGACTTCGCTGCTTGTACATTTGCCATTAGGGTTCTTATTGTTGGGTTCTTGTCATCAGAGAAGTTTGCAATGAGCGCTCTTCTGTATTTTTCTTTTCAAGTGGAAATGTCAGAAGCGCCAAGTTGAGTTGTTAGAAGGGAGCAAGCTTGGCAAAAATCACATTGGACTGCAGACTCAGATTAATACATGAAAAGACTCTCTGAAGAGTACTTTAGAACCCATCAATAATCATTTGACTGGCATCTTGCAAATGAACATTTGCTGGAGAATTACTTAAATTTAAAGCTATATGTATTGTCTGCACCACTGGTCCCCAACAGGGTGCCCATGGGCACCGTAGTGCCTGCTGATGTGTTTCCTGGTACCCACTTGCTTTTCCCTAAAGCTAAAAGCCAGTGTTGACTTTCCTCTTCTTCATTGGTACAGGAGGTGCTTTAGAAGAGCTCACAAGGCATTCCCTCTGTGTCTGCAGGGAGCACCAATCAGCTACCTCCATTGTGGAACATCCCAACATTTTGTGATTAGACCCAGTCCCCCAACCCTGTGGCAGCCATTTTGTTGTGGCACTCAATATATGTTCTTAGCATTCCAAAATGCCCAGTGGTTCAGTATTGTGGAACCGTGGTCTGCACATTACCAATTCTGGAATGAAGAATAGCAATATATTAGTCTTTCTCTACTAAAATATCATTTGATATAGTTAATTTAATTATTAGTTGCTATATTACTGGCCAGCTACATGGGTGCTATCCCGAAGCCAAGAGTTGCTAGTTAGGAAACAAATAATGTTAACTGTGTTAGACCTGTTTTCCAGAATCTATTTGAGGTGATCTTGAAAATAATGAGTGGGCTCCTTATAACAGAAACAAAATGGCTGAGAAGTTTCAAGCTGCCTGGTTTATTTTTGGAATGCAGTGAAATGTAATGTGATGCTGTTGTAGATCAAACTTGATGCTGTCACTACCTACCTGTGCAAGGATTAATTGCAAGGACATATAAATCAGCAATAGAAAGAAATAAATTTTTGTTTTTCTTACAGATTGTGAAGGTTTTGAATTTATATACTCCAGTTAATGAGTTCGAAGAAAGAGTGACGGTGTCTTTTATTCGGACGATACAGGTAAGATGGTTTGGCCAGCTCCACTTTACTACCTGTAGTTTGACGTAAAAGATAGAGGTCAGTGGGGAAAAGCAAATATTCTAAATGAGCTATTTCTGTAGAGTGTTGTTTCAAATGAATGCTTAATTGTTTTTTATACCTTGATGATTATAAATGATTGCTACGATGTTAAGGGCTCTGTTTCAAAAACAACATTTTCATAAACTGATTTCTTTAAAAGAGGGGGAGATGCTAATGTAATCCATTCTTATTTTTGCAGATGCGCATGCGGGACAGAAAAGACTCTCCTCAACTGTTAATGGATGCTAAACATATTTTCCCCGTTACTTTCCCGTTTAATCCATCATCCCTTGCATTAGAAACTATCCAGATTCCAGCAAGTTTGGGTCTAGGATTTATCACTCGTGTCTGAATCAAGTGTACATTTAGTTATCAATCATGAGTTTTCTGCCTGTAATTTCACATAATGAAAATTAGGTTTCTGGAAAACCATTTGGGGAAGGGGGGGATGGAAATATTGTAGATGTCCTAAACCTAGCAAGTAGCTAGAAAGCTGCAAGTCTGTCTTATAGCTGGAAGGCTGATAGAAATGTATACATTTGTATAAATCATTCATGTGCATGAATAAATCATTATTCATGTTCAGAGTTAGGATTGGTTTTTTAGTTCATACCAAATGTTTTTTTTTCTTCTCTGCTGGTCATAAGCTGGCTCATATTTGAATCTGGACCTGGAGACAGTCTATGACAAGGCCAATTTGGAGCTTATTCCTTTCTTCTGGGATCAGAACTGGACCATTCTGTGGCTATTGGGCAAGAGGGATCCAATTAGGAGCCACCTGAAAAGGCAGTTTCTCAGTTTAAGAAGACTGAGGGCCAGTTCATGCCTTGCAAATTCAGAGTGTACTCCTGCTGTGCTTGAAGTAGCTACCAGTGGCAGCCCCCCCACCACCCGTGCGTACACGTGGCAGGAGAGAGGGGGGAAAGCTGCCATTACGGATAGCTTCATTGTACACTCTCAGTCCATGACATGATTCTGACTCTCATTTTGATAGCGAACCTACAGCTGAGGGGATGTTTTAGCACATTTAATTGTAACTAAGTCATATGTGATCTAATCATAGGACCAGGAAGGACAGAGAAAATAATGTAAGATTTTTAGTGAATTTATATAATGATTTTAGTGAATTATATAAGCATTTAGGGATATCTTCTATATGAGATGTTAGAGACTGGAAAATAAACTGGCAATAGAGGGAAACAATTAATGAAGCATTTGGACTGCACAAGACCCATTCAAGTAAACAAGAGTACAGTTACACTGCTGAGCAATTCCCATACACTTCTGTGGGGTGTGCACCATAGAAATTCACAGTAGACTGCACCCCAAGAGGTAACCTGTCAAACAGCTTCCCTATTTATGTCACTGTTGACAAATAATTTATGTATTTTGGCTTACTGTGTGGTACAACATAGCTGTTTATTAATTAGTACTATTTCAAAACATTTATCAAAAATGCTGCTGTGTGCTGTGTTCTTTTAAATGTATGATAATAATATTCTTTAGGCAAGAGAAAAAGTAAAAAAAAAAGAAAGCAACTTGAATAAGTCCAGTCTTTCAATAGGATTTATGCAAGTGTCAAGGAATATCACTAGTAATGGGAAACGGTAACTAAGCACAAATTACAGAAAGCTGCATAAAAAATATGTTTACTAAAGTATTCAAACCTTTGAGTTCAATGAACAAAACCCAGTCATGTATTGTTTTGGTATTTATTTATCACCGTTGTGTTTGTCAGTTTTTCACCTTTGTTGTTGTTTTTTTATTTCCAGTGGTAATGGTGAGGTGTATGTTTTGAAGTAATACTATTTCATTTGGGGTTGGGGAGTATGGTATAATCTTCAATGCTTAGCCAAAGAAGGAATTCTTTCCCCCTAAAATCACTTAAATATCTTGCTACATATTTAATATTTAAAATGTTAAGCAAATCTGATCTGGATGCACTTTTAAATCATATTCTCCTTCTCTGAATATTTAACTGGATGTGACCAGAACAAAGTTAATGCTTGATGTAAAAGATACTTGCCAAGATCATACACATTCAGTCAGTTTTGCCTTGCTGTGGAGCTGACATTTCAAAATGTTTGTTGAGCCTTGCTCCGTGTTTTCCAGTCCTTGTTTTCTTTCTTTTAAATGTGATCAGTGATGATCGGATATACAAAGCAAGAATTACATTATTTTGAAATTTGCCATGTGCAATATTTTAATGTATTATAGCAACTGTAATGTATATTTATTTTAAAACATATCTATGTGCTGCACAGGCCTATTGTTAAAATTATCTGGTACTGGAAATAATTTCCCCGCAGATCCTTAGAAACGATGTTGCTATTGCTTGGGAAGACCAGAATGTCCCAGGTTTTACACAAGATAAGTGTGCAATTTGTACATGAGTACCGATAAAGTAAATAAAGTGAGCTTCAATTTTGTTACTACTGTTTTTTTAAAAAAATGAGAGTGAAGTATGGAGGTGAATGCCTGTATGAATAGTTGCTTAAACATTTGGGTTACCTACATTAAAGCATTATTGTTTAATCAGTTTTCTTATTTATAATAAACGGAAAGGTCTTTACTTGAATATGCTTATATCTGGCACTAAGTCTATAAAATGACTTTCAACAAGGCATGCTACTTTTAGAACTTCCGTAGAATGCTCTGTCCAAAAACCAAACCAAAACCCCATCCTCTGTGGCTCTGGCCAGATATGGCTCCTTCTTACCAAGATGCACGGGGCAAAGGAAGGAGATGTAGAAACAAGACCCCACTGGCCTACAGGAAGCCTTGAATTACCCTAGCCTCAGCTGATCATGGCTCATTTAATTATAGTGGAATGCATTAACTTTTCTCACTTTCTATGGCTTCCTAGTATATCTTAAGCTGTGATGTTAAGTAGTAATTAAAATAGCTGCATTTTAAAAATTAAAAACCCCAACTGTACAAAATACGCCACAATCTACAGTATTTTCCTACTGCCCCCATTTAACTAACTTCATCTTAGTGGAAGAATTTCTCCCCCAAGAAACTTAATTACTCCAGAGATTGCTTATTTTTTCAGTTTGTTTACTTGTAATAAAACTGTACTGTATCTTGTTTACTTACAAAAGTAGTAGATGTTTATAGGCATTATCCTTATATTCAGTAATTTTACCAATGTTACTTTCTGTCACATTAAAATTCTATGCTGCTTGACATGTTTTAAAGGAAAATATTTCTAGGTTGTATTTTGTAATGCATCATATACTTCACATAACAGTATTTTACAAGCAATTTTCATAAGTTATGTTTTTAAAGTTAGTGCACAATATAAAATGTACAATTTAGTTTTTCAAGATTAGAAGAGTCTTTCATGCCAGTATGATTCTGGTTTATGCTTATTTTTTCCTTTAAAGCATTTTTAAATTTTGCTTTGATATTGAAGCCGCTCTCTTGTGCTAGAAAGCCCTTTTCAATGGTAGTGACCTGAAGTATTGCACAAATATTACCTCATTAGGTTTCTGATCTTTTTTCTATTTTAACGATGAATTTATTGACTTCAGTAACATAATTGTGTCCAGATTTTAGCAAAACACTTTCCAAGCTTCACTCTGGGATAGACCCTAGTGCTTTCAAGATTATGCTTTGTTAATTAACTGATCGAGTAAGTAATTCCTGTACCCCAGTGGAACATATCTGCATGTAGCTGTTTTACAAGGATCGCACTCCTCACCTTCACAAGTGAGGAATTATGTGCTGTAAAACATGTTTACCTGGAGCCAGAGATCCTGCTGCTGTTGCATGATAAAACAGGTGTCCTCCTGACTGCATTGCTCCCCACAGAATTCCACTACATGCATTAACAAAGAGAATCAGTCCTTTTGGATTGGTGGAGTTAGTTTATACATGTTTTCATGTGTCTATGTGGAAATAAGGCCAGTGGCAATGGATGGCAGATAGCCCATCTGTCCTCCAGACAGAAAGCAAGGCTCTATCTGTGCAGCAGACATCGGCACTGTGCTTTTTGTTCCTGCAAACAACAGGATTTTTTAAATGAAGGATCATCTCTGGTTCAGGACCAGTGTATGCATTTGTCCCCTTGATTTTAATAAAACGTTCCCATTGAGACTGTTTGGGATGCCGGGGTGGGGTGGGGGAGTTTTTTGGTTCTTAAGTTGTTCCGTATCTCAAATCCACCAGCATTTGAAAGCTGAAGGTCACTTTTATTTAGTATTTAAAGCTGGACACAAATTTCAATACCATATAAAAATCCTTGGAAAATTACTGTTTTTAAATCTGTAATTCTTTTTTGAAAAAAAAATCTGTTAACAATAGGTTTTCACAAGATATTACCACCGTGCTTAAATAGGAAACCAAAATGGTATATCAGAATGATATAAGCTCTGAATTGTCATAAGTGTCTGACATTGTACTTAGTAAACGTATGCTTCACAAACACTGTATCTTAGCTGTCACTGAAATGTCCAAATAAAAATACAACTGTTAAATCTCTTCTGGTGTCCTCTATGTGTGCATAAACTATTTCTGAAGTAAAAACATCTTAGACCAATGGCCCATCTATTCCAGCATCCTTTCCCCTTTCTTGTGGCTAAAAAAGTGCCTCAAGAAAGCTTTCTTAAAAGCAAGGTCCACGGATCAAAACCTTCCCCTCTTCTCTCTATGCCCCTTGCAACTGGTATTGAGGGAAATCTGCCTCTCAACATGGAGGTTAGATTTACCCATTATGGCAAATAGCTACTGTTAGATCCAATTTCTGCAACTTTTATCTATTATTCCCCTTTTAAAGCCTTCTAAGATAGTAGGTCTTCTGGCCCTGAGTTCCCTATATAATATTATATATAATAAATTTGATTTATATACTGCCCTTCAGGACAACTTAATGCTCACTCAGAGCAGTTTACAATGTAGGATGTTATCTCCACAACAATCACCCTGTGAGGTGTGTGGTGCTGACAGAGCTTTGGAAGAGCTGTGACTGACCCAAGGTTACCCAGCTGGCTTCAAGAGGAATGGGGAATCAAACTCGGTTGACACATTATGTGAAGTACAACGTATTTTTTGTTTTGGTCTGCCCTGCATCTAGTTCCCAAAGTCTGTTATGGCAGAAGCAGAAAAAGTTGTCTTTATCTTTTCCCTCCACCCAATGCCTTATTTTGTAGTAATCAAAACTATTAATGAGTGTCTTGTATTAGGTGCCACAATGCCCTTGTTTCAGCTGTGGCAGACTTTGCCAACACCATGTGTGTCAAAAGGTTGTGCCACGATGAATGTATGCTGTCTTTAAAGTGCCATATTTACGGGTGCCCCCAAGACCCTTTTTTGGCCTCAGCAGATTAACACTGAAGGACCTTCCCAATGACTAAGCCGTGTCTGGAAAAGCAAAATGAAAACAAGAATTCAGGGGCACCTGAAAGACTTAACAGAATTTATTCCAGCCTAGTTTCAAGTAGGTAGCCAAGTTGGTCTGCAGTAGAATGGCAGGAATTGAGTCCAGTGACACCTTACAGACTAACAAGATTTTTCGAGAGCAAGATTTGGGTCCCCTTTAAAGACCAACTAGATTTCCATTTGGTCTTTAAAGTGCTACTGGACCCTACTACAGACCAACAGGGCTACCTGTATCTGAAGAAGTGAACAGTGACTCATGAAAGCTCAAAACCCACAATTTTTGTTAGCCTTATAGATGCTACTGGACTCTTCCTCTTTTCTAGGGCCACCTGAAACGATTTTCAAGGGTATAAGCTTTGGAGACTTTCCAAAATCTTTGACTCTCCAAAGCTTATACACTTGAAAAATCTTGTTGGTCTCTATGGTGCCACCAGACTTAAATCCTACTATTCCAGCCTAAACTCTCTCCAGCCAGCACTCACTCAGATTTGGCAAAAATTTGAAATGAAATCCGGCTCTCAAGTCATAGTTGACTTTACCCTGGTGGGGCTTTCATGGCAAGAGACCTCCAATGAAGACCAGGGTTGCAGAGCCAGGAAATGGCAAACCACCTCTATTAGGGCCAAACAAGCGACGAACAACACAGGTTGGACACTTGTCTGCTTCCCTCAAGTTTTGATGGGAAATGTAGGCAGCTTGGCGGAATGTTGGATAAGTGACAGTTGAAAAGTCCATTGGACAGCAGTCGGAGAGCCAAGCTGCAAGACCAGGATGCCTACATTTCATAGCACGAGACTAACAGAGGTGGTTTGCCATTGCCTGGCTCTGCAACCCTGGTCTTCGTTGGAGGTCTCCCATTCAATTACTAACCAAGGCTGACCCTGCTTAGGTTCTGAGATCTGACAAGATCAGACTCCTGGACTATCTAGGTAATGGCTGGCAAAATTTTACTCCTCGATAAAATCTTTTCCCATCCAATTACTAACCAAGGCCAATCCTGCTTAGTTTCTGAGATCTGACTAGATCAGAGTCTCCTGGACTATCCAGGTCAGGACTGGCAAAACATCTACTCCTCAATAAAATCTGCCTTTTGGGCTCCTGTTTTATTCCCCACCCCCTCGCCCCCGGAACAGTCTCATTTTGGACACCTGGCACCGGCTGGTTGCTTCCTGAGAAATCCCCTCCAAAATAAATCAATAAATCAGAATAACGCCCAGGCATTTCCTCCAGCGCCTATGACAAGCCAGTCCTTCTGTGAGACGCCAACCAAGAAAACAAAAAGAGGCCGGGCTGGCGGGCAAACAAACGTGGCGCTCCTAGGGAGGGAGGCCGCGACGGAGCGGCCGGCGGCTCCACCTCGCCGGGGGAAAGAGAGGCGGGCAAGCCGGCCGGCCGCCCCGGCCCCGCCGCCCGCCTTCTCCCTTTCTCCTCCGCCGGCCTTCTCTCTGGGGCAGGTTTTCCTGTCAGGGAAGGCGAGGAGCGCGCCGGCGGCTTCGCCTCGCAGTCCGATGGCGCTGGTCGAGCTCTACACGCAGGTAAACGCGGCCCCAAGACCGTTACGGCTCGCTGAGGGGGAAGCCGCCGCCGCCGCTGGGGGGCGCGGAAGGTGAAGCGGCTTCTTGTGAGGAGGGCGGCGGCGACCCTGACGGGTGGTGGCGGGAGGGAAGGAATGCCATCGCCGGGAGCTTCCCACCATATGGAGCGAGAAGGGGACGGGGAAGCCTGGCTCTTCCCGTGTACGTGGGGATGGGGGCTAGTTGTCACGCGTCCAAAGGTGGGAAGCCGAGGCTGAGGAGGAAAAGGGGAGAAAAATCTGCTTTGTGTATGAGGAAGGAGTGGGCGCCCTTCCTTCTCGAAAGGGCAACGCATCTTCAGTGCCTCTTAAGCCGGCCTGGTGGAATGAGGAAGGGCCTCCCGGGTGCCTCCAGAGCTGGCTGGGTTCCTGAAAGGGCCAGACAGGGAAGAGAAAGTGTTAGGTGTTGGTCTGTAGAACAGCAGGATTGGAGGCCACAATGGCCCAGAGTCAGGGATCCCACTCGTGTCTGGAGACTTACACCCTGAAAATCTTGTTGGTCTCTGATTCAAGATTTTCAGGGTATAAGCTTTGGAAAGGCAAAGTTCCCTTCTTTAGATACCTTCTTCGGATATTCAAGTGTTTAAAGGAGCTCTGACTCTTGAAAGCTTACACCTTGAAAATCTTGGTGATCTCTGGTGTCACTGGATTCAAGAATTTTCAGGGTATAAGCTTTGGAAAGGCAAAGTTCCCTTCTTTAGATATTCTTCAGGTATTTAAACAAGGGAGTTCTGATTCTTGAAAGCTTACACCTTGGAAATCTTGTTGGTCTCTAAGCTGTCACTCAGTATTTCAAGGTTATAAGCTTTTGAATCAGAACACCTTTCTTCAGATATCTGGGGACTTTGACTCTCCAAAGCTTATACCCTGAAAATCTTGTTGGTCTCTAAGATGCCACTGAACTCAAGATTTCCAGGGTGTAAGCTTTTGCGAGTCAGAACTCTCTTCTTCAGATATTCTTCGGGCATCTGAAGAAGAGAGCTCTGACTCTTGAAATCTTACACCCTGAAAATCTTGTTGATATCTGCTGTCACTGGATTCAAGATTTCTAGGTTACAAGCTTTTGAAACTCAAAGTTTCCTTCTTTAGAGACCTTCCTCAAGTGTCTGAAGAAGGGAGGTCAGGCTCTTGAAAGTTTGCACCCTAAATTTTTTGTTGGTCTCTAAGGTGCCACTGGACTCAAATCTTGCTGAAGAAAGAAAGAAAGAAAAAAGAAAGTCCTGTCTCTGAAATAAGAGCATTCCTTCCACTTGCACCACAGTGTCTCTTTTTGGGACCAAAATGTGCCATCCTCCAGTTACCTCTTTGGTCTGGGTCCCTAGGGTGGTGTTCTGTTTAGGACTGGTGTGAAAGTCTCTCTCAAACCCAACTCTTACAGCCAGCAGCAGATCCCCCAAATTCTCTTGTGGTCCAGAGAATCTCCCCTTTTTTCTGTAGTGCAATTCTCCATATGTATCTCTAAAACCAGCTTACACTTATTATAATTTGTTTTCATTATCATAATAATTCCATATATGTCTATTGCATGTGGCAACACTCTTGGCCAATAATATAAATATTTCTATACAACATATTTTTCTTTTTGATTGATAAGTTACTCTAGATCCCTAGATTGTGACACCTGCTCTTGGCACAGTTTCTTTTTATGAATGGGTAAACTTTCAGGCAGTGGCAGGAATCTTTTGCAAACTCACAAGCAGGATTAGAAAGATGTAAGTGCTTAGGATGACAGTGACATTGACCTCCATAGACAAAAGTTAAGTTCTGTTGAAGGAGAGGAGTGGACAACATAAACCCCATTTATTAAAATGGGACTTACTTCTGAGTAGATCAGCTTAGACTTTCTCCCTGTCTCGCTTTTACACACCTTAAAAGTCTAGATAAAGCAAATCATTCTCGAAACAGTTTGAATGTATTTGAAATAATATAAGGCTTATTCCCAGGAAAGTGTTGTTAGGATTGCAACCATAAGTTAGAGGCCAAATTCTGTTGCAAGGCCCCATTGGATTTTATGCACTATTTCAAGAACTCTGGTATGTCTTAGATCCTGTATATATCACGATGATGGTGATAATAACAATACTGGCACAGTATTTTACTTCCCAAAATTGTGCTATACTATGTGGCAAGTTACACAGGTGAGACTAAATCCCAACTAAAAAGTACAGAAATTGAAATTGGCTCAAAGAAATGTACCCTTTGTCACTTTGAATGAATATCCTAGCTGTTAATTATGTTTCACTTGCACTGCATAATGTGCCTTGGATCTCAGTGAGAAAGGCGAACTGTAAATAAACAATAGGGCGACTTCATCATGGTTTTTCAAGTGTTACTGGACTCGAATCTTTTTTTTTTAATTTTTAATTTTTGAGTTTTTTCAACAGTTAACAAACATAACAAATATAACACAACGACTATAACAATTGCAGGAAGTTTAAGTGAAAACCTGGAGTTTGAGACATTTACTGTGTCAGTTGTACAAAAGCTAAAACAATTTCTACAACAATTGTACTGTAATAAATGGTTACTAATAAACTGCTATGACTTTAAGGTTACCAGGCAGTGACTAGTGTTTTATCATTTTGTTGCATAAATTCTAAGAAGGGTTGCCATTTTTGAAAAAAATCTGAACTGAAATCAGGATTTTCTGTCAGAGAAATGCGTTCTGTTATCTTATCCATACTTAGATAGTCCCATAGTTTATTAAACCAGGATTGGATAGATGGCAAGGTTTTTGACTTCCAAGATTTCAAAAAGAATTGCTTTAGCTGCAACGAGTATGATTGCGACGAGTTCTTTACGAATCTTTGGGATACTGGGATCTTCCCATAAGTTGAGGAGGACAATTTTGGGGCATTGAGGAACATTATAGTTTGTGATTTTGAATATCATCGTTAGTATTTTAGACCAAAATTGGGATATTATAGGGCATGTCCACCAACAGTGGAAGTAGGAACCTATCTGATTACAGCCTCGCCAACAATGGGGATCATACGATGAGTTAATATGATGCAGTTTAAGGGGAGTGAAATACCATCTGTATAGAATTTTACGGAATGAGGTTTGAATATTAATTGCTTTGGTTGTACAGGTTTTGGAGGACCAGATCTTTGCCCATTGTGAATCAGAAATTGTAGAAGCACATTCTAGTTGCCATGTAGTCTGGTATCTAGATTTCTTTGCTGGACTTGATACTCCTCAGGTCCTCTCATAAACTGGGACTTTCAGCAGTTGCAGATATGAAATTTACAAAGTTGCACACTGTTACACCAACATTCTCCATGAAGCATTCTCATACATCACTCCAGATTTGTTGGTGTTTTGGGCAGCCCTACTGGGAAGCTGTGATGTATCTTTTTCTCACCACGGCAAAACCAAGGAGAGAAAGTGGCAGGCACAGTCATTGTGGAACTTGTTCCTACAAAGTGTTGTAATGGACTTAGCAGAAGAATATTAAATACTTCTTATGAATAAATACATTATATGATAAGCATTTCTAAAAGGTGTACACAGAGGAAGCAATTACTCAAGATAATTGCATCTTGTGTGGTCCAGAGAAGAACAGTTTTCAAGACACTGTTTAACATGAATTCAGGGCTTGCTGAGAAACCACCATAGCCGCCCAGGCAAAGATTTCCTCTGGTTTCTCCTCACATCCAGAAGAAAACACACAAGATGTTTGATCGGAGTAGGCATGCTGGTGCACCAGTGGCATTTTGCCTGGCAACCCCTGGAATTTTATAATCAGAGTTTCCCTTCAGCAGCCCGGGATCAGTTAGCTCCAGATCATATTGTAGTGGGAGCAATAGTGACTGACCACTTACCAGCGGAAAAAACAACACAGGATATAAAGTTGGAAAATGTCAGCTATAAATATTGTTATGGGAGATGTTTTCCAAAATCTATGCCTGTCAAGATAATAAGAGTGCAGGGAGGCACTTGCAGTAGAAATTAAGTGGCTGAAGGGGAGCACTTAACTCCTCCTGCAGCTTCCTATACATACCTGCAAATATCCCCAGCTGTTTCTCACCCTACAGAGATTACTTTTGGGTCTGGATCTTGGCATCAAAGACTAAAAACAGCTTGGCCATGGGTATTGGGAGGGTAGGGGAAGAAATATCCCTCGCCTGTTTGCATAGTACTCTATAAGAGCTGTTGTCTCCTGAATTAGCACTGCATGGAGAAAATGGGGCCGGGAACTGTATGGCTGATTCCATCCTCAAGGGAGAAGCAGAACTGTCTGTTCTCTTCCATGTTGCTTGGGGGGGGAATACTTGTTACAATGGACCTACTATTGGGTCACAACTTCAAAGGATATAATATAATAATAATAATAATAATAATAATAATAATAATAATAATAATACAACGTGCTCATATACTGCTCTTCTGGACAAATTAGTGCCACATTCATTGTGGTGAACAAAGTCAGTGTTATTATTATCCCCACAATACAGCTGGAGAGCCGGGGCTGAGAGGAATAGCCTACCCATGGCTATCTATTGAGCTCATGGCAGTAATAGGATTTGAACTAGCAGAGTGCTGATTTGCAGCCCAACTGCTTAACCACTCTGCTACAGTGTTACTAATCCCATAATACAGCTGGAGAGCAGGAGATGAGAGGAGTGGCTCCCCAAGTCCACCTGCTGAGCTCATGGCAGTAGTGAGATTCCAACCAGCAGAGTGTTGATTTGCATCCCAACCACTTATAATGATAACAATAACTGTGCTTCTATATCGGTCTTCAGGACAGCCTAGTGCCCACTCAGAGTGGTGAAAAAAGTCCATGTTATTATCTCCATAATCAGCTGGGGCTGAGAGGAGTGGCTCATCCAAGGCCACCTACTGAGCTCATGGCAGTAGTGGAGTCGACCTAGCAAAGTGCTGATTCATAGCCCAACCACTTAACCACTGCTACAGCAGCTCCTTCTCAGGCGCCACTTTGTAACATTGGTTCCTTTTTTCAGACGTTAAAGTGAGATAGACAAAACAAAACCCTTGAAATATTGATAATTGTATGTATACTAACTCAGCAAGAAAGGAATTATGCCCCGTATTTCCATCCTGTCTTTTTTTCTTTCTCCCTTGTGTATTTTCTGAGGCGAAAATAATGTTTGCATTTAATTTGATATGTTTATCTGTCTAATATAGTGGTTAGAATGTTAGACTAGGATCTGGGAGACCCAGGTGCAAATCCCCACTCTGCCATGGAGACTTGCTGGGTGACCCTGGGTCAGTTGCATGTTCTCAGCCTAGCCTACCTCACAGTGTTGTTGTGAGGATGGAATGGAGGAGAAGACGAGGATGTATGCCACTTCGGGTCCCCACTCAGGAGAAAAGTAGAATACAAATGAAGTAAGTAAATAAAATTAATTTATGTATGACTAGTACCCTACTGATTTGCTCTTGCGGAATGCTTTATCTCAGCTTCTGTGATTGAGCCTTTTGTACAAATTCGTTAAAGAGGCTAAACATTGTAAAACATTTTTGCTAGAAACCGGAAGGCATTAGTGAGGAAAGGTTACATTACTTTTTAGATGCCTTGTTGCTTTTTTGCTTTCTTGTAGGTGCTTATTTATTGATTAATGTGGTCATTAGGTTTTAGAGAGGCCCCATGCAGCCCTGCTGTAATGCACCAGTTTAATTCAAATCTAGATTTTGGGATTGGCTATAATAATTATTTCCTGAGTGGCTCAAGGAGCTACACAGCTTGGGGTGGGGATGGGGTAGGTTGGGTGTAACTCAATACAAGAGTAAACTCTGTGTATTTACTTGTAAGGCAGGGTTCACTGATCTGAAGGTGGCTCCTTACATTTACCAATGGAGGTACCGAGAATAATCTGTTTTATGACTCGACTTTGTTAGAATAATATTTAGATAAAAGAATTATGTCACAAAGTCTGTATGCATACACATGTAACATATTGTCACTCCTTTATACTTCATTGCCAGAAGTTCCCTTCTATGTGCAGGCGCATCAGTACAAATATGGAAGGCTTGCTTGTGCAAGAACGTTCCCATTCATATCAGTGAGTCATGTCTGAGCCTCTCTCCTGCTGGTTATATTAATGAATGAAGCAAGACCAAGAGGCACTTTCTGATTCAAGTGAAAATATGCATTCTGTGCTAGGAATCAATGTGAGACAAAATCTGGTCGTCATGTTGGGTTATAGATCCAGTGGAGTTAGCCGAGTTAGTCTGTAGTAGCAAAATAGTAAAGAATCCAATAGCACCTTTAAGACTAACCAACTTTACTGTAGCATAAGCTTTCGAGAACCATAGTTCTCTTCATCAGAAGAATGGAGGGTATGAAGAAACTGGCCAGATATATATAGGTGGTGAGGGAGGAGTAGATGTGATCAGATTGCATCTACTCCGCCCTCCAGCTCGCGGGGAGGGTGGGATATAAATCAAATAACAACAACCACCACCTATATATATCTGGCCAGTTTCTTCATACCCTCCATGCATCTGACGAAGAGATCAGTTCTCGAAAGCTTATGCTACAGTAAAGTTGGTTAGTCTTAAAGGTGCTACTGGATTCTGTACTATATTGGGTTATATCAGCCTGTTACCTGAGAGCAAGAGTCCCTTTACTTGCTATGGCTGTGGATATTTTATTTATTTATTTATTGGATTTTTTAGCCCTCCCTCCCCGCAAGCAGGCTCAGGGCGGGTTACAATCATAAATAAGGTACAATAGGTAAAACCATCTATAAATAAGGTACAATAGGTAAAACCATATTGGAGAATAATATCAGTCTTGTGCTTTAGAACCTGACTGAAAGAAACCAAGGAGTTAACAGTCACTGTACAACACAACACTGCACAACAGTCACTGCACAACACCCATCCTGGATTAATGGCATACTTTTCATCAGTTGGATGGGGCAACTGGGGAAGTGGGGTGCCTCTCCTCCTGCTAAACAATGAGGTGACCACCTGTAGAAATCCTGGGTCAAAAGGTAATAATTTTCTTGGGGCCTATGCAGGGAATTCTAGTTCAGAGTAGCTCTAACCAAAGGGTAGCTAGCTATCCTCCAGGACACGTACTATATCTGAGTATTCAGTCTTCTGGGCTGAAGCACTTCTAGGAATATGGCCAGAGTAAACATAGAGGAGGGTCGACTTCCCAAACAAAAGAATTGTGAAGGTGGACCCCATATACCATTTCCACTATGCCAGAAGCAAGAAGTACCGTGGCAGTTGCTTACAGCTGTCAGAAAAGTTGGGCTCCCACTGACATATCTGGGACAAGAAAGTGTGTTGCATATTAATGCTGCTGCCTACCTATAAAACCAGTGCATACGGCAGTAGTCACAGTGTTTTCCTGTGCAATCTGTGATAAGAATGTTCATTATATTCAACCTCTCTTTGATTCTATGGGAATGACCGTGATGGAATAAGTTATAACCAAAATCAATAGGTGGAGTACAACCAGTGGTGTAATTCATAATAATATAAATGGCTGCAGAACAAAAAAAAATTAGCATAGAGTAATTTTCTGAATACTGATGATAACTGTTATCGAACTTGAGGTGTTTGCATACATGAATATATTTGCTACTTGCTCATGGGGGTCTCATGGATTTGGCAGTCTGAGACTGATTGCAGGCTTGTGATAGTAACACTTGGCCTTTGTGCTTTGATTGTATTGTTCTTTTGAACAACTAAAGCCTTTTCAACAAAGAGCTCAAACATTCTTGGCCCCCAGCTCAGCAGCTGGCAGGAGAAGAAATAATGTGTTTTCGGCTGGCATGTTTTCACGTGGCGCTGACTGAAAACGTCTTTCTTTGAATAACTGGTTTCTGAGCCAAGTGACTGTGTGGGAACTGGCCAGTTGGTTACATAAATGGGAAGGGAAGCCAGCTAGCAGAATGTGAACTCCCATGCCTTAGAAATAAGAGAAAGTAAAGGTAATTGGGTAATATTTTGTACAAAATACTTCTCTTGCATTATTAAAATGCGTCTGAAGTTCATTTCGTAAGGAGCAAATCTCATTCTCCAAAGAGTCGTAAGTGGGGACATTTGAAATTCCTGCACTAGAAACTGCAATAACTCTACACATTAACAATGCATTATTTGTAATTCTGGACATGATCCAGCCAAAACTAGCGTATCTTCATTTTCCATAGCTTTCAAAGCAATAATAAAACGTGTTTAACTCTCTGCCATTTACATCATTGAGATTTAAAAGCATTTTGCTTTGAAAGAATGATGCTCTTCTTTACAAGTAGGAAAAATAAACATTCTCTCTGACCCTTGCAAAATTGCCATATTGTCTTTTGCACCTTGGTCACTTTTGGAGCTGAGGATGTGCAGTTGTGTTTTCCTTTGAAACTCGTTGCAACATCTTTGTTGAAGTACTGGATGATTATCAGCTTGTTAATTAATCCACACAAAATGCTACGCATTGAAATGCATTGTGTTTTCGTTTTCTTTTCCTAGTTCAACAGGGTTTGGATCCCAGATGCTGAAGAAGTCTGGCAGTCTGCTGAAATTACAACGAACTATAAGACTGGCGATCGTGTCCTTCACCTCCAACTAGAAGATGGCACGGTGAGGAAAAGTTTTTAACAGTGCTTTGAAGAGTTAGGATTACACTGTTTGTGTCTATAAATTACAGCAGTCATTCTTACCTGTGCTTGATATTACCTGTGCTTGGTCTGAGAACGTTTCTCAAACGGCAATGAATCCAGTGCTTTGTTTGTTCACTTATTGCAGTTGTTTGTTGCCTTTGCTGTCAGGATTTGCAATTTCCAGTTGATGTCAGTGCTTTGCCTCCTTTGCGAAATCCAGACATCCTTGTCGGTGAAAATGACCTCACGGCTCTCAGTTACCTTCATGAGCCTGCTGTCCTGCACAATCTCAGAGTTCGCTTTGTAGAGTCCAAGCTTATTTATACCTACAGTGGTAAGTAAAAGTTCATGCTTTCCATCTCTGATGTGAAAAGTATACATGATAATAACTCTTGATTTTGTTACGTGTCATCCCCCAGGAATAATTTTGGTTGCTATAAACCCCTACAAGCAGTTGCCGATATATGGAGATGCCATTATCCATGCTTACAGTGGTCAGAATATGGGAGATATGGACCCTCACATCTTTGCTGTGGCTGAAGAAGCTTATAAGCAAATGGCAAGGTAGAGTACTTTATGCTGTGTTTAAGATACGTGGAATTTAAACCCTGCAGCTTTGCTTTGCAGTTTGCTGGAGCATGTTTGCCTTTCTCAAAACCTTTGCAGGGATGCGGGGAGCTTCCTTTGGTAACAGTTTAGCTTTAAGTCCAGCAGTTTCACTGAATCCTAAAAAGCAGTGCAGAGATTACTGAGAACATTCTCTGTGCAGTGCTCTTAGAGGAAGCAGGGAGTCATGAATGACTCCCTGTCATTTATCACTAAGATAAAAGTATACTTTTGCAGAAAGCCATGTCCATTAAAGTGATTAAAAAGTGATAAAATTTTGCAGGGGAAATATGGCCAGAGTTTACCACAGTACTCACCAGACCACAGTGGCTATATAATTACATTTCAAGGAGGCAGAGCTCTATAGAAACATTATTTTTAAATTTTAAAAAATTAAGAAACACATTATCCTCTTGTTTTAGGAACATCAAGAACCAATCTATTATAGTCAGTGGAGAATCAGGAGCTGGGAAAACTGTTTCTGCTAAATATGCCATGAGATACTTTGCTACAGTCAGTAGGTCAAGTAGCAATGCACAAGTCGAGGATAAAGTTTTGGCATCTAACCCGATAACAGAGGTAAGCAGTGAAAGAGTCTCTGTGTTGGTTTGTTGAATCATCATATTCCAACTTGCTGAGCACTTCCCACATTGTACAGTCTTCAGAACTGCTTAAAAAATACATTAATTCACTGGACATATGCCTAACATCTGAAATTAATCTGTTTTTCAGTGGATAATTTCTGAATCTGAGAGGCTTTTAGCCCCTGGAATATATATCCAATGATGTGTTAAGGAGTGCTACAGAACCTGAAGGTGTCACCATGCTCCTCTCAAAGCTGATAGAGCTGCTCTTAGAGAGCCAGGCCGATTCCAGACGACTAACCTGAAGGCACTGCATGCCGCCATGTTCTGGATCGCGACGGGGAAAACGCGAAATATCGCGTTTTCTTGTGCGAGTTTGGCGTGATGTTGCGCCAAACTCACGCGAGAAAACACGATATTTCGCGTTTTCCCCGTCGCGATCCGGAACATGGCGGCATGCAGCACCTTCAGGTTAGTCGTCTGGAATTGGCCCCAGTCTCATCTATGCTGAAGGTGGTGCAAGCTCCAGAGAAATCTTGGATGCTTCCACACGTAACTGAGGCCTCTGGATGTCACAGAAGCTTTTGAAACAATGAGCCAGACATTGGATTTTGACATTTATGATACAGCACTAAGCCCGTTCGGATAGCCCAAAGATGATCACCCCTGAATAGAGCACATCATTATTTTGTAAAGATATATAAATATATTGACATGATTACTTATTTTTATAGGCGGTTGGTAATGCTAAAACCACACGCAATGACAATAGCAGTCGTTTTGGAAAATACACGGAAATCAGTTTTGATAAGAGACACCAGATCATTGGGGCCAATATGAGAACATACCTGCTTGAGAAATCCAGAGTCGTCTTCCAGGTTAGTTGTCTTCCAGGTCAGCAGTAAAATTACAGGGCCTCTTTGCTCATTTTTAGAGTTAGATAATGTTTCTGTTTGCCTATAATAATCCTCCATGGCTACATCCTGACATTTAAATCCTTGCAATTCTGAATGCAACATAAATCCCCAAATTGTCCTAATTCTGGACAAATAAATTCTCATGATGTTTACCTACAGATTCTTCTTCCAGGTAAAGAAAAAAAGTGCTTCTGCACAGTGGTTTCCAAATCAATGTATAGAAAAACAGCTTCTGGATTTCTGGGTTCATTTATTCTAATAATATTCCCCCACAAGCAGTATTATTATTTGGCCAGGTTTTTAAAATATACTAATTATTAGAGCAATGATCTGGCAAAGCATACAGAACATAGCACATCTTGCTTTAGAGAGAACGTGCATTTAGGTATCTTGCTTCCACAGGTTGCAGAACGACATACCCTCAGGTGCACTGAATTTTGTAAATTATCCTGTCAGCAAACGCTTTGCTGCCATTTCCGCAGCCAACCAGCTCTGGCCTGTGTCCACTGAGATGTTTTTTGATACAAGCCGTAGAAGAAGTCTCCTCACATGCATGCATAATAGGACATATGAGGATGATAATGAGGTTGTTATTGTTAGCGAAGTGGTCAGAAACTTTGTCATGTTATTCAATTCTACAATATATACTGTTCTTATTTTTTTTAATTTTATCATTGGTTGTCTTCTTTCACTTACAGTCTGAGAATGAAAGAAATTACCATATATTCTATCAGCTGTGTGCATCTGCTCAGAGGCCGGAATTTAAACATCTTAAACTGGGTATGTCTCAAAAGATTAGTTTGTTTAGTTTGTTAGTTTTTGCTTTATTGTAATAATTTGACAAACAGCAAGTTGCATCAAACAAAATTTACATGTTGAAGTTTTGAACATTACTTGTTGAATGTTGAAGTTTTGAGTGCAAGCAAAATGAAACAAAAGAGCCATGAAAACAAAGTAGATGTGAAGAGGGGCTGTGACTCAGTGGCTTGGAATGCGGAAAGTCCCAAGTTCAATTCCTGGCATCGCCAGGTAAAGGGGTCAGGTAGGGGGTGATGTGAAAGACCCTACTAGAGACCCTGGATAGCCACTGCCCGTCTGAGTAGACAGCACTGATTTAGTATAAGGCAGCTTCATGTGATGTGTGTACAGTTGAGATCTTTGGGATCACAGTGTTTTCATATGGTCAGAACTTTGCATCAGTTCTATCAAAGGCTGATCTCAGTACACAAAATGCAGTTCTCTCTGCAATTCTCCAGAAGTATATTTTGGCCACTGAAAATATAATGAAGCTTCCCTCTAGTTTGAATCAGTTATCGTATGGTCATGATAGAGAGTGCTGTCAAATCATAGCTGACCTATCGTTATCCCTGGTGGAGTTTTCAAGACTAACAGAGATACCATTGCCATTGCCTGCCTTTGCAATCCTGGGCCATTTCCACACGGCTTACCTTATTCTGCAAAATAGAGAAATCTCACGAGGAGATGCTGTCTTCTCACGAGATTTCACACGAGATTTCGCTATTTTGAAGAATCGGGTAAGCCATGTGGAAACGGCCCTGGTCTTCTTTGGAGGTCTCCCATCCAATTACTAACCAAGGCTGACCCTGTTTAGCTTCCAAGATCTGAGGAGATTGGGTTTGCCTGGGCTATCCAGGTGAGGGCAAGTTATCATATAGCTGCTGTTATTCTTATCCACAAAAGTGTACACATTTGTTAGTTTTTAAGATACCCTAGGACTCTGTTGTTTTCACATAGCAGCAGTGTTTGGTAACTTATGGCCTACTAGCAGAATATTTTCATCTTAATATCTGAAGTATCTTGTTACATGTTTTGCTTTTCACCTACAGGAAATGCTGAAGAATTTCATTACACTAATATGGGTGGAAACACTCTGATTGAAGGAGTGAACGACAGAGACTACATGGTGGAGACTCAGAAGACATTTAATCTGCTGGGTAGGTAGACAGAGCTGTTCCTTTGATAAATGTGCTTGTTTACCTTGGGTATAAATTACAGTAATTGCAAAAATAACAAGAAGTCACCAATTGTTTGTTGCAGGGCTTCTGTACTATTTGCTTCAATGGAATTTGGCAACTTCAGCTGGCGTTTGGTACTTGATTTAGGTTTCCAGCTTCCTGTGTGCCTTATAATTCAGGGGTGGAAGGTGGCATTTGCAAGGAAGAATCGGTGAGCAGCAGGTATTTAACCTTTCCTGAGCTTGCCAAATCTTCCCTGCAAATCCCCTCTGGCAGTTTGTTTTTTTCCCAAGCGGAGAAAGCCACAGCCGCCTGCTCAGTCTGCCGTGAAAATACCTTCCCCCATCCCTGCATTGAGACTGGGAAACGGCTTACTGTGTAAACTTAGGGTATAAATACAACTTTCTTGAGATCTATAGTGGGAAAGTGTAAAATAGAAAGCGGTAAGCAAATAACCCAGACAAAATCATTTTCATGCTGTCCACAGAATTCTTCTAGAATTACTTACACGGTATTGTAAGACACAACAACTGCTTTTCTCCCTGTTCTTGGGTATTTTATGAGAGAGAGATGTTATTTGTTTGTTTGTTTTCTTTTAGGTCTAAAGGAAGATTTCCAGATGGATGTTTTTAAAATACTGGCAGCCATCCTGCATTTAGGCAATGTGCAAGTAGCAGCTGTCAGTGATGAAAGATCATCTGTTAGCGTAAGAAATACCAGCAAAAAAATTTGTGACTTGGCAGGATTTATCTTGTTTTCCTTCAGGCTCTGTTAAGGGACTGTTTTTATTTGGACAGCTCTTGATTTGTATAGCCCATTGATTTATTCTAAGAGCCAATACTCTTAGGTAATGGTGTGGTTATTTATTTTTTGTTAAGCAAGATCCCACCTTTCCTCCAGGGGCACAGAGAAACACTGTAGCCTCATGACAAACCTGCAAGGTGGGCTAGCATCACAAAGAAGCAGGGGCAATGTTCAAATAGTTTAAAATTTGATTTCACTAAATGTGCACATGACTCCTATATAGTACTGTATAGTGTATATACTGTTTACCGCTATAGCATAGCAGTTAAGTGCTTGGGCTCCAAATCAGTACTCTGCTGGTTCGAATCTCAGTACTGCCATGAGCTCAGCAGGTGGCTCAGCATTCCTCTCAGCCCAGCTCCCCATCTGTATTGTGGGGATAATAACAACAACACTGATTTTGTCCACTGATTTTGCTCTGAGTGGGGCACTAATCTGTCTAGAAGAGTGGGATATAAGCACAATTGTTTGTTACTTCACAAAACTTGTTGCCTCTTTGCCAGTAAATATGCAAATTCACCATGCATTCATTTTTGAGTGTATAATTATATATTTCCAGGGGTCATTTCGTAGAAAAAGAGCGGGAGGAATTCATTAGCATAACTCATTAGCATATGCCACACCCCTTGACATCACTGGAAGTGTGTCATTAGCATAGCTGATTTGCATATGCCACACACCCTGACATCACCTATCCTGGCTGTTTTGGACCCAATCCTGGCCATTCAGGGCCGAAATTGGGCCCAAAATGGCAAAAAGGGGCTGAAAATGGCCGAAAAGGGGCCCAAAATGGTCAGGATTGGGCCACTGCTGAGTGGAAGAGTGATCCACCACCCATCAGAGGCCCAATCTGGGCCGTTTCGGCCCCAATCCAGGCTGAAACGAGCCCAAAATGGCCGAGGGTCAGGTGGGCGGAACCACCTGACGTGATCTTTTTGGGGAACTGCCAGAACTGTGTTCCTGCGCGTTCCCCCTCTAAGTGAGCCCTGTATATTTCCATATAATAGTAGTTAGTTACTTATGCATTGCCTATCCCTTGGCCTTTTCTCCTACCCTCAGTTTGGGTTGCTGTTTATATTACACAGCGTTTGGAAGTACAATCCTAAGCAAAATTGCACTCTTCTAAGCCCATTGATTTCAATAGGCTTTAAAAGGGATTACTGGTTTCTTCCCTGTTCTTCACAGGTAGATGATAAACATCTTAACATATTCTGTGAACTTCTGGATTTAGAAACTGACAAAATAGCACAATGGCTGTGCCACAGAAAAATTATCACTTCCTCTGAGACGGTGGTCAAGCCAATGACGAAACCTCAAGCTCTTAATGCTCGCGATGCTTTGGCAAAAAAGATCTACTCCCATCTCTTCGATTTCATTGTGGAACGAATTAATAAGGCTTTGCATTTTTCTGGCAAGCAGCACACTTTTATTGGTGTGTTGGACATTTATGGGTAAGTTGTTTTTTTCATACAAAGAAACGTTGCACGTTTATTTTAGGCTCTGCTAAATGATTAGTATGCACCTTCTGAATGCTAATGTAGAATAATGATGCTCTAGAATAATTGATAGAGAAGACTCATTGGATGTTGGAGGGTATTTTATATAGTAGGAAAGCAGAAAATCCTGGTAACATTTGCCTTGTCGTTGAAACTGGATAGATCTTTTGCTAAGTATTTTCAGACTGAGAGACTAAGTAGCACCTTTTTCAGTGTGCTTTCACACTTCAATCTTCTGTATCAGTGGGTGGACGTATATGGAGAGGTCAGCCTCTGTTCCTTGTAGCACTTTAATAGCATTGTTGCATTGGAACAAGTCAGCACGTTGAGCTGATGGTTGCTTCTTTGGTGGCTCTCCACAATAGTGGCAAGATCCACCTGCTGTGAACAAGTTTGTCACATTGTATGGCCCTTCTGCAGTATTGGGTCATTACACAAGAAATGAGCTTTCCCCCCACTCTTTTTGGTTGCACCAGCTGCACATCTTTCCCCAAAGGTGTGCTTCTTTCCACAGGAAATCACATTCGCCCTGCACACTGTACCTCTTGATACTACGTTTAGTATTCTTCTGACTACTATGGGGAGGGGGCGTCATGGAAGTGCTGTGGGCCTCTGCTGGATATTGTTCATGACGTTTTCAAATCAAATTTCCAATTATTTATTTCAGATTTGAAACTTTTGATGTGAATAGCTTTGAACAGTTTTGTATCAATTACGCCAATGAAAAATTACAGCAGCAATTTAACCTGGTATGATATTTTTGATTCTGTTACTAATTTGGATTAGTCTGTCTTGAAAACAAATCCATTAATTTGTAAATCATTTTTAGATCATTTTCTTAACTGTTCAGCAGGACTGGGAAAAAATCTCAAGGGCCTGATTTCCAAGGCACCTAAACATTTGGGACCAGTGTCTAGTATTTTAAAATATATATCCATTTCTGTGCAAGGATGAATCTAAAATGTTTAAATTCTGTTCGAAACATTTGGCTCTGTCATATTGGAATTTGAAATACTTTTACAGCCTTGTTCTGTTTTCTGATTTATAATATTCCATATTCCGAATAAATATATAGCATCTTCTGTTTTTGAACACCCATTATTATATTGTCATATGGAAGTTTAGGACAGCATATACTGGGTTCCCTAGCAGTCATCTAGCTAGCTAGCACTGAAGCTAGCACTGACTAGCTTCAGTCCTGCTTAGCTTCTGTGTGGTTGCTGTATCACACGGCTTCAGACAATATCCTTGTGAGTTTCTGTATGGAGGTGAAACCAACTATGAACAGTTTTCAATGCACTAGAAAAGCTCTTGTCAAGCATGTGGGGTGGGAGCATTGAGTTTTTTTCCCAAGGTGGACTTAGGGAGATGTCAGCTGAGACTGCTGGCCACTGATCAAGGAAGAAAAATGAGGGTTTATGAGAAACAGGCAGGCATTGTGGGAGAGGATGGAGGAAGCACGGAGCAGAGATAATGCAAGAATATATGGAGAACAGAGCTGAGGTTTCTGTGGAAAGGCAACTTGTATGTATGAGTGTTGTGTCAAAGGACACACTGTCCTAGTGTTTTGAATTTGGAACCAGTGAGCAGAATCTTTATATTTTATCAAAACGATTAACTGATTCCTGATTCATTGACAAGCATCAAATGTTCATATCCAGCTTGAACCTCAAAACATTTAGTCATGATGTATGTTTGTTAATGACATTTATACTTCCACCTTTTGCCCCAACAACGGTTGTCAGTATTTATTAGGCAATCATTTAATTTTGGATATGCCTTATTAATTAGCCAGTTCTGTTGTGATAAGTGTTTGACAATCTCATTATCAGCATGTCTTTAAACTCGAGCAAGAAGAATATATGAAAGAAAACATCCCATGGACGCTCATTGATTTTTATGACAACCAACCGGTCATTGACCTCATTGAAGCTAAAATGGGCATTTTGGAGCTGCTGGATGAAGAGTGCCTGGTTAGTTTCCAGATCTGTTTTGTTTTGTTTAATTATTTGTTCCGGACTGTGCCTTCGGCTTTTCTTAATACTATTTTCTACTCCATGCTTACCATTCGTGTATTTCTACAACCACATCGCCAAGACTTCACTCTAGCGTAAGAACAATTTCCTAGATTTCTTTTTTGCTTCTGTAATATAATACTTCAGTTGTGTTTGTGGGTGAAAGCTTCTTTCACAAGTTCTTTCTGTATATATCCTGGCCTTACACAAGCATCAACCTCTCGGACAGGGTGCTATATAACAACAAACAACAACATTCGATTTATATACCGCCCTTCAGGACAACTTAATGCCCACTCAGAGCGGTTTACAAAGTATGCCATTATTATCCCCACAACAAAACACCCTGGGAGGTGGGTGAGGCTGAGAGAGCTCTGAGAGAGCAGTGACTGACCCAATGTCACCCAAATGGCTTCAAGTGGAGGAGTGGGGAATCAAACCCGGCTCTCCAGATTAGAGTCCCGTGCTCCTAACTACTACACCAAACTGGCTCTCACAGTAGCTCAAAGGATCATCTTAGGCTATATCAGTGCTGCTAATCTGGAGTGACAGACTGTTCAGCCCCTAGAGCCTGGTCAAACCTGGAAACTTTATACCTTGGTCTCTCGTCACCTACCCCTGCTGAGCTGTGGCAATGAATTGCAGCAGAGCATCTTTCTTTTGCAAAAGCAGCACAGAGAGTGAGACATCAGGGTCCCACTTCCAGGTCCCCGATTTGAGACTTCTAACACCTTTATAGGACACTGAACATTGGCAAGTCTTTAAAGGTTCTTCATAACTTTGCCTAATTTCTGTGTTCCAAGGGCTCTTTTTATGTTCCATGTACAGATCCCCAACCCCATGCCCAGAGTACTAATATAAAAATGCCTAGGATAAATGACAATAATGGAAGGTCAAGCAAATTGCTGTATCATTTTTCTTTGCAGCTGCCTCAAGGAACTGATGAAAACTGGCTTCAGAAGTTGTACAACAATTTTATAAATAAAAACCCACTCTTTGAAAAGCCAAGAATGTCGAACTCCTCTTTTGTTGTCCAGCACTTTGCTGATAAGGTAGGCTGCCCTGTGTTCCTTTTTAAAATACAGATATAATGAAAATGTTTACTATATGGAATTAAGTGACAAACATCCAGGAAAGTAAAGCCTTTTACCCCAGGGACCTTTTAGTTTCTAAAGACAAAAAAAAATTGACAACATGAACTATAAAACGGTTAAGCTTCTAGGGCGCTTGTATGTTCAAACAAATGTGTCACCTCAGTCCAAAAATGCATGAACACTCTGATTGGGCAAAGAACAGTGTTATGTACACTAATACTCTGTTATCTTGTCTAAGTTAGAATATGTTTATAGCTCTTGTTTGAAATGTTCGTTGTAGCCTGGGGTGGATTCGCTATTATGAGACTTTTCCCAGTGGGCCAATGACCTGCCCCTCAACCTGGATGGTGCCAGCCCAATGGTGAGGAGGGCAGCCCCTGTGCATGGTGCAGGGTTGGTAGGGCACCACCAAGCCACAACCAGCATGGTGAAAGAGGCCCCAGGACAAGTCATGGTGGAGTGAGCCTAGCTAGTTAGGCAAGGAAGCTGTGGCTATTACTTTCTTGCCCTGCTTCTGGCATCTCTAAAGCCTCTGGTTAGTTATTGTATGAAACAGGATGCAAAATCAGATGGACCTTTAGCTTGAGCAGGAAGGACACTTCTTATGTCCTTGTGGAGTTCCTGCTCTCATTATGTTGTTGGATCAGGGTAACCAGCTTTAATATGAACTTGAAGGTTTGTAACATGGTATCTGTGAAGTGTGGCTTGGGCTACTTTAAATTGTTTTAGCAGAACATGCTGTTAGTAGAATTTAAAATATGCAAAATGGATCACGGCTAAGGGCTGCTGCAGGTGCCCTGTTTCCTTTTCCATGGTCAGGAATAGGGATTCTGTGGTCTCTCCTCCTCTGCCCTTAACCATATTGCCATATTTATGGCCGCACCAAAATTAGCCATGGTGAATGCCAACCTAACCCAGAATTTGAAGCAACATTAGTAAACAGATAAAAAAGAATACAGAAGAAACATACCCAGCCGTATTGCCTTGTATATCATTGCCTCCAAAATATCTGTCTGGTATTCACTCCTCAGTTTTGCAATGCCTGCTGAATAAGGTCTCCCATCTTTTTTGAAAACAAAGCCATGTATCCATGGCAGGTACATTTGCTACTGTGCCAAGAACGTGGAACTTCCTGAAAAGAGGTATTGCTACATTCATAGATTAAAATGGTCCACAGCCAGAGCCAGTTTTTTGGCATTGCAGGTTAGGCAAGCTCCTAATCCTTATATTCTGCTAATAATGATACTGGTTGTTGTGTTTAGTCATTGTCCTGTATAATTTGGGAACTGGAGAAACTAGTTTTTACCATTTGCTGTGTTGACATTGCTGATTGTTCCTATCTCACACAGGTAGAATATAAAAGTGAAGGATTTCTAGAAAAAAACAGAGATACAGTATATGAAGTATTGATTGAAATCCTGAAAAACAGCAAGGTTTGTAAACATGGCATAACTTTGGTTTTATAATAATGAAAGGCATTATATTGGCCATAATGCATTTATAGAAATAAGAAATTTGTTGTCTTTTATTATATTCCTAATACTCAAAGCAGATAGATGTTGTCATGTGGCTGCAAGCAACCATTTCTGCCAATAAATTCTGCGTTCATATGTTTTCTGACTTTATAGTTGCTAGAAAATGCCTTTACCTCCTTATAAAAATACAATAGCTGTTATCTCTTTTCAGTTTCAACTCTGTGCAAACTTTTTTCAAGACAATCCAGTACTGCCTTCACCATTCAGCTTGTCTATCAAAGTTAAGCCTGCGAAAACTGTGATCAAGCCACCTAATAAACAGTTCCGCACAACAGTTGGCAACAAGGTATTTTTAATATCCTCTCAGAGTCAAGAAAATGTATTATGAATGTTTGCCTAAGAACTTCATATCTGGGACCTTTTGACTTTGCATTATGATTATATGAAATCTCCATTGCATGGCAACTGTGCCACAGAGCAGAATTCTGAATTTAAAATAAACCCAGCTTCTGCTTTGGGATATGTGTAGCTTTCGGTACTTGCCGGGCATCTTGCTTATCTTAGCTATTATGTATACAAAAGTCTCTTTCCCACTTCTGTCATACTACAGTATGAAAGACTAAGCGAATGTAAGTGGGTAGAACCTCCTCATTTCCCCCTTGAAAAGATTCCCTCTGGGCCTCCCCATGCAACACACAGATCCACCCCAAACATTTGAAAAAATCACATGACTTGCTCAGTTCCCTGGGCCCCTGGGATGATCAGGGTCCCAGAATTTTGGCCCCCGCCCCCCTTCTCTAAACAGCTCAGTGGAAAGACCAGTCCTATCCTGCCCATCAAGTTTGACAGACCCTTTCTTAATTTGGAGGTGTTCCATGTTTTAAGTAGGGGTGTGTGGTTCAGATATCCGATTCGGGAAAAATTCCCAAATCGGACCTGATCCGTAAAGATTCGGGATTTCTGAATCGGAGCCAGCATGCTAAACCTGAAGCGGGAAACCCGAAGCGACCTGGCCCTGCACACCCCTGGTTTTAAGCTGCACTTGTATATATGTTACGTTTCCTTTGACAAACTAGGGCTGAATCAAGGTTTTGAAGTTTGTAGAGAAGGATAAATTAGCCAATTTGCTGCCTTCATCTTTTCCAGTTCCGCAGTTCCTTGTATTTATTAATGGAGACACTTAATGCAACCACGCCTCATTATGTACGATGTATAAAGCCAAATGATCAGAAGTTACCGTTTGAGTGAGTAAATTTGTTCAACTGAAATATAATTATCAATACGAAAAACTTTAATGAAATTGAAGCAGCTGCATGACAGTTGCTCACAGACCCTTTTCCTTTATCATGACAAATATAATGAATGAGAAATCTGTTGCCCATGAAATTTCAGATATGTATTACATAAATTATTCCAACAGGAAAGTAGGGTAAATTATTTATCATGTACAATTGTATTTTGCCCATTACAGCCATTCATTTATTATTATCTAGGTTATAGTATTATAGGACAAAAGAGGTGATGTGATGTAAGACAAAACATGTTATATTTTTATAGGGCAAAAGTCTTAATAAATCTGGCATAAATAACTGTTTTATTCTGTGCCCTTAGATTTGATTCAAAAAGAGTGGTTCAGCAATTACGAGCATGTGGTGTTTTAGAAACAATTCGGATTAGTTCTCAGAGTTACCCATCCAGGTATGTAGCGGTCCCCTTTTGGTTTCAGTGTTTTCACTTCTGCCAATTAGATTACATCGTTTTAATGCTCATTTTATTTGGTAGGTGGACTTACATTGAGTTCTACAGCCGTTACAGCATTCTCATGTCTCAGCATGAACTCTCTTTAAATGATAAGAAACAAATTTGCAAGATCGTTTTGCAGCGGCTAATCCAGGTCAGTTTTTTTTTAAAAAAAGCAGCAATCCAAGATGTTGGTGCTTATTAATTTAATACTAAACTCCCAGTCCTCATTTTTGTTATATGTAAATGAAAATATATTCTTTGCCTGAATATTTTACTTATTTTATGAAATCTAGCATTAGAATGTGTCTCTTGCTGCAATGGATTTTAAATATATTTAACATTTCTTTCATCTCTTCCTCCTCCCACCTCAGGATCCTAGCCAGTATCAGTTTGGCAGAACAAAAATTTTCTTTAGAGCAGGGCAAGTTGCTTATCTGGAAAAGCTACGGTCCGATAAGTTGAGGCAAGCGTGCATTGTGATTCAAAAGAATATCCGAGGATGGCTCCAGAGAAGAAAATTCCTCCGTATAAAACAAGCAGCAGTTACGATACAGCAGTATTTCCGAGGACAGCGCACTGTACGGTAAATTGCACCATAGTCCTGTTACTTATTGACAAACATGAATCAGAGGAAGGACAGAGGTCATGCCTGAAATTCCTTCTGGCAATTGCTGTGCCAGAACAGATATTTATACCCAGTCTATGAGTCATTGAGTCTCTCTGCACGAGACATCTGACACATGAAGAATACATGTCAGGAGATGCAATGTTAGCTGGGAAGGGTAGCAGGGCACACACTGGAGCCGTGTGAAGGGGCTGTGAAATGCCAGAAGGGAAACTTCAGCCCATTATAATCTCTCCAGGTCCAAGCCAGGCTCTGGAAGGCAGCTCCAGCCCATTTCCATTCCTCGCTGCCCTCTGGTTGTGATCCCACAGGGTTTTAGACTGGAGAAGTGAAATTGACAGAACCTTAGGGGAGGCGAAGATGAAATTAATAAACCCTCTGAGGAACGATCTCCACCAGTTCTGTCTTTTAAAACTACACTCCCTGGATAACATTGCATCTCCCTACACTTGATGAACACATGCCGAGGTGTCTTGTGTAGAGAGACTACATAATAAAGTCGGGATCTTCTAGCAGCAAATGGTTCACTTGTGGAACATATTTACTGAGAGACAGCTGGGGTGTCACATGCAAAATCCAAAAGCGAAGTCATTAAAGTTTTGTACTACCTGAATGCAGTTTTTCTTTCTTTTACTTGTGATTAAAACTATTGGCAAACCTTCTATTGCAGCTTGATTAAAATTTTGGTACAGTTATCAGGATTGGATAAAATTGCTTCAAGAATTGCTAATTGGCTGTCCCATCTTTAGACAGGGTAAAATGGGAGAATGATATAAGCTCTTTTGGGTTCCCATTAGGGAGAAAAGCAAGGTATAAATGAAGTAAATAAATAGTTCAGACAGATTGTTGTCTGTCTCAGCTAAATCCTCGTTACTTTCTGCTATTACGGGTCTCCAAGCTGTTCTGTTCCACAGCCTGTCCACAGCCTCCTACGTGGCATATGGCTGTAGTAATACTGGCCAACACTGTACAGATTAATGAGATATACATATGAAGCACTGTACTGGAACACATTATGTAAATTCTTGCAGCTGATATTATGTGTGAAATGATTTATGAAGAATCGACTGACGATCAGAGTTCTCTTGCAGAAGCTGTTGTGTTCATGAGCTTCTTGACCTAAATGTGTGCAGCAAATTAGATATGAGTGCTGCTGGGTTTACAGGTGATGTTCATACTGGTTACCTTTGTACAGGTAAATTGTGTGTGGAGTGTTTCTGAGAAATTCTAGGCAGGGAATTGAGTTCAAATGCTAAGGATAGTTTTATTTTCTCTTTAGACAAGCTATAACTGCAAGAGCCCTAAAAGAAGCATGGGCAGCTATTGTTATCCAGAAGCACTGCCGGGGACACCTCGTACGTAGACTCTGTCAGCTTATCCGCGTGGCTGCTTTGACAATCCAGGCTTTTACCCGAGGATTTCTAGCGAGGAAGAAATACAGAAAGGTGAAAACAACACATCACTAAACGTTCCATTATGATTCCCCAAATCTATGTGTTAGTTTATTGTTAAGTGAAGAAATAAATGCCCACAATGGTTATAAATGTACCATTCTTAAGACCAGTGCTTTTTTTCCTAAAAAAATGTTTAGGGGTACTCTCAGTTGGAGCTGGTTTAGTGGGAATTCCAACATTTTAAAATTTTTACTTTCTCCCGTTAGATTCACAAAATGTTTAGGGGTATGTGTACCTCTGTGTACCCCCAGAAAAAAAGCACTGCTTAAGACATAGCTCTGACATTTGTTAAATGTTAGATGCAGAATTGTAAGATATATTCTAGCCTTGTAATGATATATTCTCAAATCTGTAAACGATTGGCAGCATTGACCAAGCTAACCCTACCATGCTTATCTATGCAAAGTAATCTGTACAGTAGAGCCATAGTATAGTGTCACAGAGTGAACCTGTAAGTCTCAACTCAAATCTTTTTTAAGTCAGAGTGTGTTGGTGGCCATAGGAAGCAACCGCAGCCTCCCACCTATGGCTGTAGTAACACTGGCCAACATTGTACGGATCAATGAGATATACATATGAAGCGCTGTACTGTAACGCGTTATGTAGGTTCTTGCAGTTGATATTATGTATAAAATGATTTATGCAGAATCGACTGACAATCAGAGTATTACTGCAATGATATACTGTTTCTGACAGTGGTGAATCTGTATTTGACCAATAGGGTTATGCGATCTACATTGCATACCATTTGGTGAATGCGTGAAAGCTTCTTCTTGCAGCTGTTGGATGTGCTCAAACCTGTTTCCCTTGTATCTTGCGCAGTTGATATATTTATCTTGTAGCATCATTTTGATTCAGTCTTCATTGATTCTCGGTATATATGTTTGTTAAGTGATTCCTTCTGATTTCTTACACAGATGCTTGAAGAACACAAAGCTGTCATTCTCCAGAAATATGCCAGAGCTTGGCTTGCTAGACGCAGATTCCAGAATATTCGCCGTTTTGTGTTGAATATCCAGCTGTCATACAGGGTACAGCGACTGCAGAAAAAATTGGAAGACCAGGTAAGAAAAAGCATCCATTCAGGCTGGGCATTACTGTTCTGTGAATACATTCATTTCACTTGCTTATAAAAGATTTGGATGTTTATATTCCGTAAAATAATTACTGATCGGCCAGAAATGAATCAGTTGTGGCAAGCAAGGGTTTTCCTGAGCATCTGTTTCATTTGATCATCACAAACCTGCAGTTAATGCTAATTTAACATCCCATATTAAATGTCAGATTAACATTAGTATCGAATGTTAGAATATGATCATGATTCGTTCTCTTCTTCTGATTGTTCTACCAATGGCGAGGATGGTATGCTTAGAGCAGGGGTCCCCAACGTGATGCCCGTGGGCACCATTGTGCCCACCAGCACCTTTCCTGGTGCCTACCAAGTGTTTTTAGAAAGTGGGTGGAGCTTTTGCCAAGCATGACTTCTGTTTGGCCATTGGAGATTTGATTGGTTGCAGCAACAAAAATGGCTGCCACAAAATGGCAGCTGCCGGAAACAGAGCCAGCCCCAAAAGAGCTGCTAGAGCTTATCTTCAGTTACCCAGTGAAGATCCTTGTGCTGTGGAAGCAGTGTGCGCCAAAGAAATGTTTTTAAAAATCTGCACAGCCGATCAATACTCCAGATGGCCAATCAGAAGCCATATTTTGCAAAAGCCCCCCCTGGCCCCACCCACTTACTAAAAACACTTGGTGGACATCTGGAAAGGTGGTGGCAGTCACAACTGTGCCCATGGGCACCGCGTTGGGAACTCTGACCTGGTTCTTTAATATAAATGAACCTTCTCATACTGATAGCAATCTATATTGGTAATAACTGTGCTTATAACCACTTTTCACTTAGAATAGTTTTGAAAAGGGGAGAGATTTTGGTTTGATCGAAGCGATAGAACAGTGCAAACTTCATGAATATATTTGAATCTTTTAAAAATTATTTTTAAAATATATATTATTGCATATAGGATTTGGTAAATAAAATATATTGGAACTGAGCCTCTTGGTTTCTGTGCTGAAGGGGACATGCAAGACCAACTGTCTTAACAGACAAACAGAAAATTTCCCTGGTCTAATCTTAATTTTGTATTTATTTTAGAATAAGGAAAATCATACTTTACTGGAAAGATTGACCACTCTAGCTTCAAACCATTCAAATGATGTAGAAACAATTCAGAAGCTTCAACTGGATCTTGAAAAATTAGCTACGCAAAAGAAAAAATCTGAAGACAGAGAGAAGAGAAGCAAGGATGAATATGAACAGGTATATCTTAATGGAGATTGCAATAAAATAACAACTCAGTCATTAGAATGGCAGTGAGCATGAATAGGAATAATGAGCGCTGTGGAACAATTATGCACTAATTACATCAGTGGGCTATCATAAATGGGTGACCCGTCTTTTAACAGAGTTTGTACTGTCTTTCCTTTTTCTTTTCAGAAAATCTCAAAACTTGAAAATCAGAATTCAGAGCTACAAAAACAGAAGGAGGAACTAGAAAGGAAGCTTCAAGAGAAAACTGAGGAAATGAAAGGTTCAGTAATTCACAGAGCATATGGGGTAGCTTGGAAATTTTGAGTAATGTGTGGAGAATGTGCAGCAGAATACAGAGCAAGGTCTGCAGTGTTTGTAAATCAGGACAAAAGATGGGATGCACTGATGTCCTGGCAAACCCTTATGGATGGTAGAATCAGCTCCCATTCATTTCATTGAAGCTTGTCCTCATGAATTGTGCCCCTTGATGTTATGCTAGCATTTCGGAGGTGGTCTTAGCCAATGGGCAGCTGCCCTGGGCCCCGTGATGAGAGTGGCCCCTCCCCCTCCCAGGAGCATTTGCAGCATTTTAGGGCCTTGTGCTTGATCAGGATGAGGGTGATTGACCATGCCACCATGCTAATCGTAATTCCCTGTATTTTAAACTCCTTACAATCCCCAGTCATAGGTGTGCTTTCATGCTTACCAGTTTAAATGTTCTGCTGACGGCAGAACTGAGAAGGCAATTCACTGAAACTCCATTGTCAGACCACTTCTGTGGTTGTGTGCCTGGTGCAATAGAGGCAGTAGATCATCTTTTGTTATACTGTGATCAATGGGTGTCCGCAGGGCTCTTTGGATTGCCCCTGTTTTGTCTAAATATCAGCTTCCTCCTGAGTCCTGGGCACTATATTATTAGCAGACTTTGATCCAGAAATAACTCAATCTGTTGCAAAATATTTGGCCTTGTGTCAGATATAAGGGCAGATACTCTATTCTGAATCTTTAGAATCTGGAAGCTGAACATCTTCTTTTTCTCAAGTTAGTTGCATTATGGGGTCTTTAATAACCCCAAAATTAATTTTTAAGCAAGTAGCATTTTGGCTCCTCAAAACTTGTATGACACGTATCCCAGCTTGTTTTATCAGTTCCTTTTGAAAATTAAGCACTTTAAAGATTTGTTTGTTGGAAATGAATTGCTACTCATGCTTTATTCTATGATTAATTTTTTTTCCGCATAAAAGTTTTTAAAATAGGGAATTATCTTTCTGCAGATAAAATGGATGACCTGACAACACAGCTGTTCGCTGATGTTCAAAAGGAAGAAAGACAACGGATGTATGAAATTTAGTGTGGCTTTGTGTGTTACAGAGACCTGGGTTGGTGAAGAGGGAGGGGTGGCTTTCTCTCAAGTCCCCCTCCCCTGGCTTCCTTGTGCAGCATCAGCCTAGGCTTGGTGGGTGGGGAGGTGGGTGGTCGTGGTCTGTTGAGCTTCTGTGACACTTACCAGACACTTTCTTAGCCACAGCCCCAATTCTCATGTGGGGACCAGGGGCAGAACAGGGATTCTGTTGGTGTACAACTCATCTGGCTGCCTAACAATGTCCCTGACTGAGTTGACAGAGGCAGTCTTGGACGTGGCATTGAGGACCCCAAGGTTTGCTGTCCTTGAGGACTTCAGTGTCCATGTTGAGGCTGCTCTAACAGGAGCAGCTCAGGACTTCATGGCCTCTACGACAACCATGGGACTGACCCAGGTCATATGCTTGATTTGATTTTCTTTGGGGATAAGGCACATGGTTTGGTAATGGGGGGATTTTCCGCTCTGCCCTTGTCATGGACTGACCAATATCTGGTAAAAACCTCTACAAGGATAGGGAGGCAATTAGGATGGTCTATCCAGAAGACTGATGGACCCAGAGGGCTTCCTGATGCCTCTTGGGGACTTTCCAGTCATCAAGGTTGCCACTCCTGTTGCCGCCCTGGTTGACCTGTGGAATACAGAGATGAGACCCGGGCCGTGTGAGTGTCCACTGCATCTGGAATGTCCCTTGGTTGACCAAGGAGTTTTGCAGTACAAACCTAAGCAGAGTTATTCCAGTCTAAGTAGCCCATTGACTGGAGTAACTCTAAATAGGATTGCACTTGGATAATGAAACAGTTGGGCATACAATTAGAGTACAAGTGGGGAAAAACTCAAAACAGATGTGACCAAACACAAGGAAGAGTGCACTGCCATGCCAACTTTGCGGCAGTGATGAAAGTGAAGTGAGATCACTTCTCTGCTCCCTTGGCATCTGCACTGTGCCACCTGGTAGAATTTTCTGTGTTGTAAAGAGATTTTTATCTCAATCCCTAGAGGATGTTGACCCAGAAAATGTACACAAGAACATAAGAGAAGCCATGTTGGATCAGGCCAATGGACCATCCAGTCCAACACTCTGTGTCACACAGTGGCCAAAAAACCAGGTGTCCTCAGGAGGTCTGCCAGTGGGGAAGGGACACTAGAAGCCTTCCCACTGATTGCCCCCCCACAAACACCAAGAATATAGAGCATCACTGCCCTAGACAGAGAGTTCCATCTATACCTTGTGGCTAATAGCCACGGATGGAGCTCTGCTCCATATGTTTATCCAATCCCCTCTTGAAGCTGTCTATGCTTGAAGCAAGTACAGTTCCACTGTGATTCCTTTGCAGTGCATTTTGCAGATAAAATTTAGAAACCACAGTCGGACTGGTTCATTCGAAGATGTTGTGGGATGTTATGTCTTAGTTTAATTGATTACTCTCAGTTGGTGAGGCCTGACGGAGTAGACAAGTTGCTTCGAAATGTGTAGCCCCACCACCTCTAGTCTTGCCCCTTATGGCTAATGGTATTATTTGCACTCAGGGCAGAGATACGGAATATATTTCAATTTCTTTCTGAATCTCTGTAGAACTCTTGAGAAAAACTTTCAGAACCAGAAGCAAGACTCTGAAATAAAGATTGAGTCCCTAAAGGCAGAAATAAAGACTCTCAAAGAAGAAAATGAGCAGCTTCAAAATCAAGTTCAAGAAGAACTTCAAATGAATACCGGTTTAAAAATGGAAGTAGTAGAACTTACAAACCGGGCAAAGGTAGGGGGTAATAATTTAAGCAGATACATCCAATGAAAAATACTAAGCAACACTCAGGTTTCTGTAACATTTTGTTTGCTAAGTAGTATAAATAGAAAATCCCAGTATACACTGTATATTATATTTGCATCTTTTCAGCCATGTAGCTTACTTCTCTTGAATACAATCCAGTGGGAAGTTCTCCTATGCAAGGGATTTGACATGCAGCCTCTTATGCAATTCCCCTTTATTTTAGCAGGATTTGTTCAAGAGGATTTATCAGTAAATTGTGTCGATTATTTGGTACGATTTTTATCCTACCCCTGTGCCAAGGATATAACTGTTTTTTAAAAGGAGCAAGAAACAAACTGCAGTTATTGTGAGCAAGAAAAAAAACCTTGGTCTGCTAAAACACTTCAAACATCACAATACATTATGACTAGATTAAAGACTTCCTAAACCAGCAGTCTTGGCTGTGCACATGAGTGGAGGAAAGAGGGAACACACAAATCCAACAAGCTGTTCTTGTCATGTCACAAACAAATTGTGGCTTGTTCAGCAACTATGGGTTAAGAAGAAAGAGAGAGAGCACTGTTGATTGAGACTATGATGAAAACTGGAAGGAGAGAGACCTCTCTCAGATTAGGGCCCGAGTTTTAAGGATCAGAGCAATTCTCAGGGGATACTAATTTCTTCTGAGCAGAGAGGTTATGTGTATTTTGGCACAGAATCCAACCATGACATAATTATAGCGCAATCCTTAGCAGAGTTACTTCAATCTAAGCCCACTGAGTTCAATGAATTTAGACTGGAGTAACTCTGCTCAGAATTCCACTGTTAGTCAGACTTCGTAATAAAAGTCTCTGAGTGGCTGTCGATGAGGTACTACATATAAGACTGAAAAAATGATGTAACATTAAATTATGGTCTTGATAGATTAAAATCTGATGGATCCGCTGAGGTCCAGATACAACATCTATAAAACCAAATCCAGGTCTTGAGATGCCAGTTGGTAATCCCTGGAGAAGTACAAACAGTTTTAAAATGTTGCCAAAGGCAGAGTAATGTATTCTTGTTTGCTTCGCTAATCAACCTGTAACATAGAAAATTCTTCATGCATTTATTCTCAAATGGGAAAACATCCATAAGCAGATTAGTTGTATTCAGATGGTAAATCCTACAGATCTCCTGGTCTAATTTTTATATTAATATAGTCAATGATGTGGGAATTGGTACAGAGCCTGTGTGGCTCTGTGATGAACTAAATTAGTGTAGCCGAACCTCCCAAAATTGTCCATTTGCAGGCATCGCAACATGACCTGAATATACTGTCTCTCACCCTAATTCTAAGTAGCTTGATGAGTAAATAATACTGACTTCAGAGTGACTTGCTTCCATGGAAACATGCTTTAGATTGCAATCTTCTTCATTTTTGTCGTTCACTTTATTCCATTGAATTATGTTTCATTCAACCCGTTCGACTACTTCAGACAATACCTGAATTGCAAAAAGAAATTGAACTTATTCAGACTCAGAAAATGGATGTGGAGAAGCAGCTACAGTCCCAGAAGCGTCAAATGAGAGGTAAATGTTGATAAAGGTATGTAGGGCAAGCCTTATTTGATACAGCCTTCCACTTGTTCAAATTACCATGTTTACTAGTCAGAATCAGAATCCTGTTTATTGCATGCAGACAGAAACCATCACGGTTAAGCAAATACAGCACATAACTAAAACATGAACAATAAATGATAAAACTATAATGTTAAAAAGACATAAAAGTACACTAAAACATGTTAGCAACTTGTAAGAAAGCTAAATAGTGTGTGTATTATTGATCAGTAAACAGTAATACACACTATTTAGCTTTCTTACAAGTTCACATTTTCCTATAAAGCCTTGCTTCCTTATGGATTGGAAAGGGAAGTGGGCCACTGGGTGTCTTGTGGACCTCTAGTCTTTTTGATGGCCATTTCTCATAGTGTAGCTAGGATGGCTTGTTTGCCCAACAAGCATGCTAGAATCGTCTGATACAGGCATCAAATTGAACTTTATTTGTGATCCGAAATGAGAATTTGCAGCGAAGCATAAAAATGCAGTCTGTAAGACAGTGCTGCCAAAGTGAAAATTTAGGGCTAATTTTTATTTATTTTTTAATTTGCAGAAAAGATGTCAGATGTAACAAGGCAAATTCTTGATAGCTATGACTTTGCAGATGTGAGGAGCAGGTACAAATATATACTGTAAAATTGTTGATTTTTTCTTATAAATTGCACATTATTTAAGATTTTTCTTCCATAGTCTTTTCCCTTTTTGCTTTGCAATAGATTGTCTACTGAAGATCTGGAACATTTAAACGAAGATGGAGAACTTTGGTTTGCTTATGAAGGCCTTAAAAAAGCCACAAGGTTAGCTTTATTAGCCATTATTTCCTTACAGTTTTGGTTTGAGATCTACCATGGTAATAATAAAACCTGTCAGATATAGCAAATAAATATGTAATTATATAATATTAATTATTGTTCTGTAGCAAAAAACAGTTATGGAATAGTGAAATGCTAACATACTTTGAGTAAGTAAATTTGCAAACTATTACCTATCCTGAGGCTCCACAGAGGCATATTTAGGGTAGGTAAAGGTAGTCCCCTGTGCAAGCACCTAGTCATTACTGACCCATGGGGGGACGTCACATCATGATGTTTTCTTGGCAGACTTTTTATGGGGTGGTTTCCCATTGCCTTCCCCAGTCATCTACACTTTACCCCCAGGAAACTGGGTTCTCATTTTACTGACCTCGAAAGGATGGAAGGCTGAGTCAACCTTGAGCCGGCTACCTGAACCCAGCTTCCACCAGGATCGAACTCAGGTCGCGAGCAGAGCTTGGGCTGCAGTACTGCTGCTTACCACTCTGCGCCACGGGGCCCAACTAGAGGCATATTTAGCGGTTTACTAATTTTAAAATAAATACAAATCAGAAATAATACTTCAGTGGTGGCTGGCCATTCCTTACTCCACTCATCTAAGTTTGTCGTTCCTCCTCCTCTCCAACTCTATGCCAGCAATCTCCCACAGATTGACTTTGGACCCTTTAAATCTAGGACAGCCAACAGGAAACAGTGCTTTGCATCTTTCTTCCATTTTCTGGAAGATGAGTTTCAGGTTGTGTGACCGAGAACTATACTGTGCCTGTTTAGCAGAACTCTGGGAATCAGCTTTTGTTAATTTTATAACTGGTCTCATAAAACTAAGCCTTGGAAAGTCTCCTTCGCTTGAGATTACTGCTGCTCAGAGTAGACAGTTCTGGACTAGATGGGCCAATGGTCAGACCCAATAGAAACAATCTCGCATGTTGTTCAGATGCTCTCATGTTTTGATAAGCAAATATAATACTAGCCTGATGGTTAACAAAAACAAAACTGGTTTTTTATGTTGGTCCTATTGGGTGGGAAATGTTTGAAAGTGGCTTTTGTTTATTGCCGCATGGACTTAATCTGAAAGTTTTCATTTCAGCAGTTTTCATCTGAGTAGTTCAAGACTGCTGTGTTATCTTCCTTCTTTTGTTTTTAATGCTGTGTATTCGGCCTGTAAACATGAAGGATTTGATGTGTAATGATGTTAAACCTTCCTTGATCTGCTGACTCATACACAAAGTAAAGCAGAGAAAAAGGGTCTATGAATGGGGATTAAGAATCTTTATGGGAAACCACACAGATGATGTCCAGTTCAGCTACTGAGGACACAAGTTTCAATTTAGGAATTCTAAGGAATTCTAAGTCATTAGCTCCCTTATATTTGCGCATTATTGCTGTTCCTGTTCCCAGTGTTAACGAAGGAAGAAACCCTCCATAATCCTTCATTTGTATAAGATTTTTATTAAAACGAATACGTTTGCATGGGTGGGGGGGAAAGGTGTAATGAATTACATTTGAAGTGCTTTGGTTTTACATTAGCTTTAAAAGGGGTTCCCATTGCAACAGTTCTATACTTCTTTTTTTGCTTCCTTGTATTCCTGTTCTTTTAACAGAGTATTGGAAAGCCACTTCCAGTCTCAGAAGGAGAACTATGAGAGGGAAATAGATGGTCTCAACTCTAAAGTAGAGCACCTCAGTCAAGAAATAAACCACCTGCAGAAGCTTTTTAGGGAGGAGAATGATATAAACGACAGCATACGACTTCAGGTTGCCAGATTGACCTCAGAAAACATGGTGAGGACCAAATAATATTACAGAACTGAGATCTTTTGGATCGATATGTTGTGCCTGCAGGGATCTGGAAGCTTAATTTGTTCGTACCCTGCTTCCTGGCAGAGGACTTAAAGAAAAAAATCCTGAAGGCACTGAAGAGAAGTTACTTCTTGTAACTATACAGAGTTCCTCATGGTGCCTTACTTTTTTATTATTGATTATAAGTTTTGTATTTTGAATATTTAAAGTTTTTAGCTTAAAACTAAGTTATGTTTTGAATCAAGTTCATGGCAGAGGCTAAATTTGAACCCGAAAAGGATCTAATTGAGTTCAGCGTGTCTTATTTCCTTGTAACTCCTTACATGGATTCAGCCTGAGCCCCTATGCTGAAGTAGCCCCATACTGTGATCTCTTCCATTAGGCTGCATTACACAGGTTTAACAGACAGCCAGGACAGCACAAAACACAACAAAACAAGACATCTTTTTAAAAGATGCTTCCTGGCCAAGGGTGTAGTGTCAGAAGGCTGATATCTCAGTAAGTGTATTGCTGAACGCCTCTCTGTGTGTGTGCGCGCGCATCACTGACCCATATAAATAATTCCTTTCTAGAAAAAAATTAAAAAGCAATCAGAATGAAACTGTAGAAGAAAACTGCAGAATTTTAACAATGTTGAAACAGATATATATCAAAAGGTCACAAGTAAAGCCAGGGCATAGGCATTTTCTAAGGAATTCATCTGCTATGTGCTATTCAGCAGTGACAGCTGATAAGTGTACACAAAAGATTCTAAAAGGAGCAAATGGGGCCACAGATTAGAAGAATCGTCCTATACCATTTAAGCTAGAGGAAATTCCATCTTTAATGTCTGCTTGTATTGAAGTTTATTCTCCTTCCAAGCAATTCGGATATTCCATTTGTCCATCAGGGGGTGTCTGAACACAGGGAACAGCCATTAATCCAAAGCTGTGGCTCAGAATCTGGTTGGTCAGTTGAACAGGCAGGGTATACACACACGTTCTTCAAGATACAATTCCATATATGATGTATTTTGTGAGAGGACAGCAATCAAGGAAATAGAAGGAAGACAAAAAGAAGCTCTAAGCATATACACAGCCCAAGGCATTGTCTTGAACCAAAACAAGGAGGAGTTAAGAGGGAAAGGGAAGGAAAAGGCTTGGGAGAAATTAGAACACAGCAAGCCTTTAAATTCAGGAGAGAACTATATTCACTCCAGGCTCAAGTATAAACAGCAGTAGCAAAGGAATTTTGTTGGTCATTCAGGAAAACTGCCAGGTGACCCAACATATATTTCTATTTCTTGAATTTCTGGGGAAGATTGCAGGCAGCCAGTTAGGGCAGGGGCATAAAGAGGTGCCCGTTGACCAGGAGCTACACCTTTCCTGTTCAACCAGATAAGATTTGGGCAAAATGGGGAAGATAATCACTTCTACTGGTTGTAGAATCCTTCAGTTCCTGACATACAGAATTGGTGTGAAACGTAAGGTGCTCCCAAGAACAAAATCCATTCACTGTTATATTTTATTGCAGCACGTCATAGTTCTAGTTCATTTAAAAAATGTAAAACCTTTTCCAGGTTTTATGTTTAAAATAGCATAAGTATAATCTTGAGTTTGTGTCATGTGTATCAAAAACCCTTAATTATCACACCAAATTTAATTTATTTCAATTATTTGAATTTTTTTAAACCTCACTTTTCTTACTAAGGCCTAAGATAGTCAGTTGCAATTTCCTTCAATTCTGGTTATTTACATTTCTGTCATAAATTCCAAAATGACGTTGTTTGACTATTTCTGCCCTTCCTGTTAAGATGATCCCAGATCTTAAGCAGCGGATTTCTGAGCTTCAAAAGCACAAGATAGATCTTGAAAACCATCTTCAAGAAGTTGCAAAGAATAAAGGTAATCTGAAAAATAGGAGTCTGGTTCTCCAAGCAACAACTCTCAAGAATAAATCCTTCAATGATAAATTTTTATTTGTGCATTTTGAAAAGGAGTTACTGCAGCTCAGCGATAGAATACATGCTTTGTTTATAATCATGTTCAGCCCTTAACTCCTTATACCAAAAGCATATAAAGCAGAAAAACTTGAAAGAGGTTGCCTGAGATTTTGGAAAGCTGTTGCCAGAGTAGTTGTGATTAGACTAGGACTGCGATCATAAGAACTCTGTCCTACGAGTAAACCCCATTGAATAAAATGAAAATTACTTTTGAGTGGATCTGCTTAAGACCGCACCTTAGATGTACCAAAAGTCCAACTCATAAAGCCCTTCCTCTGTTTAATAACACGTGCTCAATATTTATGCATAATATAAGATGCTACAATCATCCAGAAAGATGCTGAGGGTCTTTTTTACTCTATATTTGAGTAACTTTAGGAGAAATAAATAAAGGAACGTAACACCTAACAGAGTCCTTCATAGCAGTTTCTCTAGCCCGGGGATCCCCAACTTTTTGAGCCTGTGGGTGCATTTGAAATTCTGATGCAGCATGGTAGGCACAGCAACAAAATGGCTGCTGCAGGAGACGGAGCCAGCCACAAAATGGCAGCGACAGCTTATTTTTGGTCACACAGTGAACATGGTTGTGCTTGGAAGCAGCTTCTGCCAAAGGAATGTTTTTAAAAATTTGCACAGCCAACAATACGCCAATAGCAAATCAGAAGCCATGCTTTGCAAAAGCCCCACCTGGCCCCACTCACTTTCTAAAAACACTTGGCAGGCACCAGGAAGTGTTAGTGGCCACAGTTGTGCCTATGGGCACCATGCTGGAGATCCCGGCTGTATCCAGTTTACCCAGAGACATCAATAAAACATGGACTGGAACTACTCCAGATTCTAATGCCCTGGAACTAATATAAAACATGGAATGGATTGCTAAATATTACTCATACCTAAAGAGTAATGTGTGAATTGTATATATTACCCTTTGCCCCTTCTTCAACATATAGCTATACTATGTGTTTGTATTTGAAACAGTTGCTGAAAATATGTGTTTGAACATCTACAAGAGATAATATAGAAGGTGGGGACCAGTTAATGGAACATGTTTATAATCTAGACTACAATTAAAGGAGAAGGACAGTCAGATACATCACATAAAGACGGCAAATCTCTACACAGGCAAGCAAAGCCCAGGGTTCCCTTGCCAATCTGCTGAGAGAAAACGTTTCTTCCTGACACCAGCTAGTTAACTTCTGAGCCTAAAGAAAAACCCATCCATTAAATCACTCCCAAAGTGATGCTCAGATACACAAAGCTAACCTTGCCCTGTTTTTTCCACTGCCCACCTGGATTTATAGACAGAGACTGTGGCCCTTTAACAGCTGCCTGAAATGAAAAATCAACAGATGACCGCTTTGCCCTGCATCGAGTTGCAGGGACGCAACCATGATACACCACACAGAAGGGCTTTTAAGCAAATTGTGTTATTCTACAATTAACTTTGGTTTTACGGTAGAAGAGGTGGGCAGTTATTAAAGCAAGGCAAGGAAGACCCAAGGGAGTTCCCAATCTAGTTGTGAATACCAGGGTCAGGGTACTGGACACCTGGCAACTGTAAGCAGAGGAATGGAGTGGATTCCTTTCCTGTTAGATAAAGGAAGGAACAAAAGGTTCTGCCTTGGGGAAATGGTACAGCACACAGTATTGACTTATCTATAAAAGGAATTGATTAAGTACATAGATTATACTAGAATTGCATCCTGGCTCGTTGCCGTTTGGAAAGGCAGATGATGCTTTTAGAGGTTATCTTTCGAGAGAGACAACAAAGATTCTGGGATCCTTAAAGTGAACGGCTAGGCCTGTGTTGGCTGCTTTTGGAATAAAACGACATGGGCAAAGGAAGAAATAAAACTTTATAACGAAAGGTGTTAAGATATTGTAAGGTACACATTTTTTAAAAATTATTATTGCGCTCTTTCCTGTACTGTATCATATATATATTTTTATATGTTCAATACATGGTGGAAATTCCTGTGGCCTACAACTAAAGTAAATGTGAAAGGTGCGTGGCTCAGTGGCAGACAGCCTGCTTTGCCTGCAGATGATTTCAGTCCTCGGCATCTCCAATTAAAAGATCTAAAGTTGCAGTGGTGCAATACCCTTCTCTACCTGAGACCCTGGAGAGCCAGTCAGAACGGAGAATACAGAGTTAGACAGACCAGTGGGCCTGGGACAGTATACGACACATTCTTATATTCAGACGTAAAGCATTTGATTATAAAATTGCTGCATCTGTTTATTTTTGTGTGTACTAATGGTACTGTTGAAGACGCACACTCTCTGCCTGTATAATGGAGCCAATTCATTCTCATGAAGGCGAACTTTTAGGTGACTTGTGTATATTATAAATCAACTTTGTTATGATGGGAATATGGATACTGTTAATGTCTTGTAGGCGCTGAATCCCAGTGTATGTCAGTTTAGTAAAACTATTCTCTTATTATTCAAGATAAAATGGAAGACATGGCTGGTCGGTTACATCACAACATGGATGAGGAAGGAATATGGAGGAAGTAAGCAGGTTATCTATTTCTAAAAAATGTTCTCTACACTTTTTCACCCAAAGGGGAGCAGAGGTCTGGAATGAATGGATGTTGCCAGTTTGATAAGACATTGAGCCAAGCTGCAAGTGACGAATGACACTTGCTTGGCAAGTGAATGACACTTGCTTGGCAAGTGAACAGACTCATGTGTATTCCTCCCTGTTCACTTGCCATTCACTTGCTCTCTACTTGATCAGGGAGGAATACACGTGAGTCTGTTCACTTGCCAGGCAAGTGTAATTCATCACTTGTAGCTTGGCTCATTGTCCTGTGGGTATATTTAATGTTTTTAAATGTTTTTAAATGTATTATTTAATGTTTTTAAATGTTTTTAAACATGTTTGTATTTGTTATCCGCCCTGAGCCTGCGAAAGCAGGGAGGGCGGAATATAAATATAATAAATTAAATTAATTAAAATTAGCTAATGTGCTTTGGATGAACAGAAAGATACTGTGAAAGCTTTATAGCAGTAGTTGAATAATAAAAATTCATGCTTTTTTAAAAGAGTATTACAAGTGCAAAATGAAATATACACCAAGGAAAAAGAAAAGCTGATATTCGCAGATGAAGATTTTCAAGTGACAGATGAATATGGGGAGAAGCAACACGAGAAAGAGAATGAAACTAAGAACAAAATGTGTCAGGATGAAGCCTATCTTATCATGGAAAACACGGTGAGGAGGGGCAACATGCTTGGTAATCATTTATTTAAATATTGCTAAAAACTAAATAAACATAGATCATGCTGTACCTAAATAAACATACATCATACTATACCTAACAGCAGCTATGGGGTGGAGTGGATTTGGATCGATGCCATACTGGTATTAAGGAAGAAAGAATGTAATTTTTTCCTCTCACATCATCCCCCGCTCCACTGTCTACTACTTCCTCTGCAAAAGAACACAGCAGCTAAAATATGAACAGAGGTGGTTCAAAGTAATTTGTCACCCCAAGCAAGGTACACCAATTACCTCTTTCTGCTTACTGCTGCCCAGGCCTAAGCTGAGCTCCTGTGATGTTTGTTTATTTATGTTCTTCTTTTATATCTTGCATTTTTCCTCAGTGGGGATCCAAAGCAGCTTACATTGTTCTCCTCTCCTCCATTTTGTCTTCATAACAATCCAGTGAGGTAGGCTCAAGGCCACCCAGTGAGCTTTTATGGCAGAGTTTAGATTCGAACCTGGGTGTCCCAGATCCTAGCCTGAACTCTAACCACTGCACCAAACTGGTTCTCGCCGCAGGGACTCAGCTTAGACCTGTCAAGCAGTGATACAGGTTCGAGAGGCGGAGCCTGTCATCTCCCACAACAGGGATCTCTGGGAGCAAGCTGAGTGCCCTGAAGCGCCTCCATCTGCACCTTAATTGTGCTGCCCCCAGCAGTCTCTCAAGTGGCTCAGTTAGAGGAACAGCCCTGTAGATATCAGGATTCAGGGATATGGATTCAGATATCCATGTATTTTCCTTTGCGGAGCAAACAGCGATTCGGGAGCGGAAGAGGAAGGGTGAACCCTATTTTTCCCAGATTGTGATTTTATAGTATTGTGACTGCAGTGCTCAAATCAGGCATATATTTCAGGGAATCTATCCAAGAGCCCTGTGGTGCAGAGTGGTAAGCTGCAGTACTGCAGTCCAAGCTCTGCTCATGACCTGAGTTCAATCCCAGGAGAAGCTGGGTTCAGGTAGCCGGCTCAAGGTTGACTCAGCCTTCCATCCTTCCGAGGTCGGTAAAATGAGTACCCAGTTTCTTGGGGTAAAGTATAGATGACTGGGGAAGGCAATGGCAAACCACCCTATAACAGAAGTCTGCCAAGAAAACGTCGTGATGCGACGTCCCCCTATGGGTCAGTAATGACTCCGTGCTTGCACAGGGGACTGCCTTTACCTATCCAAACTAGTTTATTAATAGAATTGTGAAGGGCAAGGAGTTAGAGCAAAATACACTACACAGTAAGTTAAAACCACAGAGAACTCACTCTGTGCCTCCTCGCAGCGTCTGCCAAGAAGTTATCAGTTTCACTGTGGCTCCAAACCTCAATTTCTCTGTCTCCAGTCTGAGTAATGAAGTCATTTCCCTGATGTATCTATTATTGGCCAGTAATAAACCAAAAATTTTACTCTTCATGTAGGAATATACTTAGGTGACATCATAGAGGAAGGTCAAAGTCCTATAAC